>NC_031768.1:17906232-18042456 GCF_001522545.3 Parus major
TTCCCTTCCCTTCCCTTCCCTTCCCTTCCCTATGCAGAAACATCTGCTTTCTGTTACTGTCTGTGTCAAACAGAAAACAATAACAGTGCTCATTAGGAAGTTTCCATGTTTAACTTTTGCAGGGCAACTTTCAGAGAAAGAGGACCTCCCAGTTTTTTTCTTGAAGAGCTTTGTTATTTTCTCACCATAAACCCTCCAGAAGGCTTTTGGCAGCTCTGTCATGGTGCTCAATTTCTTGCCAGGAAGCCTGACCTCCTGAAATATCCCATTCCTACACTCTTCAGTCTTCAATCACATGGGGTGGTGTGCTTACCACAGTAACTGCAAAATGACTGCTGTAAAAATAATAGCTGTTGTTTCAAAATTTATGAAACACTTCAGAACCTCCTTGTTGATACCACTAACAAACTGTTTCCATGAATGCACAGTATGGTTCTCAAATAGTCCACCCAGATAACAAAAGCTCAAAAGCATTCAGTGTTTCAGCCTGCTTGGTAGGTGTTCTTTCATTTCATCTACAGTTTCCTGTGGTCTAAGTTAAGGAAGATGGAAAAGCTCTGCTTCTCCTCATTGCTCAAGAAATGTGGAATATGTATTATAAGAAAAAAAAATCCTTCATGGAAAAAGAAGTTAGTAACATAATATTGATTAATATTAATTTCTGGATGACTTCATTATCTGGTTGAAAGTCTTTTGGACTCTTTTAAGTCCTCATAAGACAGGTCACCCTTATGGATGTGGCTGTACGGTGTTATTATAGATGTTAGACAGAGAAATTTGTTGGTAAGTGACATAGCAAAAGAGATCAGATTTAAAAGGAAGGGAAAGGTGAAAGTTGCTTTCAAAAGCTCTGAGTAGGTTCAAGTGTGCCTGATGGTCTGACACCATGTGGGACACAAAGGACCAGAGAAACTGGCTACTGAGTCCTTGTCACAGCTCTGGGGTTCTTCAAGGTTGGCAGTGATGAATTACTTTTTAAAGAACTATTTCATGTCCATTTAGGAATAGTGTTTATTCTCCTGTTGTGATAAGAGGAGGGAATGGTGTGTATGATGTTCTGCAGCCTTGTTGTCATCCATTCTTATGTTCTCAAAATGTCTTACATTAATGAGTAATTTCTGCTGAGGTCTTATCACCATGTGTGCTGTCTGGGTTTGACACATTCCACAGCCTGATTGACTGGGAACTGCCTTGTTCATTACATTATTTTTTTAACCCTTGTTCTGCTGTTTTCTTCTAGTGCTGTCTCTTTTTCTCACACACATTTCCATTCATAATTAACTCTTAGCAACCTCAAAACCTTGGTTACAAGTCTTTCCAGCCTGGTTACAGTTCTAGGAAAACCTTCGAATTACAGCTGTGCAGCACTCAGGGAATGTGAATAACTGGTTCTTTCTCCATATCAGGAAAAGACAAGAGTTGTGTGTGCTTCATTATAAGAACATAATATGTCAAACAACACAACTCAGGAAACTGTAAAGCTTACAGGAAAGGAGAATGGAAAAAAACCACACACCTTCTCCTATGTACAGCTGCATAAAATTTGTCAAGGGGAGGCCATCTCTGTCCCATTTAAATACTGCCAGGCTATGTGTCATATTGCCAAGACTGAGAAAGCTTTTAACCTTCAGCTTGAGGATTACCTTTCTTTCAGAGAATAATAATGAAATTATTATCTGTGGAGTATAATAATTTTTTTTTTGACTGGCCCTGGCCCATGTCAGAATTCTTATTCTGGAAAAAGAAATTTTCACCTGAGCAGGTGTTTCCTATGTATCTTCATTTATATCCCCTGTCAGTAAATTCTGGGGTCTTGATGTCATTGCATTTGAAGAAGCAAGGACCCCATAACACAGGTTTGAAGGAAATAGATATTGTAGGCTTACAGTGCAAGACAATACTGACTGTAGGATTGAGTAGACAGTTGTATACCTGCTGGTTTTGTTTTGAAATGTTATATCCTGCTGGTATCTGCCATATTTGAACATGTAAGAGTGTTCAGTTTTTCTTTTTCAGCTGTGGACTGAATTCCCTGCTTCTCTAAAAGAGAGTGTTTCCATTTTGAAATCTAAAGTACTTCTCCATTGCACAGCATTTAATATTAACTTTCTGTATTCAGTGCAGATGGATTTATACGCTGCCTGGCTTTTTTCTTTTTTTTTTTTTTTTTTTTTTTTTTTTTTTTTTTTTTTTTTTTTTTTTTTTTTTTTTTTTTTTTCCCCATAACTGGTTTNTTTTTTTTTTTTTTTCTTTTTTCCCCATAACTGGTTTGGCTAAGCAGACAGGTGGAGGTGGATAAGTATATGTGCAGGTTGAATGGATGCCAGGTATAGAAACCATCTGTAGGATGTAATCTGCAGAGCTCCACAGTGCTCGTAACAAAACCAGACTCATATCAGCAGTTGTAAAGATTGTCTTGGTGTGATTTTACTGGGCACCATGTGTTTTGTGTATCATCATTCTTGACCATGTGTAGTAACTTCAGATGGTTTATAAGAATGAGTGATGGCTAATCCTTTTCCTAAACAAAAGTTCAATTTAGGCTGGCTGGAATTACAGGCTCTTTGCAATTGTGCTTGTGCTGTGTAAATGACCACCATGAGAGGTCCGACATTGGGATATTCCTTAGCAAACATTTTAGATCCACATGGGCATGTGTAGCACAGGGTCACTGTCATTGTAACAAGCATTTTCTAAATGCCACCACCTGCAGGCAGACAGTGCAAAATTGTCTCAGAGGAAGTGCAAGGATTTCAGAAGCTTTCAAGATGAAATTGAGGACTGGAAAAGTTTATTGTCTTCAGCTTCCACTGTACTTCTTACAGTCTCAATTCTGCTTTCCCACTATGGTTCTGTCAGCATGTGAAGGGCAAATCTGCAGTATATTTATACATTTCCAAGTAATTCTGTTCTTTGTGGATCCCAACATTTCTGTACCTTAAACACTATCTGAGTTATATATTCACCATTTTCTGGGAAAAAATTCCAAAAGTGGGAGTTCTTGGTCTATTAATCATATCTTGACAGAAGTGTTCTGATAGGAGATGAAATGGGTGAACTCCTCCTTTCCAGACAGTTGGGTCAGTCATCTACCTTTCTCAATAATTTGGATTTCAATACCTTTATCATAAATTTCAATCACCACAATGAAAAAATTAATGAAATGAAAATTAATAAAATGAAAATCCTCTCACTAGAAATAGCAGAAATTGATATGCAGTTGTAGCTAATGAGTCCTTCTGTGTCTTTATGATTTTGAGTCCATCAGAAAGCTGTCTTCCCTTTCCAATGCAATTACAGTAAAACATACACGTTTATTAAGCCTAGGTATAAATCATATAATATGCAGTTTGTTAAAAAGGAGACTCTGGCCTTTGGGAGATATCCAGTGCATTAGCAGGGTAATACTGAGCTCTGGTGACAGTGGAAGCTGTGTAGACATGGGCTATGCAAGCTGCAGAATGCAATGAAAAGGAGGATGGATTAAAAGTAAGAAGATGAATTGTGATCCAGAACTTGTGACTGCCCAGCACATCTTGCTGAGAAAAAGGAAGGAATAAGTAAGAGCTTTAGAGTGTTAAAAACATTTTGTTTTTGTGTTTAAAAAGGGCTGTCTTTCTCATTGACCTTTATGTAGGATATGTACTTTCCAGTTCTTGAAATTAATGCTGTTTATGGTATAAATCTGAGCAGTTAATAATGTACAGAGAGGCAACTTCTGTTTGCATCTCTTGGAGGTGGAAACCAATGGACAGTGCCCTGTCTCTCCACAGCAATCTGTTTAAGAGAGCAAGGTTACATCTCCTGCCTTGAACAATAGTGGTCTCTGGAGAAAATCTCGGCTTTGTGTCACAGAGTGTTCATTGCTTTCTGGAGGCAGATTATAATCTGAATAAATGCCAATATCTTTCTGTGCTTTAATGTGCACAGTTGTGCTGGTTCTCTCCATTTAATTGGACCTTTATTTCACACTTGTGCTGCTAATCGATAAAACAGCCCTGTGTGAGGAAAAATGGCAGGAAATACCAAGTAGAGAATTCCCAGCCATCTCACAGCAAAATCTGTGCTCTTTTGTCCTGCACACAATGTGTTGCATTCTTTTTTCTATTTCATAACACCATGTGTTTTATTTGCCTAGAATGGAGCTCTTGATTTAGAAGTGAGTAGGTCAATTCCTGTGTGTTGGGGCATTCCTTGGAAATTTCAGCCTTTAAGCCCTGATCTGTGACAGGAACTAAGTGGCTGAGAATGGATTTCATGATTCAGGTCCATACAGGAGTGTTATGCTGGATTTCTTGAACAACTAATTTTCTGAAGAAGTGTCTCATCAGAAGAAATAATTTTTCATCTTTTTTCACATATTTTTCTTTTTGTTATTTTCCCTTTGAGGATTAAGTTGACATGTAGTTCTAGCTGAGAAGGATTTCTGCAGGGACTGAGAAAATGAAATTATCCTTATCTCTTCTAACAAGCCCCATGTTCAATAAAACACAAAACTAAATAGCTGATGACCTGTAGTACATGCTCAGTTTGGAAGTTTGATATTTAGGGAGTGTGTCCTCATCTGTCAACAATCATCAGCTGTTCTCAGTATAAACATGATGTGAGCAACCAAGATGGGAACAAGTTGTTAGAGGTATGAAGAGACCCTGTAGTTATCATTTACTGCAGCAATTACAGCACCTGAAGGTTTTTTCAGACAGGCCAGAAATCCCACCATGACCATTCCTCAAGTCTTCTGCTTGTGCTGGTCTGGAATTTGACTTGTGAAAAGGTGGCAGCACCATAGCACCAAGATGAAGTAATTGATAACAAAAACATCACAGGTTGGAATGATGATACATAGTTTATGCATAGGCTGGATTCCTCTCTTGGGTTGGTACTGCCTGATAGTGGTGTTTAGATACTCAGGGTCAGGATGGCAGCATAAACCAGTCTGTACTACCTTCTACCTTATTTCTGGAAAAGGTATTGATTTTGACTTACAGGTTGTGATCACAGACATATCAAAGATAAACAAGAAGTGATCCACTGCCTTCGGTAGGCAGCCTAACCCAACATTTACAGTCATGATGACACCAAACAGGCTCTCTGCATCACACTGTTAAATGACATTCTTTGCTGAAAGATGAAGAAATTGCCTTGCATTGCATGTCTTAATGTTACTGGGTTGTTTTTTTTTCCTCTACCTTCTCTGATTTAACATAACCTTAACTTGGTGATTTTTGGTATGATTCTGAAAAACTTGTTCTTTTCCTGCTGGGACAGTGGCTTTGTTATTTGTGACTTGAGAAGTGGAAACAAGTTTTGATAACTTGGGAAAATTCTCCTCTGGACAATAAAACATTTGTTTTTATTTTTAAATTTATTTCTCTCAAAAGATAGCACAGCACATAGAACAGTGAGTGAGTAAATGCCTTAAACAAAACTGGTATAAATCCCAAAGCATGCAAATAACTTCTAATGAAGAAATTGAATTATGTCTGGTGCTCCACAGCTCAGAAGGGTGCCTTCCTCTACTAAGCATTTCAGAATCCCCAGATAGGTCACCCTGATGATTATCTCCTCCATTGCTATGAAAGCTCTGGGTTATTATTTCCCTTGTCTCATTCTTTCATAAGACACACAGCAATAAAACTCACTAATCTGTCCTCCCACAACACCCTGCTGATAAGATGTGTAAATCATAAATGATTCCTTTCAATTACAGTACATTTGTTTCAGAGAAAGATGGAAAAAATAAAGTGGGAACCTAGGGAACTGAGTATTGCTTTTGCATATCTTCAGAGAAAATTTTTATTACTAGTACTAATAATAACCCTCAAATTTTATTCTGGAAGAAACCTACCTCTTCTCATGCCATCCTTTCTCAGACCTTGGATATAAGTTGTGTGTTTCTGTGACTGGTTAGTTGGCCTGATTGATTGATTGATTGATGGGAGTGATGCCACTGGTTATTGCCTTTTCACAGGAAGCAATCAGGTTGCTTCAGTGTGATATCTCTCTGCTGTTTTGTCACCTGTTTCAAGGCAAGCCTCCATGCACTCCAGCCACCCCTTTACATATATTTACATATACCTGTGGATATGAAGAGATAAATCAATACACATAAACACAGATGAGCTCACATTTGAGGTGCCATGTCACTTGTCTTTAGCAGAAGATGCCCCCTTGGTATGGTTCATTTCTACACCACAAGAAATCCAAGGTGTTCAAACCTAGGAAAAAATTTTTCCAGTTCAAATGTTGCAGTCAAATGCTCTCCTTAAAGGATACAGAAATCCAAAAGGTGGCAGGATTTTGGAATTGGGCTTTAGTTCCTTAGTTCAGGTAAACACTGGAGGCAGTTCATATTCTCTTTTCAACCTTCTTGCATTCATGCTGTAAAAATGCTCCAAATCCTGACCAGAATTCCTTCAGGCTTATAGGAGGTTTCTAACTTTTGGACAGTAATTTGATGTGCATTTTTCTATCTGCATCTTTGTATTGAACATTACCCGTCTCCATCTGCTCATTTTTCTCCTCAGAGCCACTCTATTGTGCTGTTGTTTCACAAGAATCTGAATGCTTTTTTCCTGTGAGGTACTGATACTGAGAGTCAGGCCTGAGAGAGAGATTGATGAGTTTTCTGCTCAAATATATTTATATTACATGCAAAATTTTGTTTTGTTTATTTTGAATTGGGATTCCCTCTGCTCCATTACTAAATGATGCAGAAGCATAAGGAAGACTATGTACTTTTACAATTTGATTGCTTCCATAGTACCAAAATGGGAGGAAAACCATCTTATGGTACAGAAAAACAGAAAGCCTAATTAACTATGACTACAGTTTGAAATTTATTTTTTTATCTTTATTTTTTTTTCCTGTGGCCCCCTTAGTGAGCAAAAAGATGGATGTGCATGTATTTTTGTCAATATACCAGCTTCACTTTGTGGGTTTACAGACTTTAAACAGATACAACTTCGTCATTAACTGCACTTTGTAGAGGCACTGGGGGTAGCTTAGATGTAACAGAGACTGAGAAAAGGTGGAAAAACGTTTTGCTTTATTGCTAAAAGGGGTATTATTATTATCTTATTTCTTCCACATCACTCTCAAAAATGCATATTTAGGGTTTTCCTAAAGGTGCCAGCTGTAACAAAATATTCTTGAAATTGAGAGATACTAATCTAAACATACTTTTTCCTTTTTAAAATATTTTTGCTCAAATTAACAGTAAAAGGATTAAAAGGTGTTGTTTCTTTGAAAATTACCATTAAATCTGTCAAGAGGATTATTACAACTACAAAGCTATTCCTTGCAAAATGAGTTTGTGCAGTAAATGTTGCCATTGTAAAATTGGAGTCCTTTTATAACATCGAAGTGATAACATAACAATTGTCAAATTGATATAATCTTTCTATTAAATTTGGATTATGTATGTTGAATATATGTTCCACATTTTGAAAATGTGTTTGTAAACATGCTCCTACATTATTGCTTATCTTTGAGTGGATAATTTCTAGAAAGACTTTAAGGGCTAGAAAAAGGAAACAAAGGGTGGAAAAAGATTTTACAGCTCAACAGGCTAGCTTGCAGATTTCTGGACAGATCCTAAAAATATTTTTTCTATATATTAGAATTTCCTCCCACAGCAGAACTGAGTCTATGCCATCATATTATAAATAGAATTCAAAATTTAAAATTATCACCAGGCAGCTTATGAAAATAGGCATTGAATATGGTCTGAATTCAGACAAAGGGATGTTCAGGCCCATATCTAGTTTAGTAAAAGGAGATAGATAATTTTTTCTTAAGCTCTTGTACTGAAACTTTGAAATTTTTTTGGTTTGGAACCTGACTGTAGCATTTTTTTCTTATATGGTGGCAGATAAACTACATGAGAAAATTACCCATGTTATGTGGTCACAAAAGTCCAAGAGTTGATAATGGCATGGTTGCTTAAATGCTATTTCATTATGTCTAAATTCTGTACACAGATATTTACATAATTTTATTCCTCTCACAGTGCTAAAAAAAGTTCTCTCTGTATTTTTAAAATTCAAATCAACTTGTCTTTTTTATATTACAATTATTAGCATCTAAATTATTTCTATAGTAAGAAAATACTATAACTAGCAAAAGGTGAATCTTGCCAAAAATGTCAAAAATTGAGATTACAACAGTTTTAGGTTCCTTTTCCTTTCTGAACAATGACAGCAGAGTAGACCTCTTTTGCTTTTAAAGACGTGCCAAGAAAATGATGTGTTTGAGTATGGTTGCTCGAAAGCCTACAAGATTTTTAGTATTTTTGTCCCCCAGCAAAAGCAAACACATTCCCTTCCTACCTGTCCTTCAGGATACATGGTGGCAGTGTGTCCAGAGCACACGGGAATGTACTGCAGATGACGAGCTAGACAAGGACCCAGTGTCCTGTGCCCTGCCAGGCTGGATGGTGGATGTTTGGCCACAGTGCCCGTGTGTTACCAGCTCAGTGCCACATTTTGGGCTGAATCACACCCAAGTCCCATTAATTCTAGACGGAATTGCTTTGCACACACCGAGGATTTCGGAGCTTTCTGAGGAGGATTCTACATCAGATATACAACTGTGTGCAGTGATATCCATAAAACTGGATATATGGCTATGTTAATCCTTGCTTCTCCCTGCTCTGCTGGGAGCCTGTCAGAGTCAGGGTCTGCCAGAGCTCTGAATAGGCTTTGTGATTGCAGCCTTCGAAGAGGGGGACGCTGCCTCCCTCAGCTACAGGATAACCGTGTTTCATGGTCATGCTGAGCACTTGAGCACATGTTTAATATCACAAATGTCTCTGTTTCTGTGTCTCTGTAGTAAAATACAGGTCTCAAGGTAGCACTTACCCTCTCTCAAGCACCAGAACAGGAAGGAGTGTGTTCATAGCATTACTGAGCTGGGGATATAAAAATTAATGGAAACCAGTTCAAATACATTAAAGCTTTTGTGCAACACTCATTTCTTGAGATATTATGTTATGATATTGGTTAAGGATGCCTGTGTATTTGTATCTTTTGTTCACTTGCATCACCAAATTAGGAGTTAATTAAACTTTTAAAGACAAATTAAGTATTATCATTGAAATGTGTTAATTCCACAAAAGTTTGGCATGTAAGTAGGGAACTTTGACAAGTAGTAAATGGTATTCTGGTTCCAGTCCACCCATTAATAGCAACCAGGAAACCAGAGAACAGAAAAGGATCAGATTCTACTCTTGGATGTATTACAGCTTGTCTTCTCAATGGGAATTAAGTATGTGCATCCAGGGGAGGAACTTGGCCTTACAGCACAGTTTTTCAGACCTGGCTGTATGACAACCTCCTGAGACAAAAACATAAACTATACTGTGTCTGCTGTGAGACTACACTTCTTGGGAAAAAAAGAATCAAAAAAAAATGCTTCTCACCCTTTTTCTCATCTGTGAAGTCATCTGTTCTCCAACTTAGTAAAAGGGATTTGAGACACCTCTTTGCCTTCTTTTTGTTTCTGTTGCTTTTTCATCTTCATAGCTTATAGGTTCTGCTGTGTTATTCTGAGACATAAAACTGTATTTCTTTTAGCTCTTGAAGATTCCTGAATATTTGCCTTCTATATATTGCCAGGTCTTGTTTTGATATCCCAGAAGTGTTAGTGGGACTTGCATACTCAAAGGGCTGTTAAAAGGAGCCTAACAGACCATTCTTCCTTCCTTAGAAGTATTTGGTTTAGATATATCATGCACACCAGTTACCCTGATTGAAAGCACTTGTAGGCAGGGAGCTCATTACCATTGCAAAGCCATTGTATCAGGAGACCATTCTTGATTATGTAGAAGTTTTTCTGAAAAGAGGTGAGTGAAATTTGCTACCTGATACTTGGTTTTATCTGGTGGTGGCTCCACATGCTTTGAGCTGTAAGTTTGACTGTTAGATTTGGGTTGACTAACAGCATTAGCTGTGGCTAGAAAAGAAGCTGGAGTAGGTGAATCACATTCAAGATGATTGCTACAGGGTGCCCTTTGCTAAAAGCCCTAAATTAATCAAGCCTTTTCTTGACAATAAAATTAATAAAATTATTAAAGTCTTTCTTGATCTCAAATCCTGCAATACTTTGTCAAAATCTGTCTTGAACCTTAGTGTACTGTGGGCAAAGAGAAAAGAGAATTGGTTGTAAGTGTAATAACCCTGTGAGGTACTAGAAAAAAAATCTACTGCCAAAGAAAGAGAGCTGAAGCTTGTTAGTCACCATAGGCAATGTAGGTCCTACCCTTAGTTTTGGATAAAAGCCTGTTGATATTCTGTTGTTGAAAAGTTCCACTTATGTAAAATCCTGGAGCAGTATAGGAATTACTTTCTTCTGTTGAAATGTAAATTAAGAATACATATTGAGCTTTTCAGTCACATCCTTTTGGGTTTGAGGTTGAATTACACAAATTAGTTATGCAGAGTCAAGCACTTAAGTCAGGCACTTAAAGAGAAGATTATTTAGTCAGCAGTAGAATAGCTGAAGCAAATCACTGGATAAGTCCATTGTACAATAAAGGTGGAAAGTAGAGATGCACAATCTGAAGAACTTTGAATTTGCTTTGCTTCTTTGCAACAAGAAGGAGCCTTCAGAAAGGTGCCTCCTGAGGACTTATTTCCCAAGTATTTGGACGTTTCTGACTGAGGTAACAGCTGAATGATCATCTGATAATCAGGATAATCGTGGTGATCTGATAATCATGCTCATAATGGTTCTCATCTGGCATTAGCTATTGAGCTGTCACTCATGTTCTGTTAAATAAGCCCCTACTTTTGCATGATGGGTGGTGGTTTGATTGTTATGAAGTTATGTGGAAACATACAATGGTTGGAAAAAGTGAGATTTACCTTATCTAACTCTATCTGACCAATCTCCAGCTGTGGGACGTGTAGGTGACTAGGTCCTTGCTGAAAAGTGAAGGAAGGACGAATTCCTTGTGCACAGGTTTTTTAGATACCCCAGCTTGGGCAGATGATTCTCAGCTGCCACTCTCCTTCACTGTACTACAGAAAATGCTCAAATCACCTCCTTACACATACCAGTAACCTCTAACTTTCTGGTAGAATCAAATCATCATAATCTAGATCATTAGGAAATGAAGTAATCTCATCTGGCCCTTTGAGCAATGTATGTCCAAAATCCACAGAAGAAAGCAGGCTTCTAACTTATTTCCAAATATATCTTAACTGGTAAAATACAACAAACTGATACTGATGAAGAAACTACTGTCTCCCCAAAGAACAACAGTTTTCCAGGCACCAGACACTTCCACCTAATTCATGATACTTATTTAGGATTTTCAGCAGTTTGAAATATAGTTTTTAATTTATCTAATCTAAAAACAAGTGGCAAATTAAGTGACTATGCTCAGAATAGTCCTTAAGTGTTATGTCAGAAGTGGTATTTTCTTATTTTTCTGAAAGAAATGTGTTTACTAGCATCACTATTTCCAGTCATGTGTAAATGGCTGTAGGTGTGTTTTGATTTGATTATAGTAAAATACACAAAAATTCTGTATTTTTCAGGTACCTGATATTTAACTTTGTTTTCATGTCATCCACATGAAAAGATTTGGAGGCCTTTTTTTTTTTTTTTACATTGTTGTGGAACTAAAGGAGATACCTTAGCATAGAGGAACACACATGAGATAAATTTGCTTGAACATTGATTAGGGAACCACTAAATAGGTGCAACAGCTTTTGCAGTGAAAGGAGATGGTGGTGGAAAGCTCAGAGAGAACTGCTGGATCTGAGCTGTGGAAGTGTAAACCCAGTCATTTGAACTGTAGTGTTATATGGTAACATAACTTGAGAAATTATTCTTTCAGTGCAATGCTCTTTGGTGGCTGCAAGAATTTTAACATCTCCTCACTTCTCACTGATTAGCTCAGGAATGTTAATATTTCTAACAAAGCTTTCACATGTAATTCATATACTGCTGAAGAGTAGTTTGACACTGTAACTTTAGGACAAAATATACGATCATACAACATAATATCTGAGGATACTTGTGGAGGGTTTTCCAGATAAGAAGCCCTCCTGTCTGTACAGAGCCTATTATTCTTTACTGCCAGCTGTTCAGGAGAAGTATCATGAAATTTTAACAACAAATAGGCTTTTTAGGAACTAAGAAGTATCCAGAACCTTAGCATGACCTGCAATTATATGCCTTCAGCTCATTATTTCAGTAGTAATATTTTGTGAAAGATTGGATGTGAATATATCCTGTCTCTTACTGTAAATGCAGGAAAATTTATCAAATATCTGAAATAAAATTATTCTTAAAAGCAAGCACAGACATGAATATATAACACACTAATGGACAGTGAGTGAGTCCAGGTTAGCTTGTAAGTAAAAGCTTGTGAAAGGGGAGCAGGAAAATCAAAAAAAGTAAAAGAAGGAGCACAAAAAAGCCCAAAAGACTCTGCAAAAGCATTTTGTCCAGGAGAGGATAAAGAATAGGAAGAATATTTGAACTGAGTACTATCAGGAAAAGGTGCTCAAAACAATCAACAGATCTTGATTTTTCTTGAGCTTGGGAAACCAGAACTTTTGAAATTATTTGAAAATACTTTTACAGAATTGCATGGCAGCAACATTTGTTCATGTACATTCTACCTACCTGGCACTGAATACTTTTTTTGGCTAGTTGTCCTTGTCTGAAAGCAGCTTGGGCAGTGGGAAATTGTCAGCTGATTTTATCAGAGAAAAATAGTTCAAACTACAAGATTTAAGGGATAGATTTTACTGAATGTACAGAATAACATCCAAAGAATCATGTTAACACAATTCATATCAAATGCTTTGAAAGATTGCAGTAGTGTTGAGCATTTATAACAAAGAAAATATGATGATCTGCATTGTAGAAAAAAAATAGTCTGGCTATAATCATAAAAAGTGACTGTACAGCATGGAGAATATGTTTCCCCTACTGAATTTGGGAGTGTGCTTCAATTGTGAACCATATCAACCTCTGAAATGTCTTTGATCCAGCTTAGCGTTTTTAGAAAAGTAGATGTTGATAAAATATTTTTGCCCAGCTTATAGAACAACTAGTAATATTTTAGAATTAGTGGTCTGAAAAACAAGTCTTAGCTTTGAGGCTTCCTCACTGGTGTGAAATATATGTCAATATCTGCACATCTCTTCTGAAGTTAAACACTTTCATTCTTTGCCATTTGCCTTTCCCACTAGCTGGCTGGGCTAGTGTGCATATGGGTATTATCAAGAATTATGCATTTTGGGGCCTGTTTCCAGTCTGAGCGAAGCAGTCTGATTTCAGATAGGTCACTCAAATGACCTGGTAAGACCAAACAGCTTTTCTGTTTTACAGCTGTAGACACCTGACAAACTATTGGAGATAACTGCACTTTACAACATGTATCCTCTTACTGTGTGATTGTATAAAAAAGCAGAGATATTGGGAAATAACTGGCATGAGTGAGACTTTATTATGAATCTTTCTTATTACGGTGGTGCCCTTCAAGATGGGGACTGAATACTGTGCAAACAAATAAAACTGTATACTTTGCATTTCTCATCTATTGGACAGACTGACTGTCATCAGTTCTGGAAAAATGAATTGTATAATTTTTAAGGATTCTTCCTAACACAAAGACCATTAAAGCCAGAGGAATGACTCCTTTGTAAATGTTGTTGATTTTTGATTCAATTTTATAATGGAACTGTAGCTTTGCTGTTCATGCCCTGAGTAGAGAACTGCACACATGAAGAATGTGAATGTCTTCTCCAGTGAATGTCTCCCCCCAGTCAGCTCCACACTGCTCTTCTTTGGCTTTCACCACTGCAGAAAGCAGCTCACATGTCATGGAACTGGAGGACACAGATGTGGCAATTTAGGAACTTCCAAATACTGACCTCTTGGAACATAAACCACCTCCTGCTTGGTCACTCTTATCAGATACCTTGTCAGCCTGCTCATTCAGAGTCATGTTCAGAGGCAAGGATACCAATAACCCAGTGAGATGCTATGACATTATCACTGGAATCCAGAGAAGAATTGCTGGCATAAAGTAGACAAAATAAATCTAAAAATGGGCCTGGAGTTGTGCATGTAACTAGAAAGATCATTGATAGTTTAGCTAGAAAAATGTAATTTAATTTCCCCACAGCAATCTGTGAATGTCTCATCTTGCCTTTATACTGTTGCCTAACCATGTCTGGAACCTGGACAGGGGTGAGAATGGACTGGGAAATATTTCACATATGGGAATATATGGCATATATTTCAACTCTGTGTTCATGTATATATATTCATGTATCTTGCAGGTGTAATGTCAGTAGTTGTCAGTTACTCACAGACACATTCTTATCTTTTATCACTGTTCACATCATCTTGAACTTTAAAGCCTGGAAAGAATGCATTTTGGAACAGCAAACCCCTTCCAGATCCAGGTGCAACGCAGTGTGTCCAGGAATGCTCAAGGCTAAGTCCTTTTGCAACTGCAGTTTTGTTACCTTGGAAAAAACAGAACTGACCATTGTTTATGGAAGTTGAGTAGAAGTTGCCTTTGGTATTTACCTGGCTGAAAGATGTGCTGTAACTCTGGATATGTCACTGGGAATCCGTGTCCTGTGTACAATATGAGAAAGAGAAGGAAAGTCATACAGTGGATTTGTATGACTTCACTCAGTACTAGACCTGGATAATATTTTAATTTTTTCACAATTAAAAAAGCACTGCTCAAGGCTGATTCCTCAGCTGGCCTGTAGTTCCAGAGTCTGCCAAAAACGCTGTAGGTGTGTTGAAGAATCAGACTGAGAGGAATTACACATTCACAACACTCAGATGATGTTAGAGGATTTATTTTTTCTGAGTAGTCAGACAGTTTCCTTGCAATTATCTTGCACATCATCTTAGCCTAGAAGCAATGCTGTGGAATAAATGAAGTGAGAGTCACTGGGTATTTTTTCCTTTTTTTATTTCATCCTTTAAGAAGCCAGTAGTGATACTTATTTATATTTTTTTATCTTGTTTTCCCAAAAAATAAACTAAATTCACAGTAATTTTATCTGAGGGTGTTCTTTCTTATTCTGCTCTTAGAATCATTACATTACTATGCAGAGATAACAACTTACTGAAATGTTCTGACATTTACAATGGCCATTTTCATTAAATTCTCTCCTTGAGTATCCTTCTGAATTTTGCTTTGCAGTCATGGTGACTTTGTAGGTCTCAAGGGATCCTCTTTTACTTAATTTCTGTATTCTATTGCTCTAAGGGCTAAAAATTTTAAACAGAGAGAAGTAGAATTGTAGCAGCAATAGTTGAAACAACAGCACTATTTAGAAATTATATATGATAAAACTAGAGTTATATCTGAGGAAACCAGAAATATTCACTACAAATATTCTTTGTAGAGTATTGCTGAAACCCACAGTATCTCCATCATAGTTCTGAAATATCTTGGGATTGGAATTTCTATGCCCAAACCTACCCTCCTTAGAGAATTTAGTTGCTTACATTTAAAATTTATGTTTGGAAATGGTCTGTACTTTACCAGATCTAATTAGTATTTTACAGTAGATTTTATTTATAAATATCATTCCTTTAGAAACCTTTTTGTCTCAGGAGAATTGCATATTGTTCCATTAACAAGCTTCTCCCCTTCTGATATATTTTTTGTGGAAAAAAGTGCATGGTTTAAATTTTCTGGCTTATCTATGGTAAGTCCCTGAAGATGATGGGTCATTTTTGGCTGTAGGAGATGGCACTGGCAACACTGCTAATAAAAGTAAAATATCATAGAAATTAACACCAACCCAAATTCACCTCTGAAAAGAGCATCAGTTGGTTAGCGATAAAAATTGAGGTCTTGCATGTGGCTTGCTCTGTCAGTTCTAACATCATCTGGAATACTGCACATTCATCAGGTACTTTGTCATGACTTTGGCAGGAAAAGTAATGAATGGAAATGAGGAGTTTGTGTGCCTACATCCAGTAATGGTTTCATGTACTTACATGCAATGCTGATATGCTGATGGCTGGAATCCTAGAGCAGCCACAGCAGGTCACAGCAAACCCTGCAACCTATTTTCTGAGCCTTATTGCTCATTTTTCATACTGCTGGTAGCTCTTACTACATGGAAAGGAAATTGCTGATTGTCTATTTTTGATGTGATTAATCTTTGTGACTTATTTCTGATTCCTTTTTACAGCCCATAATTTCTCTGCTCTCAGTATGTCCTCAGGAACTCTTAAATTAAGGAGCCCACAGTTTATATGAGCCTGTCTGCTATATTGTCAGATGTTACCTTTTGCCCATTAATGTCTTTTGAAGTTCTTGATTTCTAGCCAAATATCTGACAGTAAAATCAGTATGATGCTTCTATCCCATTTCTGGAAATAAGTTAATTAGACTCCCTTAGGGTCCTGAAAAAAATGCATCTTATCTTTTGTCAGTTTAATTTCTGCTGTATCCATTTGTGTTAGTGCTATGGGGAAAAATACTCTCATTCTATTGCCTATTTAGTTCACCTTTTTATTAATTTTTGGTTGCTCTTCACAGACTTCAGAATTTATCTTAAAACCAGTAATCTGGAAATTAGAAAACAAGATCTAAAAAACATATTTCTATTAATGTTGCATCTCCTCAAAGCATAAATCACAACAACTATTACAGGGAGTTAAGCTCATGTCAGAGACAATTTTGAGAGGAAAATTGTGCAAGAATCAAAAAGAATGGGAAGCAGGAGAGAAGAAGCTCCTGAGTGTTAGCACTTGTTATCATCTGCAAGGATGTGCATCAGCTTTCAGAAAAGTAATTTTTCTTTCTTTTATTTGTACAGCTCCTTCCAATTCAAATGAAATGATGATTTGCTGAGAATTGCTACTGATAAAAGCATAATGGTTTGAAAGGTCTATGAAAGGCAAGTTAATGAAGTGGAGCTGTTTAGTATCTTCATTCTGGTCACTCTGTACTCAAAAGTAAAATGCTTATCTCTAGTTCTGCCTTATCTAGGAAATGTGTGCATTATTGCATTTAAAGATGGTAATTTTCCAATCAGAAATACGCCTCATGATAGCTGCAGTTGTTTATCATTCATATTAGAATTAGAATAAAGGAACATAAAGTTAACTCCAGTATAGCCAGTTACTCCAGTAAATTCTTTTTTTATATAGAAAAAGAAAGCATATTCTACAGATATGCATATTGTACCCTTTTGGTGTGGTAGTGGTCTGTTTGTCAGTTTTTATATGAGTTCATCCACAGCAATGCAAAGATTAGGAGTCCCCAGAAGTGATGTTTAAAAATACCCTGTGCCTAACTAAGAAGGACATAGAGATGACACAAATTCATCTCAGTGGAAAATAAACTAATGGACCTTGAAGTAACTGAAAATACAGTGCCTGAAGAAAACATAGCAAGGAATAGAATCAACTTGCTATGTTTGATTACACTGTAAAAAAAATTGCAGTCCTCACACTAGTGGGTTGAAGCAATTCCCAGCTTTCATTTTGCTTTGCTATTAAAAGACTTCCTTTATATCTCAAGTCTCTGGCCCCATTTTCTATGGTGAAACAAAGCCATTAACCAATTGATAACTCTACCAAAATGTGACTTTCTTCCAGTGAGGAGCTTTGTATGTGGCTTTTCAAAAGTGAGAACTCTCAGGAGTTCTCAAAGTGCATTCAATTGCCCACAATTGCTTCGGATAGGCACTATTCCATAAAGTCAATAAATAAATTTACAGATAAGAGTTCAATAATAAGATCAGAAAATACAACATCTCCCACACTTATGAGTAGTGTAAACTGGCCTGAGAAGGACCCAGGAGGCCCTTATTGAGTTCTGAATATTGCTGAATTGCAAGACTAGCAGCTGCACTGCTGTGTAAGTACAATAGAGCAGCATCTGTTGGCCAACACCTCAGATTAAAGAACAGCCAGTCTCATAGGAGAGCTGCTTTGCTGTTTTTTTCTGTGCTTCCATAGCAACATAACCTCAGCTACAGCCTTCCTCTCACACCAACATAAAGCAAAATGCATTCATGTTTCTTGGCTCACTAAGAGCCTGCTCTGTGTATGCCTTCAGCATCCCACTGCACAAGTTCCCTGGCAGCATCCCACTGTCTCCGTGTAAAGGGAGATGCTCTGAGTGTCAGACACTCTGTCTGTCTCTGATCTTCCTCATTGCCTGCTCTTCCTTATTCTCCTTTTGCCAAGAGCAGACAGTTTTGTGAGAAGCTCAGTTTTCCTCCCCCACTCCTGAATCCACCACATTCCCCCTGCCAGGGGACCTGTGCTCAGCCTGTGCCCTCCAGGATTCCTGCTGAGGGGCAGGAGCAGCACGCACGATCTGCCCTTTGCCTCTTCCCTGTGTAAGTTTCCATCCCTCAACAGAGGGGCTGAGCAGGGCTCTTGTGTTACTACAAGCCTTTAGTGGAAGCAGTCATTTGCTTGGTAGGTAACTTTAGGAAGTCAAAAACACCTTTCACATTTCTCCCAGATTATTATACTCTTGGCTAGAAGACTACCATTGCCTGGGATTCTAGAATTCATGAATGCCTCAGGAAAAAATTATCCTAAGAATCATGGGTGGAGAGAAAAAAAAATACCTAAATTCTCTTGAGTTCAGCCTAAATTTTTACAAGTCAAGCCTGGTGCTGCACTCCTCCCAGAATTGTGGGAAGAGAAGAATTCAGCTTTAGTGAAGATTTTGGGGGATATCATGCGAGTGCATGATGACCTCTCATGTGACTTGGCTGGCGCCCTCAGCCCTCATCTTGTGAGGTGGCCACAAGACGATTAGTGTGAATCATCAGGACACTTGATGCTTTCATGTTCCTTCCATGGCCTCTCCTGAAGACATAAATTTCATTCAAATTAAAAAAGAAAAAAAGACCAAAAAAAATCAGGAAAATGAGGCAGTTTCCAGGAGTGTTTGTGTGGCCTCTGTTTCCTTTATGCTCCTGATTTCACCAAAAGTTGCATGAGCCTGTTCAAGGACCCATATTTTTAATTCCTTACTAGTATAGCAAAATCCTTCCCTCTCACTTTATGTACTTTCACCCTACAGACTACCTGAATATATTTAAGGATATCATGGTCATATTCTTAAGGAGAATATACTTAATTTAAAATCTTTCCTACAATGCAATATGCTATGATTCTGTTTTTGATGCACAGCATAACATATTTATACCATTAAGTTTCTTATTAAACATGAAAAGCCAAAAAGCATTCCTCCTGATATATTACTATCCTACTTCACATCTTTCTTTTCTTTCTTTCTGAAAGAAGCTGCCTTTTGGGATATCTTTTGGGAAGCTGCATTTTTGAGTGTCAAAAGGAGTCTTGGGATTCAACTCTTTTGGTTGAATTATTTCTCTGAGATTCACCATGAAGATTCCTTATATTTCCTTGTCAAGGTCCAGCACTGCAGGTTTTAAAGGGGCTGCTGAGAATTTGTTTGTTTTAGATACTGCAAAACAACAGTCTGGGATACAGTAGGAATTGGATCTGGACTAGCAGTATGATTAACCTATTCTAAAGCAGCTGTTATGGATTTTCTACAAAATCTGGTTCCAGATAGGGAAGTGTTTGTTCAATTACTGCTACACATAGCTTGTTCTGCTCTTCTTTTGATAGCATCTGCTATGGCCATCTGATAAAGTTTTTACATTTTAAATATGCAAATGTTCACATCATGTTCCATGTATGGAATGAGTTCTTGTATTATTTCTGGTTTTTGGCCTCGAGGATGAGAATTCTGGGATAGATTAGATCTTTCTAATGTGAGGATTAAGCTTTCAGAACTCTAAACCATGACAATTGTAAAAAGTAATTAATATTTAGTGTGATTTTTCTCGTAGTCTTCACAGGCAACATGACTTAAGCATACTAAAGCAGAGTTTTTAATAATTATAATCACCAGATTAAAGCAGAGGGTTTTTTTTCTTTTTACAGCAAGTAAAAACATTCATCATCAGCTACAGAATCAGTTTTTTAATCTAATGACTAAAAATTGCTGTTTTCACTATCTAAAAATTTTTGCCTATAGTTTCAACATGACATCAGCTTAGATGAAATAGAGCTTCAGTGCATGGGTTGAAATAGCGGGGAAAATTGGAATTATCCTGTTTTTATTTGTTTTTATTATCTTGTCTTCAAGTATAGAGAATTTTCCCTTATATATTCAATGTTACTTCACTTCATATATCGCATCACTCTTAAAGATATTAGTATTTTTCATGGCTTTTTTGGGCTCTTTTTCAGGCACTTCATGAAAGTCAAAGATATGATCTTTGCATTGAAGAGTCTGAGGGAATGTGAGGGTTTGTGTTAACAGATAAGCTGTACTTTAATTTAAATCATTCTTGACAACATCAAACATCCAGGTGCAACATAATCTGATATTGCAAATTGAAATTGATGTATGAATAGAGTTATCATATATTCAGATTTTCCTAGTTTGCTTTTTTCCTTTACCCAGAAACTTTTTGAAGTCTATGTGTGCTGGGTCTGTTTATCCATTGACACAGAGCTGCCTGGTCAGAGGGATCTTGCATAGATACCAAAGTCAGCAGCTGTAAAACTGTATCATTTTTATTGTGATGGTGCAACTATACAGGTAGAGGAATCTGCAAGGAGCAGATGTAAGCTGTGAGAAAGTTAACACATAAATGGACAAGAGAGAAGTTATCTCTAAAACACTGGCTGCTGCCTGTGTTCCTGACCCCCCACAGCAAACACAGAGTTGCTTTTTTTTCCTGACCACATTTATGCAGACCCTATTTATGGTACTTCACAGGTTACTCTTAAGCAGTTGCTGAAGTGTTCAGGTGCCCTGTAAGAACCTCTCCCCAGCCATGGAGTGCTGCTTTGCAGGCTTTCCCCAGCTTGCCCAGTGGAAGTTCAGACCTGAGGATAAGCTGCAGCCTCCCAACATCATTAAGTTCACTCTTCTCAGGTACGTTTGCAGATCTGTTTCCTGATTTCACAGACCACACTTTGGAAACCTCTGCCAAAACTTAACTTGCCTAAGCTGTATTGAACCTTTCTGAATATTTCCAGAGCAATTCCCCTTTCCACACAAACACAGGAGATGCCATAGGACATAACAGCATGTGCTGTTCTGTGCCTGGTGCCAGTGCTGCTTAGTGCTGAGAACCAGGGCAACTTTTTCGTCTTGAACTAGCTGTAACTTTCTCTTTTGCCTCTTTCCATTTTTTTTTTTGAGTTCCACGGTAAGGGAGAAGCCTTTGACTTACTTGTCAGGGATCATTTGCATTTCAGAGACCTTCAAGGAATTAGATCAGGGAATCTTCTTGCATTTGTTTATGGCATTGTAGTCTGAAAGTCTGAGCAGCAGCCAGCCACTTACCACATGAAAAATACATTTTAAGAAGCCAATAGGATGAACACTACTCCCCTACAACTTAGTTTCAACTTTGTCTTTTTCTGCTTTCCATTCTTTTCCTGTTCCTTGGTAACTTGTCAATTAGACACACTCCTCTGTTGCTCTTGCTCAAGACAAGCTTGTTTGCACAGAGAAATCAGTGCACAGTAAATGAAACTGTGAACTTAATAACTGTCTAGACATCTTATCCTATTTCTCTGCCTGAACACCTATGGAGCGTTGTATGAAACAACTTACCTTAGAATATACAGAGAACTGCTTCAAGACTCCAGTGGATAACAGGCTGTAAATCCACACACCTCTTTATCTGTATTTTAACTTCTTTTGTGTGTATAAGCCAAAAAGTAATACGTCTCTAAGAATTTCTGAGCTTAACAAAAATTAAGCATCCAGGTCATAATTAGGAAATTTAGCCTTTCTGTTGTTATCAACATGATCTCTAACTGTAGTATGCTACAGGTGAAAACCAATTCACTGGTGGAATCAGCCACGTACATTGTGGGAGCATTTCTCAAAGGTGCAGATCCTCTAAAAATCCGAATGCAGCACCAGCAGCAATCAGTGTCCCACAGCTCTCAGAGAGACACCTTTGGCTGTTCTTTGGGCTTTTCCACTTGAGCTATCAGTTGGAAGTTTATGTAATATACTGTAATGCTAAACTTCAGTCAATGAGAGCTGGCCTGTCCCCACACAATTGTAGGGTGTCCTTTCTTGTTCTGATGTCTTCTGTTCTTCCACAAAGGGAATTTGAATTCAAATGGGTCTGAATATGGAAAGCACTTGAAAAACTTAGTATGATTTCAGAATGTAGAACTGCAACCTGAAATATTTTTAAGGTGCATTGTGTGTTTTTTATTTATTTTGTGGTTTTGCTGATGTGACTCATATTTGCCTGACCTCATTCTTATGCACAGAGATGTCAGACTATGACATGCATAAAGAAAATTCAGCTCCTGCTTAATTAAACTCATCCAAGGCAGGTTTGGGGACGACAAAGTTATCACCATTGTTGTGTGATAAGATTTTGACTTTTTAAAAAAATTGTTTTCCTTTATTTTTCTGCCACTTCTAATACTACAACTCAATTTCTCTCCCTGATAAAATACCTATGACTGTACCTGTAGCTACCCTGACTTTAATCTGATGCCTGAAAAAACCAAATCCCTGAAATAAAAAAAAAGTGTACAAATTTGAATTTAAAGAGTACAGAGAATCTGAATATAAAATTGATCACTGGTTTTTATAAATGCCTTTATTCATTATGCCACTGGATGCACCTTAAACTATTTCAGTTTATTAAATTCTCTTTGAATACTTCTGAAGTGTCTAATAAAATATTTCTGAAAAATCCTGCTTGCTTTATGGTGGATAAACATTAGACTTCTCAGCCTGTAGGTCTTAGTGGCATTACTAAAACCAAACCTGGCTAAGAAAAGAGGAATTGACTAACTTGCCACAAATTTGGATGAAGAGTAAGGGACGGGATGGACTTATTTTGAGCAAGTCTTTCAGCACTCTGGTGTTCAAGCTGTGGTTGTGTGAATCGAGATCGCCATCCCATGGCTACTCACAGGTTAGTTTTCACGGGAATTCCCCTCACTATCTCTCTTTGAAGGGTGTTTGTGCTGAAACAAAAAGTAGCACTTTGTCCTCACCATATTTTAAATATCATATTTAGCCATGCTGTGCACTGTGTTAAACTTCCCAGCTGCCAAAATCTGCAAATTCAGTTGCCTACAACAGGTAACTTTCACAGCTGTGAAAAGTCACCAAAGGGTAAGAGAGCACAGGGATAAGATTAAAACAGAAGTACAACACAGATTAAAAGGAACTTGTGTTATAGACCCCTATGTTATAGGGTAAAAAAGATATTTTGTCATCCTGAAAGAAGTATTTTGGATGCTGCTGCTTGTCAGGCTAAGTGCTGCAGCAGAGCCATCAAAGGATCATAGAATGGCTTGGGTTGGAAGGGACCTTCAAGATCCCCTTGCTCCAACCCCCCTGCCATGGGCAGGGACACCTTCCACTAGATCACTTTGCTCAGGACACCATCCAACCCAGCCTACAACACATCCAAGGATGGGGCATCCACAGCTCCTCTCAGCAACCTTTCCAATACCTGCAGAGTATGTTTTCTAATATCTAATCTGACTCTGCTCTCTTTCCAGAACCTTACTTGGTAAAAAGGCAAACCATGAGGCTACAGTAGTTCTGTATTTACATATTACTTCAGTACACTGTAACTTCTCAGAGGAGATGGTCTAATACCTAATATTGTTTAGGGACTCATGATAGCTAATCCTTCATAGATGTTTTTAAAGATGCTTTCTAAGGTAAGTTGACATCAGCTGCTCATTCTCCAAGTGTTTTCTGAAGAATGGCTTCAGATCTCTCTCAACCTAAGAATACAGTTCCTGTTTTCAATAGAAATCCTCAAAGTAAATCCCAATAATTGGAGGAAAAGACTGAGCAGTTTTCTGTTTATGAAAGTCAAGTAGCTGTTTGTTTAAGACTGCTAGTTGGTACTGTCCCACTAGAAATGGTTACTGCAGCTGCCAATTTTTGAAGAGAGCATTTATGTAGTTATCTAATACAGGTTTCTGCTGAATACGTATATTTCCTTCACTGCATTGTGAAATTGCACAATGAAATCTGAAGACATAGCCATATGTGAAATTTAGGAGGGGTGGTCTGCACAGGAGCAATCTATAAATGTAAGGAAATCAGCTGAACCTATAAAGTCAATACATGTAAATTACTGTATCTGATACTCCTCTTTTGAAAATCTCATCTTTGAGTAGAGATATTTCAGTTTATTGCAAACTAAGCTAAAAAATTACTTTACAGCACTATGTAATAGGCTATAATTTAGGAAGTATGAAAAAATCCTCTTGTGATTCTGGTTACACTTAGTTTAAAAACTCCTTTCTGCAACTATTTGCCTCCATTAGCAGCCAAAGGCTACTGCCTTTATCCATTCAATTGGTGCAGGTTCAGTGAGCACTCTTTGACCTGTTCCAATATAAACTTAGGCAAACCACATTTGAACTCTTTTTTTTTTAAAGTGATGTAATTTGCGTCAAAGGTTTGAAAAAGACCTTTACTGGCTGAATTGGTAGAATAACATTTATATGATACTGCAATAATCAGCTGGAGGAAGGTGGCAGAATAAATTTAGAGCCAATGTAAATTCAGGTGATTTTCTTCATCCTGTGCAGTTCTTGGGTTTTTATTGGCAAAGCTCAGGTTGGACCAGAATCAATGCAACTTGTCTTTATCATTTATCAAAATCCCTGAATTAGATCTTGTTCAGATTTTCTTGGAAAAAAAACACTATTGCAGTACTGTATTATTTTACAGATTAACTGTAATTTTTTAATTTTCTTTTTCTCCAGAATGTGATGCCAGTCTGCTTTGCTGCTTTGCTAATCATGGATTAGGATAATTAGCCATGCTTTTAGTGCCGTTTAATTCACTGATTGCTAACAACAGAAATTATACAGTAGGTTTATTGATGCATGACCATTCTTCAGCTAGACTGTGACCACAGCCTTGCTTAAATCTGGTTATATTTCTAGTACCTACATCCAGCCAGCTCTTCTGCTGGCATCTCTTCTTATTTAGTCAGTATGGCCATATGATGGAACATCTAAATGTCCAAAACTGGTTTTATTCATATACTTTGTAAAAGGAGAAAAAACCATCAAGTATCATTTACTCACTAAAAAAGATGGAAATAAACTTTTAATTATTCTACTGTTAGTGTGTATAATGTTCATATGGAGAGAACACGAGTGGTTGATTTTGCACCCTTGAAATCGTGTTTGCTATATTGACATAGCAATATAGCCAGTAGGTGGCAATACATATTTAATTTAGTAAAGGAAGGCAACTCTGCAGCTCCAGTTGTGGCACTCAAGCTGGCTTTGAGCCTTACCAAGTCACTCAGTCTTCAAGAGTCTTGCCAAGTGTGTTTTGTCAGCTTTGTAGCTGAAGTACCTGCGGTGCAGACAGGCAATTATTTGTCAGAGCAGTCAGACCTGGCACCAAATTTAAGTTCTAGTCTCCTATTCTTCCGTGTATTCTATGTCTCATTAGCAATTTTTTCCTTAATATATAAGGATATATATATATATATATAATATAACCTTTGTTTTCCATGGGTGATGCAGAATGCTATTTTCTATAGGATATGAGGAAGGAAGAACTTGTATATGAAGCACTTAACACTGGTAAGAGTATAAGAGCTGCAATGCTCAAGAGGGCTTAGTACGGAGCATGAAAAGTATTCTTAGATTAATGAGACATTGCTCTTATAAAGCATTATGTCCAGATTTTTTTGCAACACTGCTATCAGTAGCTGCTCAGAAATGTATGAAAAAACCACAAAAGGTCTGGTCCTTGAGCTGTCAATTGATTAGCTTTGTTTTCTGAAAACAGATGTCAGGTGGCTCTGCTGTTCAGACCAACTGTTCAGCATATCTTCAGCCAGAAATTTAATATGAGGTGAGAATGAAAGAGAAGGACCAGAGAGAAGAGGGTAAACAAGAGGCAGATGGTCCATGTGTGAAACTTGCAATGCCAAACAGGGGATTAAGATGCTCTTTTAAAAAGCTGCTTCACAACCTGAAAGCAACTGAGAAAAGTTACATTTCCACTAGCTACAGAATGAGCAAATTTAGTCTGCTCTTCATCAGAACATCTCCAATTTGTCAAACTGCTTTAGGAGCTGCTTGCCTAAAAAGAGACCTAACAGCAGTTGATTACTGCTCTGTACGTAGAGGGAAGCATAAAAGTGCCATCTCTCTGCATGGCTTTGTCCAACCAGTTATCACTGATTATCTCTGGGTCAGAGCTAAGAAGCAGGAGACCTCTAGGAAAACCCTTTGGGCAGTCATTTGCCCAGTTGCAACACTGCATCGAAGTGCTTCTTCAGTCAGTGTTCCTGCCAGGATGCTGTGGGATATCCCCTGTGACTGCAGTGCTCTGGTGGGTTGTGCTCACACAGCGAGGCAGCTCAGCTGCATGGAGCTTTGGTATGGAAAAGTGATGTCTCTCAACTTAGTTATGGGATCACGAAGGAAATCACAAAGCAGAAAGAGTGGTAGGAGTCTTATAAAGACTGCCAAGTCAAGAAGACTGTGGAACAAAGCTTTTATTAAAAAACTGGAAGAAGTTCCCTCATCACAGGCCCTGTTTCTCATGTTGAGTCTTGAGCCACTGACATCTGCTGAAAGAACAGCATGCAGGATGCAGGCAAGTTTTTGTCATTGTACCAGTGACAGCAGTGTCTGCTGCACCTGCAGAGACAATTGTGAAAAGCTGAAGGGTGCTAGTGACCCAGGAGCTAAACTCCTCTTGTGGATGGTGGGAGAAACAAGAAGCTGGCCCCATCTGGGATAAGGGGAAAATTACAGTGAGAGCAGAAAAAAACACCCAGAAAGTCAGAAACCATCAGAATTATTGATAAGTCCCCTTTAGATGTGCTATGTGAAACACCAAGTGTGCGAAGAGGTGGTGGTTACAGCTGACTCAGGGCTTCTCTTGTGAAAACTAAAAATGGTTCATATCTCAAGTGTTTCATGGGAACATATCAATATTTTTGTCCAGTTTAGTCAGGAAGAGTTTCTTTGTTCCATGCTGGAATATCCAGGTGGGAGCAAGTCTCTTACAGCCACATGAGATGGTGAACAGCACATTTGCTTGGTGTGAGTTCCACATCCAACACTTGCTGTGACACTATTTACAAAGGGCATTAGAAGTTACTGTGACCACAAAGACTATTATTTGGGGGGTGGAGGGGATGTGGGGGGATGACTAAGGTTAGGGATTAGTGTGTCAGATTTCTTTTACTGCCCTTTTTGGAGCTCTTTAAATAATTTAAATATACATTGAGCAAAGAGTTGAACATGACTCTCTTGTTTTGCACGTGGAGGATCTAAACACAGGGTTGCAAAAACTTTTGAAGGAATGGAGGAAAGACAGCATCCAAAGTCTCTTTTTCAGGACTAACCACTGACTTTTTATATCCTTGCTGTGTACCACAAGCATAAAGCTTGTGCCTATTCCAAAATTTATTATTGATTATCTTAATTTTATTTAATTGAAAACACAGTTTCTTGTAGAGAAAAATAATCTCAAATATAATCACAAAATGGGGATTTTCTTCTTGAGGCAGTTTCTTTTTTAGAAAAGATGATTCCTCTTCCTGAGCTGAGCTGCCAGAACTCTTCTTTTGCATGAAAGGAAGTTACAGTTCCCATTAAAGTGTCACAAATGTCATGGATGGTTTGCAGTGCAGAATCATTGCTACTCGTTGAGTAAATGTGTCCAAGCAGAGAATAAATTAATAAATCCCCATCTGAGGATTTGGGGTGGGGTAATAGAGAACTGAATTAGGGTATTGATACTATCCTAAATATATCTGATACCAAGCTGTAGCACAACCAACAAAACTGCTTTTCCCCACCCAGTGTGGGTAAGAGTGGGCAGATGTGGGGTGTTCATGTGTAGGGACAGAAAATGCAATTTTATATCAGGAAAGCACAGCAGGTAAGGGCTTCTATTCCTTCTGCTACAGACTTAATTGTGAACTGTTGGCCCCAGCACAAATTCAGCTGGTGGAGAAAAGACCCCTATATATCTCATTTCCGAAGGTTTTACTGTGTTTCAGTACTCAATAGTACTGGAATATATGTAAATATTGGTATCTCCTGTCACTCCAGTGAACTTTCTTTTATTGTATCCCTGAATGAACACGTTATTTGGGAGTTTACTGGTGACTGGTGTCTCCAACAGTAAGACAGTGGACTCCAGGCCTGACCATAACACAGTATCCAGACTGTGTTGGTAGAAGTTCCCATTGTATCATTAGGAGTTTGCATGCTTGAATTCACACTTTGCAAAGCTCTGGAGAAGTGACAGTTTACACAAGATTGCAGAGGATGAAAGAAGACCTTTATTAAGTGCATGTCTAACCAGGATGAATGTCTGTGTAGGCCGGTGACCTAGAGGTAACAGTCTTGATTGTGTCTTGGGCACGTAGGAGCAGAATGGTCTCAATGCATGAGCTTTTTTTTTTTTTGGAATTCACTTTTTTAGTGGTCCTAAAGAATGCAAAACCCCTCAGTTTAAGACATTTTTGAGACTGCAAATGTTCATTCAGGCTTTGCCTCTGAAAGTGCAAGGTGTTTGCTTTTTAAATAAACCTCTTTGTAGATTTTCTATGGGTAGCAGTTGACTGATGGTACATTTTTGCCCCCTCGTCACACTAAGGCTCAAAGACTTTTATTTTGAGCTATTTGTGCTATAAAGAAAAAAACCAAAAATGGGTACTCAATGCTGTGTCTACTTTTCTAAATAAAACAGGACCAGCATTACAGCAGATTTTTAGAGAAGATTTTTTCCATTAAAATGACATATTGTCCAAAAGGTATGTGCTATTTTTAAGAAGATTTTTATACTGTAGTCTTTAGAATTAAAGTTTAAAGGGAATATTTTGTGGGCTAAAAGGAAAAGCAAGATGTTTAAAGACTATAGCAGATGTGCTCTTATGCTTAAAGTGAAGATTAAAAAAATTATTTCAGCAAGTGTAGTCAGGAAAAATCCATCACTTCATACAAATACACTGTGGGCACTGAGTCAGAAATGGGAAGTAATGACATCAATATATTCATCTTAAAAAATGTTTGGTATGAACACACTTTCTTTTCTCTATGCCTCACAAATCCTGAAAATGTAATTCTGTTCTGGATTTTAATTTCTACCAATGAACTGCCTCCTCTCAGTACAATCTAATAATTCATAAGGTACTGCCATGCTGAAAGAGAGAATGAAGTTAGACTTATTAAAGGCCCTAGGCTGAGATGTAGCTCCCTCTCCAAACTCCTCTGGTCACTCATCTTTGCCTCTTGCTGCTGAAGGGCTGTTCAGTGCACGCACACCAAGCCTGTTTTCACTGGGGACACAGGAGGCCAATTCATTGTCCAGATTCCCCAGTCAGCCATGTGCTTTCTGAGTGATTCCAACCAAGTCATGCTCGCACCCTCCAACACACAGAAGAATTTCTGCCATGTAGGAGTTGGGCAGCTCACTGTGTTTGAGAATCAGAGCTGTAAAATCTCTGTGCTTCTGGTCTCTCTCCATGCAACTGGGATTTGAAAGCTAAACAAACAAAAACCCCAAACAACAAAGTCCTTCCCGTTTCATATATAAGAAAAAAAAAAAGTCACCTGAGGCCCTCACAACATTGTAGTGGTTGAAATCTGAAGCCATCTTAAAAAGAAATACCCAAGAAAAGAGAGTATCTATGTGGAAAACAAATATAAGGACAAGATCTATTTTAGCAAAGATCCCGCCCTGCTGGAAACCTAATTATTAAAGTACAGGGAAAAGAGTGGACTGACCCAAGCAAAGGCAAGTGGTTGATCATCTCAATACACATGCTCAAAGCTCATTTTCCAGCTCAGCTCCTGCATTAGCAGAGCAGTAAACACCATGATTCCTATGGAAGAAAACTGAGGTGTAGGTTAAGGTTTCTCTGCCCAGATTTATCACTTGGGTTACTTTCCTAGGGTAACTGTCTCATATAAGAATAGAATATAAATGTGTAAATGAAATAGAAAATCTTTAATAGAATATGGGAAGTTAGTGTGAGACTATTTCCCTCACAAACCCAAAGGAGAAAAGCTCTCTAACATCTATGCAATAGATTTCTTCTTGTATGCATAAAGGAATTCCAGTTTCTTCTCTGTTAGCTGCTTAGTGAGTTTATTCACTGGTCAGATAGGATTGATTATGCCTTACCATTAATTGTCTTGACTTACATTTATGGATTTACTTGTTTCGAAATGTACTTTTACTCACTCCCTGGCTTCCAGTCCACTCTATCCTAAACAGAAGAAATTTGAGTTGCACACTACTAATGTATTGCAAGTTACAGCAGTTCTAATACAGGTTTTGTGCCAGGGTGCAACATTGGTGGTTGGGCTCTTTTTCCCCAGGACCAAGATTGACGAGAGAGACTTGTTCAGGCTTAGTTGTTTATTCTTTCCTTATCTATATTACATATGTACAGAGTACAAGAAGCTACACACACTAAAATAGAAAGGTGCAAAATGGAGAATGAAGAATCTCTCCAAGGTCTTTTATGTGTCTATTTGTCCAATAATCAAATGCCAGGTAACTTATTTTTCTTAGTGACCCAATGACCCAACACATGTGTGTTGCACTGCAGATTTCTTTGTCCAATCACTCACTATTACCAAAAAACCCTTAAAGAAGAAGATGAAGGAAGAAGAAAGAGAAAGGGACGACGCCATAATCCCTCCGTATTGTCCCTCATTCTCTAATATAGCTTAAACCCTAAACTCTAACTTTCTCGCCCAGTGACTTAAGAAAACTCTATCTACTTACACACTCACATTCCCAGTTTTTCTGCTTAACTTCAAAAGCTGTCTCCATGGTGTTATGCTAAACTCAGTGCTCTCTTGGGTGTCAGAGCCAGGCACCACAGATAAGGGCTTATTTTCTGTGCTTCTGACACCAACAGTTTTGCAATGCCCACAAATCTGGAGGTGGTGCAAGAAGGTAAATCCTAGAATTACAGAATAGTTTGGGTTCCAAGGAGCCTTTAAAGGTCATCTAGTCTAATGCCTCTGCAATGAGCAGGAACATTTACTAGATGGCATTAGTTAATAAATACTTTATGCTAGCAGAATGAAGAAGAAATCATCCATCTTTAGGGAGCAAGAAGAATATTTTGTTTACAAGCACCTAAATGGACTAAGCCTGAAACTTAGTTCCCAGCTATGTGTGCTGAGCACCAGCCAGCACCACTCACGCCCCACAGTGCTCTCACTGGCAGCAGAGACACTCGGGCACCTCTAAGTCTCATTCATTCTGTAATGTTAATTTCCAGATGCTGCAACTGGGGGCAAATTCTGTCACATTAAACATGCCCCAGTGAATTAGCCATCTAATTTAATGAAAAAGGTTTTCTTCTATCAAACACATAAATGTGGTTATTACCATGGTCCTTGAGCATAAGATGCTGCAGTCATACAACAGTCATTGGTCATGGAGAGCCCAACTGACCCCTACTTTCTATGTATGCTCCCCTGGAAGAAGGAGAAATCCAAACAGAAGAGGCATTTTGTATGCATTTGCAGTGTGTTGCACACACATTGTCTGCTGTCTTAAGATGTGTTAACACTTCTAAATAAAAGAAAAGAATAGGCTCAACTGTTTTTTTAACTGGCAGTCTCTTTCTTCTATCTGCCTCCCTGGCTATCTGATGATATCCTGGATGAAGCTGCTCATAAGCAGCTTGGACCTGAGCATGTCCATCTCTTGGTCACAAAACTAAGGTTCAAAAATCCCCCCAAAATATAGATAGATGCCAAATATCCCTGTTGTACTTCCTTGCTTTTGCTTATGTTTAAACCAGACTTTTGGAAACATGTTATATCTTTAAGCAGTGGCTGGGGGTTTGTAATTTTCACATATTAAGAGCCTAAAAGTATCATACAGAATCTATTCAAATCAACAGAAGCTCCACTAAAAAACAGTGCCTGGAATATTACATTTTTTGCTTGCTTCTACCTCTCAGCCAGGAAATGAATGTATCTTTGCTGAAAAAGTGTTTGTTGTTCAATGAACTTTTCAGTTCAAGAAGATCCATCTGTCTTTATTTCATCCATCTTTTCCACTGAAAGAGAGAATAAGTTTCAGTTTTCAAAAATCTGATTATGTGGCTTGCATTGCAAAACAGGCAAAAAAAAAAGCATCTGATTAATTTGAAGATTACCATTAGTGATATAAAGAACACAGTTGGGTTTTAATTACTGTTTTCGTACAACCAAGATGATCTAACAAAGCTGATTATTTTGGTGTTTGCCATTGCTTGTTTCTTTAAAATAAAAGCAGACATATCTTTAAAATTTTTACATTATTTTAATTACAAACCACTTCAATAATTTCTTTAATCAACTCTGCTATAACTAGTTCAAATTAATTCCTGCCCATAACATCTGGATATTGCAGTACTACACATGCTCTATAAAAACATACATTTAGATCAATCATATCCTGAAGCTACATATGGATGAAACTGATATTCCACCACAAAAGAGAAGAAAGTGGATGCCAACCTAGCCAAAATGCACACTAGGTGTGATGTCAGGTACTTAACAAAAAATGAACACTGTCATACTGGGAATTCTGTCCATAGCTTTGATCCTTGACAACTGCACTTAAAAAATGCCATATGCACAAAAGGATGAACAGAATATTGTTCTGCAGTTTTCTGGGAAAGCACGGAGGCCGAAATACGTCAGAGATCAATACAGGAGACCCAGTAATGAAACACAAATATATTGCTCTGTGAATTTACTGTTCAATTTATTCAAAGGTTTTTGGGCAGGTCCTTCTTCAGTGTTGAAGGCTGATAAAGGTTTTGTGAACATTAAATCCCCATCTACACCCTTATGCAAACCCCAAAGGCCCATGACATCCCTTTTGCTTTTTGCGGACCTCCCAGAGCTCCTGGAGCTCAGAGGGGTGTTAGCTATCTGCCTGTGGGTTGAAAGGCAAATCACAGCTGAGATGGGGTTTAAGAAACAGTTTCTGGCTGCCCCTCATCTGTGCACATCCTGGCTGGGACTGGAGCCCATCTGTGCAGGCATCCCCTCCATTTCTGTCCTGGCAGAAGAAAGCGGTATCTCCTTCAGAGCTGAGCCTTTGAGGAACAGAGGAGGATGGATGCAATGTGTCATCACAGGTGTGCAAGGCACCCTGTGGGCTCTTGCCACGCAGGTGAGATTAATACAAAAAGAAGAATGGGAAAATGAAGAATCCACAGTGAATGCCTGGTTTAACAGCCATGAACTGTTCATCTTTCAAATACTGTTTTCTGCATTCTTAGTGCGACTGTGCAATGATGCTTTCTCTTTCATTCTCTTCAAAGACGTTACTTTTAAAACTTCCCTCCACCTTTGGGTCCAAGACTTTGCTTAAAATAAGCATGGATTCTTCTGCTTTCTATCAGGATGAGAAAACAGTGACATGAACTGTTTTGTGATAAGCTGCTCATATGATCTTTCTAATGCGGCCTGTAACAAGGGAGCAGTGCAAATTTTACGAGGAAGCCCATAAACTTTTCAACTTCAGTCAAGCCTCTCACTGTGTGCATTTTATTCGTATCAACATTCTTCCCACTCAGCTTCTCATTGACCCCACAAGTCAACACTTGCTGGAAAATATCACCCTCAGAGAACAGCCTGTTTCCAAATGACCATTGTTCATTTTCGTTTTCTCCTTAGATCTTATCTCACATACATTTCTTCTGAGAGCCACCAGTGGTAATCATCACCTCCTTTCCAAGAACATGTGAGTAAATAGCTCCAGGGTGCTGTTCTTTATGTAACTGGGAGTTGGACTGGGATGAAACAGAGGAGGATACTGCTTAAACAGAGACAGCTTGATTGTTTTGGTGAATCCACAGCACTGCATAGCTGAGCAATATTGTCTGTGTAATTTAAGGGACTGTTTCATTTGTGTCCTTGTTGTACATTGGTGCACAGAAAATTTCTTCCTTGTTCCTGCTCACAGCTGCATGTACGTGTGTAATTTATCTTCATCATGCCTAGGCATAAAGCCAGGGAGGGGCATGGGAAAAGCTGTCCTTCTGACTTTTTCATTTTCCCGTATGAAGAGGTTCCTGTGTTTGCTCAGCTGGGGAGAGCTGCTGGAGGCTTCCTAGGTCTCCTGCTGAAGTGGCACCAGGATGTAGTGCTTGGCCCAAGGGCTCTTCCCAGTGGGAAGGCCAAGCAGCTCCTGCTTTCAGACAGTGAGGATGTTTTGTAAGTAGCAATGCAAGAACTGAATATTCTGAGATGAGAACCTAACCTCAGGCACTTTTTGAGATACATCTTTATTTGTAAAGAACAGAGGTGTTTCCCAGCACTTTGGTGCTCATTGTTCAGGGCTTCTCTGTGACTCCAGAGGAAATGTCTGGGAAGGAAAACTACCTTTGCAGATGGGATCCCAGGCTTGGGATGTGAAGTTCAGGCTGGATTCTCTGTTGTTTCTGCATCCTCCTGGAAGGGGAGGCTTGCTTTTACTTAAAGCTACACAAATCCTCTGAATAAAATTCAGCGTTGTTGATTCCACGTAGTGTGCACAAGTGACAGAGGCAGCCTGCTATCCTTACCTTCCTCAGTGCTATCCTTATCCTTCCTCAGTGGGATGCACAGATCATGGGTTTCACAAAAAACGGCAGGAGACATATTGCCTTCCTTTAAGAAAAACCTATTGTCTTCCTTTAAGAAAAGCCACTCCCTTAGAGGCCCATTCCAGCAGCAGCCCGTGGTGCAGAAACTCGGGATCACGGAGACATGGAACAGGAGCCGCCGTGCCCGCCCCGCTCCCGGCCGGAGCCCGCCGCACGGGGCTGCACAGCCCGGCCGAGATAACGGGGAACGGGCCGGGGGAGCCCAAAGCACCGCTCGGCTGCGCCTCGAGAACCGGCTTTTCCTCCACAGAGACTGGGCTGGGCCGGGGCTGGGCATGGGGTTGGACCGAGGGCCGGACGCGGGGCCGGGCCGGGGGCTGGGCCTGGCAGGGGGCCGGACCGGGGGCTGGGCCGGACAGGGGGCCGGGCCGGGGGCTGGGCCGGACAGGGGGCCGGGCCGGGGGCTGGGCCGGGGCAGCGCTGCAGCGCCGCCGGCCGCCAGCAGGTGGCGCGGGAGGACGCGGCGCTGGGGGTCCCGCCCCGCCCCGGGGGTGGGTGCGAGCCCGCGGTCCCCCCGGTCCCCCCGCCCCGAGCGGGCCGGGCACGGCGGCGGGGAGGCCACCTCCGGGAGCCTCTGACAAAGGGAACCCGCCCCTGCGCATGGGGAGGGGCGGTCCGGCTGCTCGGGCGGGAGGGATGCTCGGCTGCGGGCAGGCGCCGTCTGTACGAGCAGGGATGCGACCTGCTCCGCGGCTCCGCCGTTATGGATTTGGAGGGAGGGAAAGGAGCTGGTGCCTGTGCGGTAAAGGGGACCGACCCTCACCGGCTCGTCCCGCAGCAGCAGCTGTAGCACGTCCGGGGACATTTTGTCAGGAGCGCTGCCGGCTCAGGCAGCTCAAAGCCCGTGCGGAGCCGTGCGGGAGCGGCTGTGCCCGCGCACTGCAGGACGCGCGGGGGGGAGGCAGAGCCTGCGCTCAGGGAAAATCACAAGCATGCAATAAAAAGCCCTTCAAGCGCCGAATGGCCTCCCTTTAATCTATCAGTAGCACGGAGAATCCCCCACAGCCCCCGAGGAGCCCCGGCTGTTGTCGCTGAGGTGGGGTGTGCCCGCTGGGACAGCTCTTGGCTCCAGCGGTGCATGCGGCGCTTTTGCCCGGCAGCCGCACTGCCAGGAGCGCTCGGCAGCCATCGCCGCCCTACGGCCTCTCGGCGCGGCCATTGTCAGCCTGCCAAAAAGCAGCAAGCCGCAAGCCTTCTCTGCCGAGTATTTCCATCGTGTCATAGGGCTAAGCATGGCAAGAAAAGGAACAATTTTTAATGCGAATTCTTTCAGACTTTTGTTTACGTCTTTGGCCAAAGCCCCCGAAAGCAAATAGTTTGCGTGTTTTAAAAGGTGGCAGAGTAGTTTTTTAACTTATGGCACTTTTATCAGTATATTTACACTCTGCCCTTGAACAGCATTTGTTAAAATTACCAAGCACTGTAGTATTTTTCCAATTACCTAAGATCAACAGCCTCATTAGTAGCTGGTTTAGTCCCTCAAACCTCTGAATATCTGGAGACATTTTAGAGATACATGTGAACTGTGTAACTTGGTCTTCATTCACTTGATGCAGCAGAGAAAACCAGAGTGCTCACAGCATTTGGGAGGAACCAAGGAATGCACTGCCCCTCTTTACTAAGGCTCACTAGCATACAGCTTTTTGACCTTGTATAATACAGGTGAAGAAACTACTCAGCTGCTGTACAGATCTACAGTTATCTGTCCATGAGGTATAGCCCAAGAACAGGAAGAAAATGTCTAAAAATGTTTCAACAATTCTATGTACTAGAATTTAAGGAAAACGTGTAAGCTGCTCTCTGACCCATGTTTCTTTTGAGTGTGGCTGAATGTTACTGAGAGATATAAACTGGCTGCAGCAGGCCAGCAAACATTTTTTCCTGTAGTCTGCTGAAGCAGCATTGTGTACTTTTTTGACTCCTTTTTCTTGAAGCTACTCCCATTTCAATGGCATCTCAGAGTCTTATAATATTGTTGTTTGTGTTCAAGGTCTACAAGCCTAAAGTTTCTAAGGGATCAGATCTGGTACAGGACTGAAGAAAGGTGACCTCTTAGATCCCTGGTTTTGGGCCTGGGATTTTCAATATGAATTGAATACCTAAATTGCAAGTATAGGTAACAGGGGAGGTGGCTGGAGTTGGTAATCAAAACTACACAGTAAGTGGGAAGGTACCTGAATTTTAACTGGTATGAAGCACAGGTACCTTTTACCAGCTCACATCCTGCAGGATGCTCAGGCTAAACAGGACTCAGAAGAGGCTTAAAGTCATCCCACTGGATGCAGGTGATAAAATCATGCATTTATTTTCAAAGCAGTCTCTGGTAATAGCGTTTTTATGTAATATTTCTCTACTTGCCTGAGAGAACTTGGGAAGTGGGAAAGCTGGGGCTGTTAAGGAATGCCCAGGCTGCCATTGGGACACTGCTGAGGCTGTCCAACTGTGAAAAAAGCAGCTGAAGATTTGGAGATGAGGAATGTGTGGGAACAGGCTTAATAGTTCAGGCCCTGCAATCCACTGGTGAGAACACTTAGCAAGGAATGGGGAGTGCAGTTTCAGTCCCCAGTATCTGTGCACATCTGTCATTTGATGCCTCACTGAATGCACAATGGTTATAAAATCTATCACAATTAAGATCTACTGCTCCAGCTTGTCCATGGTTTTCCCATTATTTTATTTTCTATTTCACAAACAGGATTGTGTCTGTGGTGCCTTGCTAAGAAAATGCTGTGGATGTGTGTTGATGTTCACTGAGCATGCCTGTGAGCTTGGGTCCCCTGGGGAATGTAAGCAGCAGGAGCCTGGTTTGTAAATCCCCCGAGGGTGGTAGGCGCTGAGAAGCACAGCTTAGACAAGGCAGTTTCTGGGAATGCACAGAACTACAATATTAGGCTGGCAAGTATAAAAATAAGATGGTTTCTACAGTGGTTGTGATTTTTTGGGATTTTTATAAAAATTCAGTCTAAATTTTACAGCAGTCTATTGAGTTCACAAAGCCTCAGAAATATTCAGAACCAATTTTCTGACTGTCCTTACACTTATATTTTTTTACCAGCACTTTTATTTCCTTTTCTTTGTTCCCTTATGCAGTTTCTCATGTGGGTGTGAGAACTATGTAATGTGTTCCCCTGCCATATGGAGCAAAAGTCTTGAAATTATCTGTCTTCTGTATTAAATCTTAGCTGAAAAACACAATTTGTTGTGTTTTCTGACTTCTTCAGAGGCAGTGTTGCTTCTCATCAGTTTTCTAACAACACCAGTTTTGTAAAGGGGGGTTACAATTTGCCTCAGAGATAACAAGAAACAAAGTCTGCAGGAATCTCATTCACATGAGAGTTTTGCTCCGCTTGTGCCTGGCTGTGATGAGGGTGCTCAGTGAAGCTGGTGTCAGAGCTACACCCAGTCCCTCAAACAGCCCTGAAAGGAGCATTGCACCAAGAAAAGCAGCTGGATGCTCTGCTCTGACAGTGAGTGGGTGGTGACTCCAGAGAGACAATACTGCAGAGAAGTGGTGGCCTTGTAGCTGTCTCATTCGGTGTCCAGTTCCAAGACATCTGTTAATTTAGCATTGGCTGTGAGAGCTGTCGGAGCAAATGGCTTGGAAATGAAGTGCCATAGGGGGAAAAACCTAATGCCATATAACACTTCTCATTAAAAAAAAATATTCTTAAACCCCTTCCATCCCCTCTCCCTTTGCAGCTACAAGATGCTCTGTCATTGTCAGTGACTCCCATGCACAGGGTGATTAATCACCACTTTAGGCTGGCAGTTTATAGCTCATAAATACTTGGGTGTGTCAAACTGTAATGGATCCCTTAGGAATGACAGTACTGTTTGGACAGTGGCTGAACACATCCCTCTGAATTCCCATCCCTTCAGCATAGAAAATGGATTTTAATGGTCACAAACAGATGGTGCCCATGAAAGGGAGAAAAAAACTCCAGATTATAGTTTATGTCAAACAGGGTAGTGAAAATATCCTGCTATATTTAAAGCTCTATTTTATTAGAAACAATAATTTAGCTTCAAGCAGTTGTGGTACAATAAAAAACCTCCTCAATATTACTATTAGCAATAAGTGGGTCTCAAAAGACACAGCAGTTCTGTTTAAATTAAGTAGGAGAATCTAAATTCCAAAAGTAGGATTCTATTTTAGCTTGCTCTTGTTTTGCTCATGCTTGTTTTGTTCAAATGAGAGAGATTTGATTTCCCTAATTCATCAGTCAGGGAGCAGAAACAGTTGAAGTGTCCTACAACCCAGAAGAATATCATTAACAACACCTTAAGTTTTTGAGTTTTATCTAAGTCAGTTGGACATCTAGTTATTTCCATTTATTGCAAAGTCAGGAAAAAAGTATCCATGTTTGGTCACCCTGAAATAATTATTTCAAGCAGGATACTGGACTGCAGAATCCTAGCAATTTTGGTTCAATTGCTTGTTCAAGCCTCGAGAGAGCACATAAACATTCATTAATGCACAGTTTATGTGTAATACAATGATAAATACAAAGCCTGTTACTGACTGAGGCTCAGATACACAAGATTGAAATTTCATTGTAGACACCTCTGTGAGTGTGATTTATGAAAAAAAAAAATCCATAGAATGCCTTAGATATTTTTTTTTTCCATTATCACTTGAAATCAGTACCAGCAAACCCCCCCAGAGTCCTCCAAGTCCTGGACTAAAGCCTGTAACACACCAGTTCTTTGCTGGTTGTGGTAACAGGTTTGTTGTTGTTATCTTCTCTTTATGATACTTTGAATCTTACATCCCTGCCCAGTTTCAAAAGGATTGAATGCTGTCTTTCTCCTGCTTTATCCAAAAGAGTGGTGGTGGCTAAGGTATGTCTTCTGAAGTACTAGGTACTCTTCTGGATGCCATTTGCCTTGGCGGTAGAGTTCACCCTTGAGCCATGTTTTAAAATGTAAAAATATGCATAGAGAGAGGGATAACAGGTATCTGAGAATATCTGTAGACCTTTACGTGAAGAATCTTCTGCACTGACATTTCTTACAGGGTGGCTGGAAAAAATCACATCCCTCTTTCCACTCTGTCACTGACAGGTGTTGCATATTATGAAACTAAATATCTAAGTGCTTAACACTGTGTAGGGATTCTAGACTATGACATGCATTCCTAGCATCCAATGTCTAAAGCTTTTTATAGTTCCTGCCTGGTGTGTGTCTCTGGAGCCAAAAGGAAGGTTAAGTGGTTTTGCTTCCTCTGATATCAGACAAAGCTTTCAGTGAACAACTTTCAGGGCTTGTATTCAAAGGATATCTGAGATGGGACCTTGCATGACCAGACTAGCAGGAGTGGGTTTGCTGTCCTGGTGTATTTCTGCAGGGCAGTGCCCTGCAAAGCTGAGTAGGAAGGTTCAGCACTGCCCTGTCACAGCTTGGCTGAGCAGTGATTAGGTTTTCATTCCCAAATGTGTCATCTGTGAGATTTGCAGGCCATTTCCTTGATATAAGGGGGAAACTAGAGGAAAGTTGTGATTAAACTGCTGAAGTGATTGATGTAGGCAGTTGCTGTGATCCTGGCCCATGGCCAACATCACTGGGAAGCTGCAGTGCCTGGAAGCACAGGAAGCACAGGGATATGGAGCAAACAGGTAATGGGCAAATAAATGGGATGCAATATGTGAAAATGCAAGAAAAAATTAATATTCTGAGGACAGTGTTCTTTGCTGTGATCTTGTATATGTGTCCTCTTGTAGTATGGATAATAGCACAAAGGGGAAAATTAACTTTCAGAGTTAAAAACAAAACCTGAAATATTGTTCGTGACATGACCAAGAGACTTTTGTGCTTTCTAAGAGAATGCAAAGACTCAGCCTCTAACTGCCTCTGCAGGGGGAGATGAGAAGCAACTGGGATCACAGCTGTGTTGAGTTTGTACCAGAGAATCTTAATTTCTTTACAGGCCTTTTTGTGAGACTTACAGTAGACAAAGACCCAGTATTTGTCTCTCTGGCCCCAAAGCAAGCATGTTATAGTTGATTCTCCATCTTACTAACGTCCTCTGAGCTCTGCTGGAAGCCAGTTACTGACATTTGCACTGCATGGAATGTGAGTATTAGTGTGTTAAATCAGCACTAGCATACAGTGTTGTCAGCTCCTGTTTTTTATGAAGAAATAATCACAGTTTTTCTTTAAGTCTGTGCTCCTGGGTCTGTATGAGTAACTCAAAATTCCTTAGAGAAGGAAAGAAAAAGGAAGAGAGAAAGGGAGAGAGAGAAACGGAGAGAGAAAAAGAAAGAAAGAAAGAAGGAAAGAAAGAAGTTGAAAATATGAACCAAATGTAAAAATCAAAATAAAACTGAACAATAGAAAATGGAATATGCTTTTTGATGCTCCTGATTTTTGTGGCATGGCCAATCACTTTTCAATGCTTAGGCCTGGTAAAAGTAGAAAAACTACAGAGAAGTCTAGACAACATTTCTTGCAGATCTTTCTAAGGAAAGAGAAGTGAGGAACAAAGGGGACATGAGAAGATCTTTGTCTTTTTCTCAGTGGGATGAGCATGCCTGTTATTGTATGAAACAGAAGGCATCAGTGTATGCCTGGTGGCCTTCAGAGCTTCAGGCCATGTGGGTGATTATTGGATAGTCATGGCTGGAGCCTGGGAGAACAGTGTTATTACAGGGTAATAACTGTGGGGCTGGTGTGTGGGGTCTGGGCAGCTGTCCCTTCCAGGCTGTGTGGAGACAACTGACTCATTTCACAGGATACCCCTCTGATGGTAATATCTTCTAGTCCCAGCTAGCTGGAGATGGATGGAAACCAGTGACCTGGAGGTGAAAGGTGCTGTATCCCATTCCAGTGCCCTGAGTCACTGGTGCTCTCATTACAATGAGCTTTCTGTGCCGTCTGCAGGGTCGCTCTTGCTTTGCTGCTTGCCAGCTCTGCCTCTGAGCTGTGGTTAAAACAAATGCACTGCTTTCCACACACTCTTCCCCTATGGACCCTTGTTTATTTTAAAGGGTACAGAGTGTGTAGACTATGACTGTATTGCTAATTACAAATATCACCTTTTGCTTTGTCTTTTCTCACTTTGAAAAGCCAGATCTTTGGTAAAGGCTGGAGACCATACAACTCATAGCAGAGTGTGTGTTGTGGGCTACCAGTTGTGAGAACACGAGCTGTGAGTTCAGTGCAAATTATTCCTGTTCCACATTTTGTCCCATTTTTTCAAAAATGTGTCCCTGTATTTCCTGGAAGCTGGTAGCACTTCAGCCAAGGAAGCTACTTGCATACAAGTAGAACAGTTGCTGTGTGTAACATGCTGGTCTGGCCTGTAAAGTTTGCATCTTTGTAGTGTCCCTGAGACTACAGGGTTTAATACTGCCTGCATCTAAGGAGCAGCAGGGGAAGCCTGTCTATCTAACTCACACTTGTCTAGACAAGTCAATGTCTCAGTGTACTGATGACCGAGGTGTTTACATGCATATGGAAATGTAGCTCATTATTTCTGCAAGTACCATTCAGCTCTGCTGTTATGCAGCTCCCCACCTTATCTAGAGTGGCACACACTAGATAGACACTGCGTGCTATGTCAAGGCAGGATAGACTTATTGTGAGAAATCTACACACACAAGGCACGTTCAGGAAACAGTGTTAACTAAAACTCTTTCCATCATCACTCAAAAAACATGGAAAATCTGCTAATTTAATAAATAATGTAAGAAGAATCAGGGAGGTCTGAATGAAACTCCCTTCATTGTGCTTCCCTTGTTTCTATTCTTGGGTTGGTTCATGTTTGCCTGAAGTACAACACTAAAGCACAAATCCTCATATGTGTGTTTGCTCTGACTGGTTAAAACAATGCCTTGATACTATTTATTTTTGTGAAATGAATGCAGGCCTCTGTAGAAGCCTTGTGCCTCAGTGTTTTGCTGTAAAGGTCAGGAGTCTATTCATGAGACTTCCAAAGTGTTATTGTTAAAACATCTCTTTGCTATGTCACGGTTTTCCCTTTCCTCTCCTCATTCAAAATAACACATTGTCATTAGTGACTTATAAGGCTCTCCCTCTAAGCACAGCATATCCAGCTTTCCTTCATTTTTTCCCCCCAAGCTTCCTTCCTATTTAAACAAAGAATTGTTTTGGTCATTTGGGACTGAAATATAGCCTTGCTATCGTGAAAAAAAAAAAAATCACTCTCTTTTATGGAGTGATTTATAAGTACTGTAGTTCTATTGCTGTTGTGAGCTGCAGCCTCATGATTTGTTAAAACAGTAAAGTTATATTCTGATATGGACATTGTTGCAATATTCACTCTAACCTTTCTGTGGCTAATGTGGCCAAAACTTTTGGCTTTTAATATATCAGTCACTTTATGAACCTTTGTACATAATACTTCATCAAGAAGGAAGGCAGGAAGGCATGCTATTGTAATTCAGTAATGTAGTGTAAAACTAATCCTCATACACATAATTGCATATTGTAACTTTCATTATGTATCTTGATTTCAGGCAACTTTAACTTGGCTTTTAATTTTTTACTCAATGATTTTTAAAGTAAAAAAATGCCCATATGATCATCCAAAATGGCATTTTCAGTTATTTGGACTCTCATTTATTTCTTAGACAGTCTTTACACTGAGCTTGGTGTTGTGTCTCTGACAAAGTCATATCCTTTGTTAAAGTCACCATCTCATCTTGAGCACACTGACTGGTGAACCCAAAACTTGTCCACTACATGCCAGAAATTAATCAGTTCATTGCTAACCTACTTGTTTTGTTCAGATTTATCTGTCTTTATACATTGAAATGGTTAATTCTCTTTGATTCTACTACATAAAAAAAAATAAATCATCTTGGGAGAGCATTTATTCATCTATATAACCCTGTTACCTCTCAATCTCCATCTTGGTGACAGAGCTCTGTAGGTGTCTTGTTGAGGCTGAGAAATATTTTCTGTGCCTTTTATAGCACTCTCATGAAATTACTGAATGGTTTCTGAAGGAAATGCAACTTACATGATCACAAGTGTCTGTCTAACACCTTCCCACACTTTTCCTCATACCTTACTAAATCCTTGGCCACTTTAAGTCCAAACTGTCAGAGGGGTGACACTCTCATTATAGCCTGTATATTTAGAGTTTTATGAAAATAGTTGCACAGTGAGGAGGTGATACACATCTGTGCTACTGAGAAAGGAAAAGCAGCCAGAGCTCAGCCAGCTGGCCAGCCTGTGCCCATGGGCTGCCGAGCCAGCACTGCCTAAGCAGGGCCATAGTGAGAAGACAAACACATTAGGGACAGAAATTCCTACTTCATAAGTAGAATAGAAAGAAAGAAACAAATAACGCAATTTCATAGGAAATCAACCTTCCTAAATTGTTTTATGAGCTGCAGAGCTAATCCTGAACCTCAGGCATAACTACTGGGTGGAATGCTCCCTACTCAGAAGAGACCTTCCTGTAAAGCATATGTAGGTAATACAAATTTAAAGATGCCAGCTGTGTCAATCATTATTTTCATGTTGGGATTATATTTTCTCTTTTGGGATTTTTTACATCTCTGTGCCTATTAATTTGGGCTTTGTTGATACTAGCAAACATGTTATGATTATTTGGCCAGAAATGTGCATTATTTGGGCAAAAATTCTGCATTATACTACACTCTACAGTGTTTGAATAGAAGCCACTCAGGATGAGACATTCCAGACTTTTCTCTGTCATGCTGTGTGTCTACCGTAACAACAGAATAAAATACTCCTACCAGCTTTGACAGTCAGCCACCTGTGGTAATGAATATATTTTTGGTGACTCTTACTATCCCTACAGTGTTATCAATTATTATCCTGCCTGTTGCCTTAAGCAATTAATAACACAAATTCTGATACCCCCCTGCCCCCTCATAGTGACAATCTGCCAATTTCATCTGTGAATGTATGGACTCAGGAGACAGGCTATCATCTCTTGGAGGAAGCAGTTATGGGACAGTGTGTGTCAGCTGGAAGATGAAGGGCCCTGTGCTCCTTTAAAGAGGTGAGTTTCAACTCTCACGCTCTGTCATGTCAGTGATTTTGGGATGAATGGCCACCTGAGGTCAAGATGATTTGCATAGAAACATTAATGATGGTACGGTGCAGTGTGCAGAGGTCAGGGATGTGCTGGTGATCAGCATTCAGGGAGCTCATGGGACGATCATCATGAACCTGGGAATGGACTAAAAAGTAAGAATGTAAAAATTGCTTGCTTGTAATTTTAGACAATTTACAGGTACCTATAAATATTTCCTTTGTGTCTGTATTTTTCAAAGAAAAGTTCTTTTACCAGCGTTGTGATGATATGAAGCTATACTTCTACTTGCAGAGGCTTTGGCTGATTCAAAGATGATTAATAAATTTTTTAATCATGAGAGGAAATGCACACTTGATATCATGCCAGAACAGCCACATTTTCTGCAACAGAAAAAGAGGTTTTGACAAATTTTGTCTAATATATTATATTACAGATGTATATTTTATATACATAACATCACACAAAAATATAAATATATAAAATATATTTATATATATATATAGAACATATAACACCATGATAATACATTGCTATATACTTTGTATATTGTATATATATATATATCTATATATCTATATATATATATTATAGCATCGGGTTCCTTGCTGCAGTGGCATTTTCATTTAGCATTTTTGATAGTTCTGAATCTGTTGTGTCTGAATGGCTAACAGAATGGTTGTAAGGAGGTAGCCAGAGTTGGCTTATTATGTGCAGAACCTAAAACTGTGAAAGGTACAGCAGCATAAAACAGTGTTATTTAGTATAGAAAGCAAGGGGAGGTGTTATTATGAGCAGAGATAAGGGAAACTAGGCTCAAATGGATGGAATTATTTGTTCTTTGTTCCTCAGCTGTGGAAAATTTGCATCATTTGCATATCCTGAGGATATTGCAGGGCGCAGGAGTGTGTCTGAACTGGCCACAACACGTGTGTAAGTGTTTCAGGGAGAGCTGCTTGCAATGGCCTAAAGGAGGGTCAGGGAGTGAGTTAAGGGTTTGCTGGTGTGGACAAGCAGAAACTCTATTGTGGGCTCATTCTCTTGTGCTTCTGCAATGCAATGCTCCACAGAGGGGCAGGTGAGGAAACCTCAATCCCCATTTACTTTTGTCCTCAAAACTTTAACAGATGGTAAATCTGGTACACATGTATTAACTGCAGATTTGTTATAGTCACTGAACTTTAGAGTCCAAGGCTTGAATTTGTTGCATTTCATCTTCCAAGTACTTCTCATTAGCCATTATTTTTGTTCAATAATGACCCTTCTCACTGTAAATGTATGTAGGCTGTAATCAAGTAATTTCTTAACCACTTGAATAAACATAAATAGATAAGGTTTTTCAGTCTCCACCAGGCAGCTGCATTTTCCTGCTTTAACCATCCATCCCTAAGCTCTTTGCAGATTTTCAGCCTCTTTTTTGAAGCTGGATCTCCCCAAAGGACACTGTTCTAGCAGTGTGCTTATGGGTGCTGTATGAAAAGAAAATGCAATCCGTTTGCTACTCAGTATTATTTGTGTTTCTTCACCCAAAAATCTTTTAAGCTTTTAAATATGAGGTGTTCTGCATAGTCACCTGTCTTGTAGAGCCCCAAGGCAGTTCCCCATTGTGAAGGGTTGATCTCCACTCTTTCTTCCCAGTTGCCCAAGCTTCTGTTTTGAAAACACATTTTGCTTCACTGGCCATGGTGTACAGGAGAGACAAATCGCTCTGACTGCTCTTCTAACCTTTGTGATACCTGCAAATTTTAGCAGCAATTCTGGACTTATTTTTAGATGATTAATGAAAATTATGATTCTGCACCTTCCCCACTGTTTTTTAAAGATCTGTGAATCAACCAGTCCTTGTTTAACCTACCATATCCTCCAGTGACTGCTAGAAGATCACATTTTTTCTGTCATTAATATGGAATGGCACACGTTGAATAGGAAATCACATGCTGCACAGTTACCTAAGAGTATGAAGTCCTCATACTTGCTTTTTGAGTGAAACTTGTTGCTTCTGAGAACAAAACTTGATTGATTTGACTTGGCAAATTTCCTTTAAATTATGGTCTGTAACCATTTCACAGCACAGCTGAGCATTCTCTAACTAAGTAGTTTAACACACATTTTTCTGTGGCTCATGAATTTATCCTGAGAGTGCACACAAAGATTTCTATCATGAGTCATTGATCAAAAAAGACTAAAAATTTTTTCTTTACTTTTTATTTTGCCCCCTGAATTAAATTGGAAAAGGGAGAGCTTAGATATCTGTTGTTCTGGTGCAAATGCAAATTCCTTCTGGTGAATGAAAGAAGAAAGTGGAGGGTGTGAATAAAACAAATGGGTTTTTTAGACTTCATAGATGCGTGGAGAACACCAATAAAATCAGTAACTTTGCAGGCAAAAGTATGGGTTTGGAAAAACACAATTTTCACTTCAAAAAGCTATTACAAAAAAAAAAAGGTGGGACATTTTTTGAACACTGGCTTCTAAAATCCGTAGAATTTTGAGTGATAGCTGTGTGGTGTTTAGGAAAATTACTTTTTTTTTTCTTTTAATTCACAGGAGAATAAACCCCTTTTCCATTTCTCCAAGTTCTTCTGAAATGCTTGTTTGGCAGTTGTTGAGAAGACAGAAGAAGAAGGCCCAGGTGGAGAACTTCCCTGTGTAGTACTTCCACTGGCTTGCATTTTCCTTGCTCTTGCTCCACACTATGGGCTAGGTACAACGCAAATCAAGATGCTGGATGTTAGCTACGCGGTTTTGGAGGGTACCCAGTCATAAAGAACTTGATGCAAGATGAAGTTTTCATTTTGAATGCTTAAAAGTGAGCTTTTCAAGACTTTTGTGTGTAAATACAGGGAAGCCTATACAAGAAAGCGCCTCAATTAAAACCCTTCTTTTAATTGACAGTCTCAAATAGAGGAAGCTTGATTTCACTCCATGTTCTCTGGAAATACCATTTCTACTAAGAGAGCTTCACATATTGCTCACTGATTAATTGCTTCTTTGTAGTTTGATATATATTAAAAGAAAGATATATATTATTATTATATATAAATGTTTCCATTCTTTTGTAATTTACACAGACAACAGAACCATAAGCCATGAAGCTAGCACAACACCTAGCAGTAAAATGCCTACAATTTGTTATGCAGTTAGTTTACAACTTTAGTTCCTTTTTCTTAAGAAATACAGATTCCTTTAAAAGTAGTTATTTAGCATTAACCTCTGGTCTTCTTCCTCTCTGAGTCAGCTGCATTGCCGCTGTTCATTTGGAGCCAATGGCTCCCAACGAGACTCTTTTGTGGGAAGCACATTGTACACCATGGTATTGAATCACACTCATTTTCCTAAATAAGGATCTACCAAGGCTTTCATAATCACAGTATATTTTTTCATACTGTCATGGCTTTCCCTCCAGTCTCCAAGAGGGAACAAGAGAGCTAAAGTAAACAATTTTTTCCCTAGATTTTTTTCAACTTAATATACCTTCTATTATAGTAGTAAAACAGGAGGACAACATACTGTAGGAGTGTAATCTGCATGAAAGAGACAGCACATGCACAAGTCACAGAATTTCTCTGCTAGTTTAGTGACTGATAGACATGATCAGAACAGAATTCACGAGGCAGACTGCTCTTAACAGTGCCTGTAAATAATAATGCTGCTCCCTGTGCTGTAGAGTGAGAGTAATCGTCCCTCTGTCTGCCTTTGATAGCAGACAGATAGCTGGGAAGCTTGTCATTCTCTCCTAGGTTGGTAAGTGCCTAAGGAGTCTGGGATTAAGATTTAAGTCAAAGGAAGAAGATACCTTTGAAGAGATTTTGAATAGAGATACCTGCCTGCAACTGAAGTGTCTTTCCTCAGCCTACATGAGTACAGAGACCAAAAAGAAAGGTTCCCGCTGTAAAAACCAGTAAGGGCTTAAGAAAAACAACTGTAGTGTGGAGAAGGGCACCCACATCTCCCATAAAAAAGATTTTCCCAACACACACATGCAGACAGGAGCTAGAAGGGCTGTGTCATACCAATGGGATCCTGGATGGGAGTGCACAGTTTTCTCAGGAGTGTGCTGACTGACATCCACAGGTCAGTTCTAGAGTCCAGGATAGCAAAGACACTCTTGTCGTTGTGTACCCAGTTAGTTATGGGGAGATGATGTACACTTCATTTGTAAACAGTATAAACAGCTATTCTCTCTCAGTTTTGTGGGGTGAAATATGTCTGATGGCTGTTTGGTAGGAAAAGCATTTATGGCTGGAACTGGGTCTGTTCTTTCGCCCTGATGAAGACAGATAACGTCATTGGCAATTTGTCTATAAGAAGGGCTATTACAGCAATTAGCTTCTAACTTGCATTTCACATTTTCTACTTGTTATCTTTGATAAATGAAGAGCGCTTGGGATCAGAAGTGCCTCCTGAAATGGAAGGGCTTAACCATGCCACCTGTGCATGCAGACACAAATTGAAATCCCCGATACAATGTTTACTTCATATCACCACAGTTCTACTGCCTGCTAAACTCCTTGACTCCAAGTACCATGTCAAGTCACATCCAGTGATCAGGACATTCATGACCTACCTGGGAACTTAGACAAGCGAAGTAAATTCACACTCCTCCTCCACTGCCTTGCTTGCTTTCCTTTGCGTGACAAGATTAAATGTGTGCCAGTGGACTGGAATAAAAGAGAAAGCCTCTTGAAACTTCCTTGACATGATGAGGATGGCATGGTGTAGGGAAACAACCTTCTGAGTTGGTCAGAGGTCTAGGATGAGCCTTAAAAAACATTGCTCAGCTTATGCTTAAAACATCTACCAAACTGGAGAACAGTCATAACTCTCAAACGCATCCATCAGCACTCTAAATCTTTCTCTGATTAAACTGCTTGGAATTCTACTTGGCTACGATAAAGAACGGCATTTGAGAAAGGTCAGAAGAAACATTTTCAAGTTCAGTCTTCTGGAATAGACATGTATTTAGATTTCTCAGTCATAGCATGTTGATCACTACTGTGACTTCAGAGCTCTGCTTTTCTGGTGAGGAAGATGACAGTAGGTAGTAGGCTCAAACCTGTCTTCCCTTTGCCCTGCTCTTGTGGTATGGCCACAAAATTAAGTTCCCTCATGGCTGGGTTGGTGCATTCTGTGGGCTGCTCCAGCTGTGATCCCCTGAAATGTCTCCCCCTGGATCCCCTGACTCTGTGAAGGATGGCACTGTGCTGGGGTGACAGCTGGGTGCAGAGCAACTTGGTGATATTCCGGTGGCTGACCTTACTCACTCCACTGGGACAGGGTTAGCTGGCACCCCTGTGCCAGTGCCGGTGCGGTGTCTGTGCAGTGGCACACTGGACAGCCAGCTCCTTTAGAGCACCACTTCTTCTGCCCATGGCTGGAGAACCTCTGTAGACTAAAGGGTGTTCTTTAAAAAACAGTGAAAATAAGAAGCCAAAGTCAACCTGTTTGTTCTTCAGATGGTATAAACTCATTTTAAATAGTTTAGCTCTCTCCAGCTTGTTGAGACTCTTCAATGTGCAAAGAATAAATCTCGCCTTCTCAGCAGAGACCTGAGCATTAAGGCTTCTGTATGTCAGAAGCTGTTCTCCACATAGAGAAATGCACTTGAACTACTGCAGTTATTACTTGGCTACCACAATAACTGGTTGCAGACAAACCTGTGGAAAATTCACTGTTTTGTGTTTACTCTTTTTAATGTGAATACTGCAGCACTGGAGCCAGAGAATGGAGAATGGAGCAGCTGAACTGCAGAACTACAGCCTGAGATAATTCACACAGTGTTTTGAGTCCCCTTCTTCATCACTAATAGAATTCCTGCTAAACTCAATTACTCCCACCCAAAGCTGAATTAACTTCCCTCTTCACAGTAAGTTTTTTTGCTCTATCCTTATACAAACTAAAGGGAAATGATTTTACCAAGTAAAATACTTCCCTGCCTCAGAACTTCCCTATTGACCATAGCTAGGTGCTCAAGTACACGTGTGAAGCCACTAGGGCAACATTTTCAAATACAATACCTCTGGGTTTTGAATTAGATATTAGTTGTCATTGCTATTAAGTGCCTAGATGACCTAGATGACAGGGTGTGTCTGTCTTTTAAAAACGTTTAAACTGCTCTGTGAAATAAAGGGAACAAAGGCTGTTACATGCTGTGGGTGCATATTGGGTCTCTGTCTCCTGATCTTCCACCAAGCAAAAAAATGCCTCATTGATGTGGATAGTTTTATGTGAAGAGCATTCTGTAGAAATTTGAGTCCAAATTAAAACACTGGCTTTAATCAGTGAAGGAGAAATACTGGGTAGCAGAGAAGTAGGATCTTACATAAGTCTCCATGTTTGAACAGTGGATAGGACTAAAAAAGCCAAAAAATCGTGCCACTTTGTATGCATGGCTGCTTTGCACATGCAGCTCTGTTTGTCTGCCAGAGTGATCCTGACAGCAAATCCACAGTTACACGCTTCTTGGCAGGAAAGCTTAATGTATGCAAGGGAACAGCGTGGAGAAGCAATCTTATTCCTTGCAACATACTTGGACTGGGAAGTCCTGATGCACATAATTCTCCTCACCTGCACAGAGCAAAGACCAAATGGAAATTATGTCGTACTGGATCAAATGTTATCTTCTTACTCCTTTACATCTTCTTTATTGGTAATAAACAAAAGGAACTTGTCCTTTAAAATGACCACATATACTCATATTGAAGGGCAGTCAAAGTAATTGTTTAGGCTTTGGCTACCCTTTTCTGGAAGCTATAGATGACTTTGTGGGACATATCTGAGAGAAAGGAGACTGTCTTATGTTTATAATTAGGAGTGGTTAGCGTGGACAGTACAAAGAAACATGTTTGAAGTAATCTGATAGCTCTATTTTTTAACTAAGTATTTCAAAATGAAAACAAAGATGAAAAATATGTCTCCTCCCCATATAATATCTATCTTATTAAGACATTTTCTCCTGTTCAGTGCAGGTGGGGTTTAACCTTGAGATATTTCCTATAAAAGACATGGGAGTTTTGGATTGGAGCAAAAGGAGCATGACTCATAATAAGCCTCTTCTCTGAAAATGTTTGTATATCAAGGCTTGAAACGCTTAATGATATTCTTTTAAAATCCTTTACATTCACTCTTATAGATAGGAAGTGGAATAAATGCATTGTACCAACAATAACACTAGAATAAGGCAAACTAGGACACTGTAAGGTTAAATATATACTATGAGTAAATTAACTGTGCATATGTTTGTTGCTGCACAATTCAAGGAATTCTGACAAATGGAACATAGTCAGTCCAGCGAGAAATACCAAGGCAAGCCAGGAATGTGTTGTTAGGCAGCAATGACATCAGCCTACAGCCCTTGCCAGCCTCCCTCTGTCAGGTCCACAGTTCCAGATCACTGCTCTGCAAAGGGTCACCACTCCCTTCCCGTTAAATCACTGCACAAAGGACCAAATCTAAAAGTGGTTGGCTGGGGTTTTTTCCATTTTACAAGAATGTATTATGACTACCAGACATTTAATATGCAGTGAACTTGTTTATACGAACAAAAACATACAGCCTTTAGATGGATTCCCTTCTTCTTGCCCTACTGTAGTACTCACTTCAATTTTGTTTGTTTCCCTCAGAGCTTGCTAAAACTGTGAGGGCTCACGTTTTAACGCCTAGTTTATCCCCACCACAGTGTGGTTTGTTACCTCATACTTTTTATCTGCATTCACTCTCACAACTGTTTCACTAGGCTGGTTTTGAGACTATATAATGTGTAAATTCCTTCAAAAAGAATCTGTCTTTGTGGGGGATCAAGTGGATGAGGAAGCTTGTGGCTAACTAATGTTTTTTGCTTGCTTGGCTTGTTCATTTCATAAATGGTAGAAAATATTCTTCATTGATGACTGATTTACTTTCAATAAAGTAAGTTTAAAATGTTAGAGAGTACTGTGTGGGAAGTGGAATTTAATCTTCCCAAAGGAGACACTGGCCTTCAGTTTTCAGATATTACTTCAAATGTAGCTAAAAATCATCAATGGTTAAACAGAGCTGCTTCCAATAATGTTTTGATGGCTTACAAAGGTCAAACTAAAGGTTAGTTTAACTATTTTAAGTTGTATAACCTTCAAAAGACAGCGACAGCTGAAATAACTCAGTAATTTTACATAGCAATCAATACAATGGCATGAGAAGGGATATATAATTTTCAGTACTCACTGTAAAATCCATGTGGAATATTTTTTATCAAGAGAGATGTATTTTTACTGCAGGGTAGATAACGTGTTTTTCTATAGTTTTGGAAAAAATTCAGTGAAAGACAAACTATTTCAATTTTACCATGAAGCAAACTGATTCTGTCCTGATTGACAGTTACCAGTTAATCTGTGAGTACACCTAGAGCTTCCTTCTGTTTTTATGCTGGAATAGCTCACAAAAATTAGTATTAATGCTTGTTGGTGTTCATCTAGGTAGGAAATGTGAAAACTAAATTATTTCATTTATTTTTGTACTCAGTGGGAGCCAAAATCACAGACACTCTGTTAGAAGGGTTTTTTCCATTCTTTGTTTCTATGAAGCAGCATTTTGTCATATAAATGCTGTCATAATTTTGAGGTGAACATGTTCAAGCCTGAATTCTTGACAAAGGTAGGAATTTCAAGTCTGCTTTAAAAAAAGAGGAGTAAAAAAAAGAGCAGCCTCAAATGTATCATTGACTGAAAGATGATCTTACAGCTGCAGCTGCAGTTTTGGATTTAGAAGCCTTGTGGTCCCTGCTGTTTCTTCTGTTGTTGTCCTCAGAGGTGTTTCACCTGTTTGATTCTGCCCTCTGTTAACCCTGACTGTTACCTTAGTCTGCAGATAGCTCCATTCTGCATCCCAATCGTTTTCTCACAGCTCTACCACTTAAAGTCTCAACCTTTTAAGAATGAGGCTATCATACTTATTTGTATCTGACATTACAGTAGCAGATGCCATGAACACAGACATGATTTTTTGTAGGAATTACATGCAAACTTTTGAGTGCACTTCAACAGCCTAGAAAAATAGTTCTAGAAAAACATCAATAGAATAGAACATTAAAAAAATATGGGAAAATATGAATTTTTAAAAATAACAGTGCAACTATAAACTTCTGAGTATGTTGAAGTGGAACATAGCATGGCCCATGTTTTTATCTTCCCATGTCATCCCAAAACCAGCTTTGAACACATGTTCAAAAAGTCCCATTAAAATACATTAGCTTGTTTGAAAGAAGGATGTGCCATAGTATTTTTTGTACAATCCTAGCATTTGCTTGAATTCCAAAATTAACATTTGAATAAGCTTAAATAATTAATCAAATAGCTGATAAATAAGACCTGATTTTCTTTCTTTCAGGATTACACACCTTTATTTACCATTTATTTTAAAGCATTGAAATTATTTGTAACAAAAAATATATTTTCCCCTTTTTAAGGAGATTAAATATTTCCTGAATCAGCATTATTTTTTTTACTAAATTCAGATGATTTGAATCAGCATTTGGGGGAATTATTTTTCTAATTATTTTTTTCAAATTTTATCCATCACTAGTTTGGATATACCAATCTTTGTAATCATGCATATCAGCCTCGGCAGTTAATTAGTCCTGGAAGTTTGCCATTTTTAAAAATTAACTTAGTATTGATTCATCCATATTTTTTTCAAATGTATGTTTGAATTATGTACTACTTTCTTTAGTCATTGACTAGAGCAATTAATGGTATGCATGAGGTTTTCTCTTCATAAATATCATTAAAAATTCCTCTCTTTAAATGGAAATAGAGCTCCATAAAGCTTGTTCTGTTGTGACACAATTACACTGGTTTTCCTGCTCCAGCTCCTAGGGAAGGCATGTCCATTAAAGAGTCATTAGATAAAAATGCACTATTGACTCCTCAGTGGGAATAAGAACCCACTCCTCAAGGCATGGGAGCACTCTGGAGGACAGGCTGGATGCAGATGCTTTCTTACTCTCAGTGACTATTGATCTTTCACTCCTTCCTGCAGGCTGATGTGGCTCCAGCACAGTGACACCAGCGCCAGTGAGGGTCAGGCAAACCCAGGGACAGACTGGATTTCACTGTCTTCAGCTAGATCTGCATTAATAGATCACATGGATGAACATCTTCCTGGTGCTTGAGAGAAAGTTGGTTGATGTGGGCATATCTAATACCATGGGCCATCCTCAGAGTTATTAGTCTAGACAAACCTATCCCACTGACCAGAAATGTTCCCATGCACTGTTCCATTTACCAGCAAAAACCCTGGAAGTGAGGGTGAAAATAAACAAGTCCCAAGGTGCTGAGGCAAGATGACTTTTGGGCAGGCATGGTTACAAAAACTCCTGCCATTAGCCACTTCCAAATAAAAATGGGCTTTGACCATTTTAGATCCATCTTGAGTGTAGCCCTGGGCAGGCTCTTGTACTGCCCAAGGTGTATCCTTTAAGGCCTTTCAATAAATACCTAATTTATTCTTAGCTCTGTCTAGCCTCTGTTCTAGGTCAGCCTTCTCAAGGCATCAAGCGGGGCATTGCTAATGCTGGCTTTAGGCATGGCTGTGGGGTTTGTGTGAGTGGGAGCACTTGGCCAAACACAGCACAGATGGCGTTGCAGAGGAGAACACCCTGCAGAAACACTATTGAATGGCTACTGCCCCAAAATTTTTCCATTTTTGAGGGGCCTTGTTTTACCTTCTGAGAGGAGTCTGCATCCCTCATCTCAGTGGGAGGCTACTACATGTCTGTGAGCCAGCCATGATATAACAAAGCATTCTAATAGGGGAATTTTCCTTGTCAGACTGTGAGGTAAACATATGATGAATTCAGCTGGAGAAATTCTGAATCATGGAGCTTCTGTTAGTGAAACACTGTTTACTTACAGTTTTCTAATATTCAGCAGGGGTAGATATGCAGACTTCAGAAACGTGACTTTTTCAGTGAACAGATAAAATTCAGAAATTAATCTCAGAAGATGCAATTCACAAAAAGAAAGCAATAATATTTTTCCTACAGCTGTTTTCTCATGACCAAGAGCCTGTGTACTCCACAGACAGCTTTCTAGTTGACGGTCCTGCAGGTAGACTTAAGGAATGTCTTTAGGTTACCATCTTCAGCTTTCTCTTTGTTTCTACATTTTCCCTAGCTTCTGTATAAGTAGCTCAAGGTGAAATTTCAATATAGCAAATGTAATATTTTATTTTTAGATAAAATCAGATAAAGAAAAAAGGAAATGGTTAAAAACTCCCTCTGATAGTGAAGTTAGATGGAGGGCAAATGCTGTGTTTATTTGTATAAAGAACAATGTGAGAGAAAAAAGAAAGAAAAAAATTATGCAAAATATTTCTTTGCTGAATCTCTTTGTATGTTTCTAAATATTTGTTCCCATTTCTCCCTCCCATTGCCTTCCATTCCAAATGGAAAGGCTGTTTACAGTTGTTTTGTAAATGAGATGGCAAAAGGTAAAAAGCCTTTTAACCTTTATTCTGCATTAGTTTACAATGCAGGGTATCTGACCACAGCTGTTTTGGATTCTTATAGTAGATGAAACAAAAAAATCGATGGAAACTGGTACTGCTACTGCAGTTCAGTTTTGCATATCATCTTTTTATATTCCAGTTTGTTCCTATATGCTAAAGTACTGGGGGTTTTCTTATCAGGAGTAGCTTTGTCTGCTGATTTTATGGGCAAGATTTGCAATGAAGCAGTGAGTATGGGTGATTTCCAGTGTTCATGAGTGTTCATGATGTGAAAGTCCCAACTGCAACACAACTCTGGATCCTATCTGTAGTTTTAGGACAATCTGAGATCCTAGAAATGAACAACAGTGACTTTTGTCCTAGTAAAAATCCAAAACGGGTCTCCCCTCATGACACAGTCTTCAAAGAAAACTTGACCCTGGCTATGACATTCTCTCACGCACTGAGTTACCAGCTTTTTGTATCCCATGGACATGACAGGTTTCTGACTGATGTTTGCTTCAGACATATACACAAAGTGCCTGAGGCACCCGCTGAGCCTAAACAAAGAAGCCTGGGAAAGGTCTCACCGTATCTATTGTTTTACACTGACATCGGCCTTTCCATTACAAAGGCCTTCAAAACCTAAAGTAATCAATAATGATGAATGTGGTTTTTCCCTGTGTGCATCTGAGACAGATGGAGAGTCACTGTGGACAACAATAGCCTGCAGGCAAGGGTCTTGACATGGTTGTTTAAAAACATCCCAAAAACCGTACATAAAAAAAAGGTACAAAGTTTTGTGATGTTTTAAAATATTTGCCTGCTTAATGACAGATTCCTTCAACGAGCAGTAACTGCACTGCCTGCTTGCATGAGGATCAGTGCTGTTGCTGAGCAGCATCCATCTCTCAGAGAAATGGCTGAGTTTTTCTGCATGATTTTCTCTCTCTGCATCTCCATGCCTTTCCAAACTCTCATTTTCCGAGCTTTCTTTACCCCTTTCTCCATCTCTCTGTTCTCTTGCTTAGGCTGGTTCACAACATGTCTGTTTACAGAGGCATCATGTAGCTGAAAATACATACCTCAGTTAGTTAGCCTTGGGAAGAAACTGGTTATTGACTATGCTGCAGTTTTAACCTCCTTACACATAACTGTGTTCACTTAACATCGGATGGAGGGAGCCATCCCCGTGGCCTATCCTCAGAGAGGCTGCAGGTATCACCATGATGAGCATGGACCTAAGAAAGCAGTCTTGCCAAGGGGCCAGGAGCTTGGCTTCACGTTCAGAGCAGATGCTTGTGTCTACCTTATCCAGTCCCTGCCTGCTCGCATTTGTTCCACCCGCAGCACATCTCCCCTTCGGCAGGGGCATATCCCAGTCTTCTGAGACATGCAAACAAAAGGAAAATCGAAGCAGACTGCAAATGATCAGAACTTCATTATTCTCCCAGCACTGCTTTTGTTTTTCAGTTGCTTTAGTGTAATTCACTTGCTTTGTAATTCAGTTGCTTTTTCTGTAATTCCAGTAGAGTTGCAGATGGGTAGTTTGGACAGATGATGATGAGTCCTTGGCAAAACCTATAAAAGCATTTACAGTAGCGCTCACCTAAGGAGATTATTTTAGTAGCAGGAGCAAACAGAAATACAAATGTGAATCTCTAAAGTTGGATTTGGTCCTCATTTCCAATGAGATTAGAAAGAATCTTTCCTGGTTAATTGTTAATAACCTAAAGCCCAATGTAAGCGTATTAGCAGGGCTTTCTTATAACAGTATATTAATAAATAGTCAGAAACTGGCCTTATAATATTTTATATAGAATTCAACAGATTGTGCAGTAATAGATGTAAATTGGCAAATATTGCATGAAGGGCACAAGGTACCTTAATGTTTTAACTGGCATGTTGATCTTAAGGTGGCTAGCTTTGCTTCTGAGCATATGATCCCTGCCTCACCCATAGGCAATCTGGGCTGTGGGAACTGGTGATCACCTAAAAGGATATATAGCAATGCTGTCCTGCTTTGCTTTTCTGGTCAAAGACACCTGCTCTCAGTCATCTGCAACCCCTTAACTGAATTACTGACTGTTGTCTGACTAATATCTCTCTGCATTGGAGGGGAAAAACCCCGTTGGAGACAAAGTTTATGACATCCAGTGAATGCTTCTTAATTCCCAGATTCTAATTTACATGACCCCCATCCATGAGTGTGTTTCCAATCTTTTCCTTCCCTTCTTTTCACAGTATTACAGCTCCAGAAGAACCCACGTGGGTTCCCTTCAAGACCCATTTCTCCCACACCAGCAGAAAGGAAAGAGGAGGGCTGGCACTTTTAATAATTTATTCCAGCCTTACCACATGGGAGAGGCGGGGAAATTGAAGACTTCTCTAAATTAGTGGGGCTGCTCTGTTGCAAATGAAGGCACCGTTTAGCTCAGGATCATGCTAATTCCTCCCTGTGGACAGCCTTTGGAAGAAAACAAAAAGTGCACTCAAAGACAGATTGCTTCCTTTACATTAATAACAAAAGTGTTTATTCTAGTAAAAAGTTGGAAAGAAGTAATTAGACACTTCAGGGAATATGCTAAATGAAAATGAGTTTTTGTTTATCCTGGATTACAGATAATTGACTGAATTGCTGTATTTTACTTGTTGTGGTCACCAGTGGCACAGTGACCCAGTTGTGGTAATGCTCCTCTGCCATGCTCTGGAAAATCCGATAACCCCTGTGGCTGCCCCAGGGAGCTGCTTCTTGTCCTGTGCCTCCTGCAGGGAACTTCCATGGAAAGTCCCCTGCTGCTTGCAGCTGCTGGCTACAAGGACAGTGAGCAGGGCATGTCTTGCTGTGTGAAGGGAAAGGGATGGCAAGAGGAAAGTGATCCTTGAAGTCATTTCTGTGGCTTATTTGTAGTAATTTTATATTTACAATCTGTGTAAAAAGCCTTCATCCAAATCTGTTTGGCAAGCTAGTTAGCAGTTCTAGCCCAAAAAACTTTGTTACTAACCACTACTGATCAGACAATATGAAGGAAAGAATAAGATGGACAAATTAAAATGAGCCAATGCAAGATTTACTTTAAAAATAACTCTTCATTATTTTATGGTTTGTCCTAAAGCTGTGCCTAGTCCCCATGCACAGATGTGTGTTTGGATTGTCCCTTTCCACCCTTCATACACCAAGCTAAGCGCTGAGCCCTTGCATCTGAGGGATGCCCAGCCACTGGAGCGGGTGTCAGGCGGTCCTGGCAGCTTTCAGCAACCTCAAGGCCTCTTGCTTGAGGGTTGGTTTTCTGGAGTGTGAGGCACTGTGAGTGTGTTGTAGTTTTGCCATTTGTGTGTGTACTTTTGGGCACACATTGTTACTCTTGGGGATCGTCCTGTGCAGGGTCAGGAGCTGGACTTGATCAACCTTGTGATTCCCTTCCAACTCAGCATCATCTGTCTATATCAAACCATCTGGCGCTCTGAAGTCACTGATATCTCTCCTTTAAGGAGATTTGACAAGGTTTCTTAACAAAAATGAAGGAAACATTGAGAAACTGCTACCCTTGCCTCATTTCAGTCTGGTATGGCTTCTAGTGTAGCCCCAGCTGCTCTTATTGTTAGGGAGGGGAGGGAGGGAGGGAGGGGAGGGAGGGAGGGAGGAAGGAAGGAAGGAGTACCTATTCTAATCTGTGCTATAATTTAAAGTTTCCTCTCATCCCTTAAAGACTTGTACTTGGTTCTAAAAACAAAGATGTACCTTAAAAAACCCTAGTGATAATCAGGTAGAATAACCCATTCTCCTTGGATACTTCCCCATTTTTTTTTTCCCTGACCTCTATCCAAATTTTTAAAATTGTATGTTTTGAAGGTCTGCAGATTTGTATGTACTGAACTAGCTGATTTTAGATAAAGCACCAGGTTGAATTCCATCATCATAGCCTGCCATTCAGTCTCCCTTCCTGTCTGAGATCTATAGCTCAGCTTTCTGCAGCATGGATGGAGAAGGAGGCAATAATTTATATCAAAAGGTAATTGGTCTCTCTTGCAGATCATTGGTTTCATGCTTCTAATAAGACATCTTTCATCAACCAGTTGTAAATTTCCATCTTCAGATAGTTTTAACTCAATGTGTATTTTCTCTTCTGCCAAAAATACTGCAGTGACCTTCTTTTGAGATGGGTACAGCCTGGGCATCATTAACAAGCTCCACACCTTAAAGGAAAGCCTGTAGGTTTTTGACCAAGCAGAAGTGAGAAAGCACTGGTGTGACACAAAGTGCCACTAAAAGCATCTGTTGCTATAAAAAGCAATAAAAGTCTGTAAACCATGAACAGAGAGCAGATGCACAGTCTTGGTTGGCTGGTCAGTGCAAACCTGCCAGCTCTGAGCTCTTTTCCAAACCTGTCAGCAGCATCTCTGTCTTGTGTGGGCTGAACTTGGGATTTCTCAGGTTCCCACAATCAAATCCTGCTGAGTGACAGGAACTAGAAACAGATGAAGGGACACCATGTGTCAGCCCCATGAGACATGCTGAACACGGGGACTGGCCATACCAAGTGTTATTCCTAGGAGAGATAGGCATCCTGTGAACAGTTTATTGACAGACTTCTAATAATTGCATGAATGTGTTGTATTTTGTCCTGTATTAGGCAGATTTAGGCTGGTTGCAAAAATGTGTGGCCACACCATCTTCTGTGTACTTCTCTGTGTCAGACTACAGTCATTAAGTCCTAACCATTTCTGTGGCATCATTAAGTCAACCATCTTAACTTAATTAAACTGCAAATGATCAGTGAATGGACTGCAGTGGTAGATGCATCATTACAAACTGAAGAGAGGGAACCTGTTCTTCCTTAGGGATTCAGCTGCATGAAAAATCAGTGGTGGCAAAATAAACCCTAAAATGAAACTTGATCTGACTCCATTTCTTCCCAGCTGGCTCATCTTTCACAAGATGCAAGGGCTACATCCCCAGTGGTGGGCTGAACACGGCCAGGACTGTTCTAGCAGCTGGCAGGGATTAGCCAACTCCACCCACAGTATCACCTCTGTCCCCCAGCACTGGCTGCAGGAAAACAGCAGCTGGGAATGGTCTCAAGGCTCTGCTAACTCCCAAACCACACCTGCAGATTGTGATAGTAGGGTGTTCTGAAGGCTTGCCAGTAACTGTTCTAATAAATTAACAATACACATGATTAAGTTTCGAGCACTAGGAACGTACCTTGACACTGTAATAGATATACTCTAGCAGATATAGCCAAGAAGCCTAAATTCTGGACAAAAAGCTCTGTATTTTCAGCCTACTGTAACTGTTATCTTGTGTCACAGACACCCTCACTTTGGATTTCTGAGGCACACTGGAAGCTGCCACATCAACACACCACGTGGTTAGGCAGACGTTTGATCTGTGTTGGATATTCCTGGCTGGTAGCTTACCCTCCACTTAGCCTTTCTCTGTTTCCAAAAAAAATACTTGCAGTCCACAAGGGGTTTAAATTATACTCCTGATACTGAAATTACAGCGTTAATGCTTTAAATTACACTTCCAGCTTGGACATTACCTTTACTTATTCATCAGGATCACACCCACGGGGCCTTCCCTTTCTGCAATTGGTCATTGAGTGAAAACACTTTCCTTCTGCCTGACCCATGTAATCTGCTGCAGTGAGCAGCATGGTGTGATCGTGTGTCACGGAGCCCATGTGGTGCCTTCTTGAGTTATTTTTGCTGTACTGAAACTGCCACTGCTCCTGGGCTCTCTGCACTTTGTGGGAATTATGCTGTGTTTGAAAAATTCTGCTGCTTGTAAATTATCCTGTACACCCAAATGGTACATAAGTAAGGCCTAATAAGAGCAAGAGCAAAATCTACTCCAAACCAGTTTTGTATATCATTTGTAAGCATAATGGAGCTCACTGTTCTGTTCTGCTCTTGATCTTGAGGATGCTTCTCACCAGGTGTTGTTTGCTGGTGTGACCAACTGTGCACACAGCTCACGTGCTTGGTAGGAACTTGTGCTTGGTGTACGCTCAATCTCATGTTCATTAGAACTCCAGTGGTGCTCCTCCATCCCTTGCCCTGCTGATGGTTACTCATGGCACAATCCCACCAGAACTTGTTAACTGAGGACTGCCAACCAAACTGCATTTACAGATATTGAAGTGGGAGAGGTCCCTGCATATATAATTTTATTTTCTGTTATACGATAGATTCATTTTCTAATGCATCTATAAATGGAAATATGTTTTACTAATCATTTACTACCCACAACTCTCTAGCCAAAAATATACTTTAATGTTGATAAAAAAATGCTTAAACGTAGCATTACTTAAATGAGCACCATTACCAAATGATAGGGGGTTTTAAAGATTCATTTTATTTGGTTTTATTTTTCTTTTTTATATGACTGAATTTTATTTTGCATTCATTTAAAAATCGAACCTTTGAAGTTTCCCTGGATACAGTCATTTTATTTGATGGGTTTCAGCCAGACTTCTACACTGCTCTATGATGGAAGGACAGTATCTATTTTCTACCCTGGAAAAGAATTTCTTTACCCCATGTGACTTTCCTTTACATCACCAGATTTCCAGATTACTCTCAAGTGTAACTGTTTTTATGATTCTTGTCCATGCAGCCTAGGAACCATTGTAACCTTCTGGGTATTTCTTTATGAATGTCAGTGGCAGAGCTGGCCCTCAGACCTGCACAACAGATTGATAATCACTTGGCAGGTAGCAGCTGTGGGGTATTTTTTGCATAAACTTGATAAACCTTGGGACCAAAAGTAGCTGTTCAGTTCAACTGTGTGTTGTGTACTACTGAGCCAGCAATGCTACCAAATCCTTATAGTGGAATATGACTGCAATAGTGCAGTTGATGTATCTTTTTTCTGCTCCTGCATTGTAATTCTGAGAATTAAAATTCTTTTAATTTCTGTAAAAACCCTCATGAGCTGCACCCACCTCACCTCTTCCTGTCAGAGAAGCCATTCATTGTGTTTCTTTCAGCCAGCACCGTGTTGCTGAGGAGGTAAGTGATGCCCCTCAACTATTGTGCCATGGACAGAACTGATTTTCTTAGGTGGCTTTTCCAATCAAGTGTTTTAATGCCAAAGTACTATAAAAATCAGCATCTCTGTCACCTCAGTTGATGGTCTTGGCACAAAGACTAAGGACTGAAAAGCTCTGAAAGTCCAAATTCCTGGGAAATACTGAGTATGAGGGGGAAATGATATAGACAGGGCATGTGTCCAGATTGGTGCTGAGAGGTCCATTTTTTGCTTGACACTTTTCTGTCAGTTGCTGTTTTCATTTTCCCAGCTGTTCTGGGGAAGACACTCTAGCTGTGCAGAGTACAAAAACCAGGCAAGGACCAGCCTGAGTCAGGAGAGAGGTTGTCAGGGCTCTACCCCCTCAGTCTGTCCCAGCTGGTGTGTTGTCCCTTCTCCTCCAGTAGGAGACAGTTGCTGTGCTAGGCTGAAGGGTCCCTCTCCATTTACAGCAGGGTTACATTCATCCCACATGCTTCAGTTTGGCACAGGAAATCCTCTCCCTCTCCCTCTCCCTCTCCCTCTCCCTCTCGTTGTGATTAGGGTTTTATTCTGCTTAGGTTATTTTTTTTTCTATTTTTCTTTTATTTTTGCAAATCACCTATGGTGAAAAAACAAGGCTGTGCATTTCCAAGAAAGTGAAGCTGACAAACAAAAATAGATAATCTGTCCTTCAGGTGAGCTTTCTCTGCAGTACAATGTGTGAGCTATTGGAACCTTGTGGAGAAGAACAGTACAAATTGCACGGTCAGGGACTTAATAATTCTTAGGTATGAATCATTGCTGTCAGAGTTTCTATGGGAACAGAGAAATAAGTGAATATTTAGGCTATTTTCACATTAATTCTCTCAGAACATCCAGAGGTTGTGCAATATCTAGAAGCATGCAAAGAAATAAATAATTGTATTATTTAGATTTTGCTAGTTACTGTTACTGGGGTTTTTTTTTAAAAGTATGTTTTATGCAACTTAGTCACAAAACATTTAAAATCAACAGAAGACAAACAGGACATTTGGCTGTAAGTTCAGAACAATGAACTCATGAAGTTTATTTTTATGTGCAAGTTCAGCCTGGATGTGTGCCATGTAACACAAAAATCCAGTTACCACTTAATGCCTTTTTTTTCTCCCTGGAAGTGATGAGGGCATCTGGATCCCATTTTAAATTGCAAACTAGGCTTTTTAGCTTTTTAAAACAATTTGCATATCTTGAACTGATTAGTGCTTTGGTTGATGTGTAGGCAGTAAAACAACATGACCCCGAGCATGAGAGAGGTGAATGAGAGCTGCATGAATTTTGGCATTTCCTAACTTTTGAGAGCTTGGATTGGCTACTCAAACATTTCAGTGTAAGCAGGGTACACACACACAGCGGAAGACATGTCAAGTAATACTAGAAGGAGACCCCTAGGATAAACAATGCATGTTTCCCAGCATTGTAAATAAATCTTCACAAAGCCTAAATGCACAGCAATAAGTCCTGTTACCCTGAGCATCAGCCAGATGCATCTGTCCCTCTTGAGCTGAGCTTCTCACTGCAATCCTTGAAGCACATGTGAGCTCCTGATGCCAGAGGTCTAATTTCTGTGATCTGCACTATTTCTGCTGATATTGGGCTGATGTCCCTCAGTTCCAGCTGGCTTGGACCAGTTTTGGCCAATGCCCTGCCAATTTCCTCTCAGGTTTTGAAGTGATGTTTCCCTCTCTCCAATCACACTCAAATCTTTGCAAGCAACCCTGTGGTTATGTTCAAGAATAAATAAAATGTGGTGTCTTGTGGGTGATTACCACTGAAGTGGGTGCTGCAGGGAATCAGGAGCCCTCAGTCATATGAAATTATAGAAAACAGAAGGAACAGATAATTTTTACTCAAAAAAAAATCTCGTTTGTGTGAAAATGAGGAAACCTTAACTGTACCCTTCCAAACCCATGTTTCAGATCCTTATTTCTTAAGGGGATGGATTGGATTAGGTTTTGCCCAGGTTTTGCACTTTGCAGCACTGTGATGAGAATGATGAGGAGGGATTGGCTTGCTACGGTGCTACAGACCAGTGAGGTATTTCTGCAGAGCTGTGCAGGAGCTCAAGTTCTGATGAAACATTTTTGTTTCATGATACAGCTTGTTCTGCCAAAAGCATTCTGGCATTTCAAACATGCTACCCTTCAACCTTCTGCAGCCTGCAATCCTTCACAGACAGCTTTGTTACAATTAGGGCTTTTCTTTTTTTTTTTCAGAAGATGGCAAAATGCATTCCCTGAATCCCAGAGACTGGAAAAAGACTGTTGCTTGAAGAAAATGTTGCTGGATTTTTTTAAATTTGGCAAAAACATCTTCATTCTTTGTTCACAGAAACAGTTAAAATTATATACCCAAAAGACTCCTGAAGCATTTTTCCTTGATGCAGATATTTTCTTGGCACCTGGAAATGATGAGCCCCTGCAAGGACACTGTCAGAGGATGGGCCTGGGGAGCAGCTCTGCAGTGCAGCCCTGAGGGCACAGTGGGCAGTCAGCTGAACACCACTGAGCCGTGCTCTGACAGCAAAGGTAGCCACCAGCTTCTGAACTGTGTGACCAGGGGTATGGCTGAAACATCAAGGGAAGGGATTGTCCCACTCTGTGTGGCACTCCTCACACCACATCCAAATACTGAGTGCAGTTTTGGGACCCGGAACAGGAAAGACATGGACAAACTGGAGGGAGGTCAAGGGAGGACTCCCAGGGTGGCAGGGTTGGAGCACTCATGGAGCACTTCACCCATGAGGAGAGACTGGGGAAGCTGGTCTGAGTCAGCTGGGAAAAGAGATGGCTTTGTGGTACTTAACAGTCCCCAGCACCACCAAAGGGTCATGGAAGAGATGGAGTGGGACTTCTCACAATTATATAGGATGGAAGGGCCCCAAGCTGGAATGAGAGAGGTTCAGGCTGAGTTTAGGGAGAAACGTTTCCCATAAGAGGCCATTCAGGTCACCCTGAGTGGCTGTGATGCCTCCATCCCTGGAGGGTTTCAAGGCCTTGTGGTCCAATCCCTAAGCAGCCTGCTCTGATGCCAGTGCTGGCCCTTTGGGCAGGAGGGTAGACTGGGTCTCTCCCAGCCTCATTTAACCTATCATCTTCTGATCTTAAGCAGCTGAAATTGTGATACTGCTCTGAATGGGCGGCAGCGCTGCCAAGCTGACAGCAGCTGCACTGAGCCTGAGATCACTCGTTGCAGATGTGATGGACAGCATCCAAACAGCAAATGGCAGGCCACGTTATTCTTCCCTTTTTGCTTTTTAAAGGTATTTGAGAAGCTCTTGAGGTCTGTGTGAGTCTTCCAGATAGAAACCTAACTACCCAAAGTTCATCTGTAAAAACCATATATGGTCTTAAGCAACTGTGCTCAGGTCAACACCATGTTACATTTTACTATATGCTATTTGATACACATTAGGTTTGTAAATTGAGAAATACTATAGCAGCTCTTGCCAGGGCTGAGCAATCCAAGAAATATTAAGTTTAAAGTCAATTCAGATCTGAACACTGGAGCTGTATCCACAGTCTTGCACACCATCCAGCTTTCCTTAGTATCTATCACTGTTACTATTTGTTATGACAGTTACGTTATTTGTGGGGTAAAGGAACGTTATAAAATGAAGCAGAGCTGTTTAAACTATCAAAATTCCCTTATTGTGTGTACTTTTGTCTTAGGTTTCACTATTTTTTGGACCATAAGGCATGTACAGTTGTGTACTGTAGACATGATAAATCTGTATATTAATCTTTGTGACCTGCGTTTGCCCTGGCTCATGTGATCTCAGTATTTCCATGGCAAAAAAAATAACAGGAGACTCAATGTAGAAAATCTAAGCCATTTACTGTGCTTATAAATCTCACTATGGACCTGATCTTGTAATTCCTTTACTTGGTTAAGTTTTCATTATTCATCTAAGGACTGCTGCTGAGGCGTAACATTATGTGTAAGGAAAGATTTGTAACATCAGGCCCCAGTGACATGTTAACATTAGCAGCAATCATCCCTGTCTTCCATCAAGTAGAAGAAGTCATGGAAATGAAACAAAAAGTTCTTGTGGAGATGATTAAATCATCTGTGTCTGCTGGGGCAAACCAGAGCATCACACAGGGAAGCTGCAGGTGTGCTGAGAGCAGCCCTGTGCCCCACTGGGAGGCAAAGGCAGTTCAGTATCCTGGGCTCAGCCCCACTGAAAGGAGACTGGGTGCCACAGCACAGAGCACCTGGGGGGATCTGCTGGGAAAAGGGGCAGCTATGGGGATCCTTGTAAAAGCAGCAGCATTTTCAAGAACTGTTTGTCACATTATCCCATGATGTCAGGGCATGTACTGGCTTATTATTCTTACTCCAGTATTATTGCTTTTTTTTGTTTGTTTGTTTGTTTTATTATTCCCTTTAGTTTGATACTAAACAAACAAACAGTAATCTAACAGGACACCTTCAAGACCTGGGCACTCTGCATGCCCTCCCTTAACCTCCCTCCTCTCACCAGTAGCATCATGCAGAAGGAATCAGTGAGGGCTTTCATTGCCTCCCCATTAGGCTGAAATGGCTAATTAGGAATGCCCTGTGTGTATGAACAGGTCTGCAGCCTCTGTGCAGCCCTGGGAGGGGATGGGGTGGCAGCAGCTTCAGGACATCCAGCCAGGCCTGCAGGAGGGGAGAGGGCACTGGCAAGAGTGGTTAGTGCTGGGGGGTTGAAGAGAGACCATCTGCAAATCTCAACCTCCCTCTTCCCACAAAATCTGAGAACAACTCCTTGTCCTCACTCACTCTCATGGGAAATCAAACAAGTCTCAAGTCTGACAAGGTATTTTCCTAGCCAAAACCATAAGAAAGGTTTATTAGGAACAATTATCTGCACCTTAGCTGTTGTTTATCTGTAACAGGATGCAGTAAATCAGATTAATCTGAGAAAAGAGGAGATCATGTTCTCTGCTGTTGTTTGTTTAATTTAGATGAGTTGCTAGATGCCTTCTAGTTTCAATTTTTAAATCTGTTGCCAAAGGGGTAGGGAGATATATGTGAGAGCCTGCATGACTGACGTGAACACTCTTGGCTATTTCATTTCAATTCTCCTTCTTTTCCCCACTTTTGAGCTCTTGTGGACTCATTAGGAGCACCTTATGCATCTTGCTGACATGTCTATATATTTGAAAAAAAATTACATTTTTGGCACATAAGAATGGTCAAGAAGTCAAAGAAGACACAGAACTCTCCTGATTAATGTTTTTGTATAATATATAATTTTGCAAACTGTGCTGGAGATTAAAGTTTCATAAGGCAGATGTCTTTTTTCACCTCCAGTGCCATAAGGAGAAATTCTTGTGAATTTTCTTGACTACCCTGAACAAAATTAATTACTTTTTTAAAGCTGCTCTCTGGGAGACCTAATTATCTTTTTATCTGTGCTGCTGACATATTCCTAATATGATGTTGATCCAAATGGTTTCAGAATCTGTACTTCTTTTTCCTTAAAAACCCACTGCCTCTCTAAGAGAGACTCGAAAAAGAAATGGCACAGAATCCCTTATTTCTGATTTTCTGAGCTGCCCTCAAATTTAAGAGCAGACTGCAGCCAAGGAAGAGTGCAAATAAGGGTTGTGGTGCCATAGGAGTGAGTCAGGGTATGGGGTGCATGCATCTCTATGCCAAAACTAGGAATGGGATGGGATGGAAGTGCCCTGCCTGCTGTGGTTGGTAGAAGAGAGGTGGTATAACGAAGGTTTAGGAGAACTGCTTTATCATCTGATTTATTGTGGCATGGATTGCCAATCCTCTTGCAGCTTAACAGCCCTCTGGGTCTGGCATGGGCTTGTGCAGCTGCTCAACAAACTTTCACTGCACTTACGGTGCAGATTTACAAGGCAGATTGGAGTTAGGCTGTGCTTACATTTTCAGGGATGCTGAAATTTGCCATTATTATAGAAGGAGGCAATAGAAAGGGCAAAACCTAAAAGAACATTAGGAGAATTGGAGGGGTTCAGTAAAGGGGTGAGAGCACTACATTAGATAAAGACTGCTATCCACTTTAATGCTGGTGGGAGAGAAGGAGCAGCAGAGGTGATGTGAGGACTGTCAGTCACCAGCAAATAGAAAACACATGCAGTTCTTACTACTTCATGCAACATAGGAGCCATTGCAGGAGTGTTCTCATGGTTTGAGACCTTTCTTAGATCTGTGCATGTTTGATAAATGCTACATGATCAAATGGAGGAGTGCCTTACTTCTTTGTCAAGACTTCAGTGTCCCCATCAAGGGCTGCAATAACCTACATACAAATAGATATCTGGAGTAGAAGTTCATGTTCTGTTTCCTCTGAAAGGGATCTGCTTTACATGTATCAGGGACATTTTGCAGACTGGACTGATGAATGGTAAGTTGGTTCTGGGAGGGGATTTGCTTGGAAACACCTTACTGCTGTGCCATGGGAGCCTTGAGGACACAGCCTTTGTGCTGTGGAGTGACAGCCAGTGTGAGTTAGGAGGTCAAAATACGAAGCACTGAATTAAGCTGCTGCTTAAAATGAAGTTCATTACCATCTGTTTGCAAATACTTTTTTTTTTTTCTCTCAAAGAAACTTAAAATTAATTAAAAATAATTTTCTGATAATAGTATTTATTTAAGCAGCTCTTAAATCAAAGCAATTCGGAATACATCATATTTTGAGATGACTTACACATCTTTCATAACTTCATGCATGGTATGATCTTCAAATCTCCACAATGATATCTGAGAATGATGTTTTCTTTCATTTTGTCTTGTGGTGCAGGGCTCTGCCAGCCATCTCAATCAGCACAGCAATAAAGAGCCCTGCAAATCTTTATTCCCTGCCTTTCAGATGTTAGTTACTGACTTCTACTTCTGACACACAGCGAGGTGCCACAAGCACAGCGATGGCTCACAGCTCGAGTAGAGAGGGGGTCTGGTGCCAGCAGACACACTGTGAGTGCCCTGGGTTTGGGAGCTCCCCTCCTAACCCTGCAACTGAGTGGGAGACACCAGAGAAAAAGAACAAGGCTGGTGTTATAATCTTGCATTTAATTAGTGTCAAAATATAGCTCATTTGTGATGCTCAGAAATACTGAATTCCATGCCTTTCCAGGCAAGATGCTTTCAATCTGATAGGAAAAAAAAATATAGAAGGACAGCTTTATCTTTTCCTTGCACTAGCATGCAAAGAAATTGTTTTGAAAAAGAAAATCTAATTAAAAACTGTTAACACAGTTTTCACAGCTGAATCACATTTCTCATGCTTGTCCTGTTGTGTCCAACAATAAACATCTGACTCAGTACAGAAGCTGCTGCTCCCAGATCCAGGCACCTGAGTGCCAGGCGTCGTGCTATTCATTATCACAATTGCTGAGACCCTTTTCACATCAGGCTCTGGGCCTTGATTTCTCTGCAGAACATTTTGCTTTTTCTTTTCTCTCCAGTTTCCTAGAATATTTTCTCTGTCTTCTTGCTGATGAGATTCTTGGAACTGTGGAGATTTTGGAGAATTTGTGGTGCAGTTTGTCTTAACTTGAATTTCAGGTGTTTAGAAGCAAAGCTGGGGAAAGCACAGAGTTTGCCAGCAGTGCTCTTCAGATCAGAGGAAGCCTATGTTTTCCTGAAAAAAGAAAATGTAAATAAAAAGGAAAGGATTTTATTTTGAAGAATAGCAGAATGGCCAGTACTCAGGACAGCACAAAGACTACATAAAATATTGTGACCAGATGTGTATCTGTATTTATATTTAAAGAATAAAATGCTACCACCCTCTCATATGAAGATGTTTCAAACTCGCCTGCTTATACTGGAGCTGATTTATTTTGCCAATATGGGATTAACATACTTGTTGACTGCTAGCTGTTTTGGGATGTTGATTTGTTTGGTTTACAATTTTTTTCAATATCAATTTAAGATTGTCAATATCAATTTTGATAGTCATCAAAACAACAGTGTATTTACTTGACAGATAATCAGCTGGGTTGAAGTCTTACCTAAGAGCCAAATAATTCAGAAAGAGTCATTCCACTTAGATTCTGGGTGAGGTACTATAGCTTATGTTGTAGATATTGAAATATATTCCTAGTTTGTCACATGAGCTGTCACAATTTTATGTGGGGACAGAGCACAATTTTGTGCTATTTCTGTTCAACAATCTATAGTGCAGCACCTGTCAAAATTTTAATTGCTGCCTTTTTAAAATTTGACACAATAAAGCATTCATTTATAGATGATTATTGCACTATAAAACCCTTAATAGAAGATAACCAATGTCTTTGTTTCTATAGCTTTCTCATTTTCTAAGGAATAAAGACTGAAATTATTTAATTCCTTCATAAAAAGTATTTTCCTACTAATCCAATTTCCACGGGAGTGTCACATTTAGATGTAAAACAAAAGAGAGGCAATCCAAAAAGGATTAGCAAACACAAATATTCCCAGAGACCATGAAATTCCAGTCTGTCAGGGAGGGTGGATAAAGGCTCATGGTAATGCACAAATACTCATCTCCTGCACTAGAGACCTGATGTGCTGAGGAGCTAATGGGATTGATGCAAAAGGGCAACGTGAAGAGAATTGGCCTGGTTTCTGCAGCCATAGTATGTGTTTGATGTGCAGTGACATTATACTTGTGGAAATAAATTATTTATGTTGGTCTGAGGGGGTCAGCAGAGAAATCCCAGGGCTAGACATGAATTGTCGTCCAACACTTCCGAGTACCTTTTCTATTTGTTTGGGGTCTTTTTCAATTCCTGCTCTGTTTCAGCTGTGAAAGTGGTACTAGATCACAATACTCAGCTGCTCCTGGATCTGGCTGACAAATAACACACTTGGACAAGGGGAGAGAATTGCTTATTCTGCATCTACAGTGGTTTTCCATGTTTAATAGCAGGACATTCTGTTTTCCATGAATAACATGGTTATGATTTAATTTTTGTTTAGGTGCTGCCACAGCCTGAGCTGGTCCTTTAAAGGATTTGGGGTAAACTTTTCCCATGTAGTCACTTTGGCCTCAACAGTCTGGCCTAGGGAATAAGAGTTTAGGAATCAATATCCATATCTATATAGTAACTAGTGTAAACTTGTTTAGAATTGAATGATGGTATGTTTGTGGTTGTATGCCTGAAAAAAATATTTTGTTTCCCAAGTAATTTTTTTCAATATGTGCTTAGCATTTTCCTAAACCAGAAGCAAAAAGCCAGTGTCCATAATGACTGTCAAAAGGACAGACATTTCCTAATAACTATAGAGGATGTGCATTATACATGACTGCTGACAAAAATATAGCTCTGTGCAAAACATGATAGAAAAATCTCTTAGCAGGCAGGAGCGCAGCCTAGAATGTTTTGTTCTTATTTGTACATCTGAAGAGCTAAATCTGTGGTTACTAGGAGTGCTTTCCTCTGGTACTTGTATATTCCTCGAGTGTCCTTGAATCTCCACAGGAGTCTTTCTCAAAGGCTGTTTGTTCTTCCAAGTCCACCCCAGGAGCAGATCAACCTGCAGCTATGTAGATTGTGTGTTAGACTTTGATTTCATTCAGTTCTAATATTTGCCTTTCACTCTACTTCAACTCATTTTTTCCCGATATTTTTTTGTACAAAAGAGTTTTATGTTGCTGGATAACATTTGGTTTAGAGCAGGACCAGAGAGTAAGATGGCAAAAAAAGCTCTCTTCAACCAGCCCTGGCCTTCTACCAGCCAGGAATGTAGTGGATAGTAGAGATAATATTTCTGGGGTTTGCAGCCTGCTGGGATGTGCACAAAAAGAATCAAGTTTTATATTTCTGTCCTTGAAAATTTAGGTAATATGCACTCAATGAAATTAGACTACGGGCTCCACTAATTCTAGTTACCTTGCAGTCAGAGATAGAAAATATTAATGATATATTGATAAAGTTGAGCTTTCTGTTTAAGCCAGTTCCTCCAGAGAAGTGAATGTTCTCTTGTCTTGAAGAAAATTCCTTAAATTTAAAGGCATTGATTGTTTAATCTTTGGTTACTTGTCTCACTTGCAAATACTGCTGATGGCCATATTTATTTAAACTGACTCTGAAAAATAAGAAGTGCCTAAAATCTCTTTAAATTTTTTTCTGAAGACAAAGAAGAACTCATAAACTGCCTTGTAAGATTTTTTTTCTACCCCTGCTGAACTGCTAAACTAGATGTTTGACTGATATTTTAATAAAAGAGGGTAGCTAGTTTGGTTTTTTTTGTCTATTGTTAACTGGAATTTCTACACACTGGATGAAATTTTGCTCTCTTTTATGAAGACATACATTTGGAAAGTATAAGTAAAATCACCTGAGTGACTCTTGTAAAAATGGAGTGAGAGCAGAATGGATTTTTTCACAGGACTATTTGGCCCATGACAGACAGGATAAAATTAGAAGCAACTTATCCAACAACTTTGGATGCCTTTATCTAATTTAAGAGAATTGGAGAGAAGGGAAGACAGAAACTGCTGACCCTGTGTTCAAGAAGCAGGCCTGATGTACCAAGTCCTGCCAGTTGTGCTGGAAATCAGTGCATAATAGAGATTACATAATAATATAAATAGATGTAGTATTGCATATTGAGGGGCTTCTCTTTTGAATTTAACATATAGGCCAGTTGTAGTGGTTAGCCAATTTTCTATTGCTCCTTTTAGTTTTCTCACATTAGGAGAACATGTTGTAAGGTAGCCGTCTTGCTTTAATTACTGATCCATCACTCTTTATTTTCAAGTTATTTCTTAAAAACCACTTTTGAAAAATTGCCACTATTCCATGGTCAATTTAACCAGAGTAGTAGGTAGTTGTCTCACTGCTGAGAGCCAGCGGGTAGGCTGTGACTGCTAAAGACCAGAGAAAAACATCTTTTCTATGGGAAAGCCTTTCCTAAAGACTGTTGAAATTAAAAGCTTCAGTAATTTCCCACTCCTTTAGGTCCTGTCCTGATAAATGTGGGCAGTGGTCTCCAGGGGCAGAAGGTGAGCCCTGGCCCTCAGAAAAGATGGAATAAATTATGTTCATGGCTCAGGCAAAAGCTTCCCTGCTCTCTCCATGTCTGCACCGGGCATTGCAGCTTGCTACCAGCTGCCACTGGGCCTTGGCACACCAATGAGAGTGGTTTTCCCAGCCCAGCTCTCAGCTACCTGGGTGTGTGGGCATTGGCACTTTGGAGCACAGGTAGAGCAGAAACTGAGCTGTTTGTGCCTGTCCTCTTACCCAACTTCTGCAATTTATTCTGTTTACAGCATTATTTTCAAGTTTGATATCCTCTGAAAAAACTAGGATTTCATAAAGTCTCCTCTACTTTACCCCTCTTCTTCCCTTTTCCTCCCTCCCTCTCTCTTTCCAAACAAGTAATTTTTAAAGACAGATTCAGATAGACTGGAGCCTTAGAACAGCTTATATGAGTCTAAGTGAGTGACTTCACTCCTTCACTTTCCCAAGGGAACAAACTGATAAAGGAGTATGTTTCAGTGTTTTATTGCACTGGCCATTCGCATTAACGATGTGTTTTTCCTCTGCGTAAACCTAATGGTTCCCATGGTGCTTTTTCCTGGTGTTCTTGGCAGAAATTTCCTCCCCCTGCTGCTGTCCAAGCTGTGATCATACTGAGTTGTTGTGTTCTTCTCTAGGAAAGAGCTATATTTGCATTGTGCCTGTGTAGTCTGCTAAGATAGTGGAAACTTACAGGAAGAAAGAGACAACACAGATTTAAGACTTTCTATGAGAACTGAAGTTTCCAAGATGTAATGCAACAGTACACAAACATGTTTAAGCAGGACTAATTTTGTGACTGGAACAGAGTAAAAAGCAAACATGCAGTATGTACATTGTTCTGATTCCAGCAGATAGTTCACAGACATAAATGCTGGGACCAAAAATAGTCAAGTCAATCTCAGTGTTACTTTATTTAGCCACTTCTGTGCTACCTTTTCTTACTGTGCCCTTGAATTGAAAGGCAGCAATTTTGCTTCCAGCTATGCTGTATTTTGTTGTGTTTCAAGTTTCCTGGGACAATGCCACCACTTTTCTGCTCTTGCTTGCTGTAGCAATGAGTGCTGCAGCTCTTGCTGCATGGACCTATTCATGCAGGTACCAGCTTCTTAAGTGCACATGGTGTACTTTATCCACCTGCCTTTGGCCATTAAATCCATATCATAGAGCAGTCAGTCTTCTCAGTTTCATTCTAGCCTCACTACATTCCTCCTGAAAATTTGTCATGTGACAGAAAAGAAGAAAAAAAATTAAGTATTTCTAGCAGAGAACAAGGAAACTTATTTTAAAAAAGAAAAATCATGCCCATGGAAGTCAGTTATTCTGAGAATTTTGTTTACTTTTCCCTTCTATGGATTTAGAAAATATGGATTTAGAAAATAATTAAAGTAATTCTCAAAAAGCATCTTTCTACAACATGGTTTCACCCAATGGTATGAGTTAGCATTGAAAAACATTTAGTCATACATCTAGACAGAAAGGCATTGACTTTTATTTTTTGTTTAAAAAAAAATACAAACTGTGAATTGTTTAAGTGTTTGGGAATTTTTTTACTTCTGTCCAGGTTTATAAAATCAAGTTATTTGTGTTTAACTGCACTGTTTCTCATTTTAAACAACACTACTTAAAAAGATGAAGCAATAATCATTGAGAAAGGAATTTTAACAAGAGTTTCTATCCTTAGAAGACTTTCTTAGCAGTTAGTGTTTGCTATATAATTAAGCATTTGGCACATACTAGGTTTCATTTGAAAAACACCTTGTACCTTCTCTAATTACTTTAAGAAGAAAACTTGCATTTTTGAGATCCATCCTGCTCTATCAAAGGTAAAGCCAAAGCTATGCTCATGTCTCTTATCTGGTTTCACATTTGAAGTGGTTTGTTTTTTTTATCCATTTTGAGTACAAATGCATGTTTAATAGGCTGAGGAACAAGAAATCCATATGGGTCTTCAGGGATCCTATAAATACTGATATATTCTGAATAGCTTGTCTGTTCCCATGTCTGGGAGACAAAGATAGAGAAAGATCATTTTATTGCTTGAGTATTTTTCTTTTTCTGGTTTCTATTTTCCTGATTGAAATCAATATTTCAGGGCTAATGGATGAGGATGTCTGTTGTTGCTGCCTCAAATGCTAACCTTGGCAATCAATGTATTCAGTTTGGAGCATTTGTGATGTCAATTACTATGATAATACTTCAGAATTTACTGCCTGCAAAATGTCTGGGTTATTGGGTTAGAGTTCCCCTGCAACCTTATCTTTCCCACTTTCTCTCTTTCTATGCTTTGCATCTGCTGGGGACTCCGAAGCCTTGAGCACAACTCTGCTAAGCAATTATTTCGTTAGGACTGGATGAATAATGGTGTGTGTTTTGTGCTCTAATTCGTTGATCACTTTGGAAATACAGAGGAGCAAGCAGGCTGTTCTGAATAATATATTTCACTTCAGCTGAAAGTGCTTTCTTCTGGTGTTTTAAAGTCTTTTCAGGCAGATATTGAAGATTTCTAATCAATCAGGTAAAGATTGCCACATAGTAAAGAAACAGGACACCTTTTTATAGACAACACTGAAACATTTGACTTAATTTTTTCCTCCTGGTCTGCAACTGAAGTTAACAATATGATTGTATCCAAATGAGTTCAGTGTCAGCAACTGAATTGTTTTAATCTGAAAATAAATTAAAAAATATATTTCAAGATTTTTAGTTCAGCCATTTCCAAGTGATTTTAAAATGGCAATTTCTTTCTTTCTCCTCTTTGTTTCCTTCAACATGAGCTACCTATTCTGTGGGGTTTCTCTGCTCTCACTGCAAGAGTAGGGTCAGTCGCCATCATCCCTGCCAGCACTGGTGCTTTCTCTCTGTTACACTCCAGTTGGTTGCTGAGCTTCTCTACCAAGATACCCAGATGCAGAGAGGACCTTGACATCAGATTGATCCTGTTAACCATGGAGTCTCCCAGCAGATCTAAATGGGTACTGACCTTCCCCCAGAGCTGCAATAAAGTCTGTCAGTCTCTGTAGAACATATCAGTAGATAGACCACCATGAATTATGGCCTTCCATTCATAGGGCAGTCTTATATAGAGAAATAGAATCTTCTTAGAGAATATTAGGTCTGCCTTTAAAACCTGATTGTGGGTCTCTGGCCCACAAGCTGTCAATCAACTGAGACCTGTCACAAAGATTTGCAAAGACTGGCCATAAATTAGTAAAGAATGACAGCTTTTTTTACATGACTGCATTGCCTTCAGATCTGTCCAAATCTGCATTTTTTTGCAAATCAAAGGAGTCTGTGGTTAACAGAGCAAATGCTTTGTCTTATAGACTACTGAAGACAAATGTGAGTATTGGCATTATTTATTTTATATGTATTTTTTTCCCAGAATACGTAAAGTTCACTAAAAATAGGACATCAAAAAGTATTATTCATGTGTACTTTCATCAGTTGAAAAGTTTGTTCCTCAGTCCCGTAATCACAAGCACTTTTGCACCCATATGGCACCGTCTAAAGGGTTTTCAAATGCTTCTTGTAAGACTGAATAAGCAAGGTCTGGCCAGAAGCCCTTCAAGGTAATTGAGAGCTTTTCCATTTACTTCAATGTGCCTTGGCTTAGGGCATTTAGTCCATCATTTTAGTGAATTTAGTCTCTCAAAACCATTTTGACTATTGTAATCCTCAAGTACTAGTAGAAAACTGAGACAAAAAGTGAAATGACATGCTGTCAGCCATACAACAAGTTGGCAAAGACAGTATAGGAACTCGGTGCTTTTGCTACCAATCCAGTTATTCATCCATCACTGCTCTCCAAGAAAACTACAAACCTCCCACAAACCAAAACCCCAGGAAAAGGGAGGAAAAGCTGAGATGTTTTATACTGGTGAAATAGCCCTATGAATGGCTTGAGACTAAAGAATCTTCCAACACATGTAGGCTTGTCCTAGCTAGTGATATCTCAGGTATGCCCTGAGCTCCCTGGGTTCCTTTATGGCCTTGTTGGGGATGTCACTCACACGGGACAACCCTCCCTCCTGTGGCTTGGCTGAAGTTTCTTGGTGCTGACATGGAATGTGTCAGCTGTGAGTCACACTCAGCAGCTGCACTTTTGTGCTCTGAAGGTGCCCAGACAGAACAGAGTAACAGCCAGACTCCAGGAAAATATTTGTTGGATGATGCATTCAGGGAAAACAAATGTTAACACAAGAGCAGCCTACATTCCTGCTTCTATCTGCCATGGCTTACCTGTGCCTGGGACTGGTGCAGGTGCTCCCATTTTGCACACTTCTGTAATGTTCCCTTTCTGGCTTCACAATCTGCTCCCATCACAAGAAATCTTTCAGTGCAAAGGAGCACCAGGGTGCAGGCAGCCTTTTAGGCAGGAAGCCTTTAGGGAGCTAGCAGCCCCCCTTGCAGTGCTGCTGTTTCCCCTTATGGGATGGAGGACAGGCTCTTCTCAGAGCTACCCTCCACCAGGAGACCTATTCAGGGCTCCAACTGTTTCTTGTGCTGTACTTGTGATAATTATAGCAGCCTTTGTTGCAATTTGTATGATAATCCACAATCTGTACTTAATTTCTTTGATTTTTTTTTTAATTTCCTTTCTTTATTTTTCCTTCTATGGCTTTATTTTTTAGTTTCCATCTTTTGACCTGTTGTTCACTAGTGGCATGCCTGGGTAGATCTGTTAGCTTTGAGTCCCCTGAAATACATGAGGATGCTATACCCCTTTGAAATGGATAATTATGGCCTTTTTTTTATTGTTTTGTACGACTGAAGAGTACAATGTCTCCAATTCCATGTTTTTTCCTATGTTGTCAGCCCTAGGCTGAGCAAATAACTCAAGGAGAGATCTTCTGGATCTCCTCCAAGCCCAAGTGATCACATATGCAATGAATCCTTTCCACTCAGGAAAGATGAAAACAGTAGTTTCTTATAATGACATTTCTGCAGGTTGCTCCAGGACTCATTCTTAGCTGTTCTCTGAGCTATGCAAGGATCCCTAGCTGATTCCTAGCCTTTTCCATGCTGATAGAGACATCCCTGCCAGTGCTGGCTGTATGAAATAGTCAGGTATGTCAAAGGATAAGAGAAAGCATAATATAGCCAAAAGCTACAAAACCCTGCAGCTTATTCACCTTCTTTCCTTGACCTTATTTGATTTGAGGCCACCTCATCACTATATTGCATGTTATTTACATGGTTCATTAATTAATAAGCCAAAATGATATTAAGAAACCATGAGTGCACTGTTAACTAATAGGTCTGTCAAGTTCTTACTGAAATCTTCAGGGATAATGCCCAAGGGGCAGAATTTAGATTAAATCCGTTCCTATCAACTGCCATTACCTGAAAGATATGACTTAACTGATGGGTGGTAATTGGTTATGAACCATTGTGACCAGATCCTAAATTTGGCAAAGAAAAAGAAGCTCTGAATTCTGCTGACCTGGAAGGCCTTGATAAATACTGTCTTCAGAGCACAGTCTTCAGCTTCACCTGGTATTTTGTGTGTATCTGAGCTGCAACACTGAGAAAGCTCTGGAAGGCAAGAGATTTTACTTAAATATTGTAGGAAGAGAAGTTTGCTTTTGAAGAGAAGTGTGCTTATGTGGGCTTGAGTCAGCATCATAACAGATGCTGACATCTGAACAAAAAACTGTCTAGATAGCAGCAACCAGACATAAAACTATCACAAGGTCTGTAGGGCAAAGGGCTAGCCAAGGATATCTGTGTTTTCACTAGAAGTCTTTTACTTCCTGATCACTGTTGCAGATTCAATCGAAATCACGGGCAAACCCTGAATGACAGTCCCATTTCTGCAAATTGAGAGTAGTAATTGGAAACTGTTCTCCTGGAAAAGCATTTAAATCCTAGTGAATCAAATAAATATTTTTACCTTTTTGAAGTGCTTTGTGTAGACTAGAGAATGAATGCCCTCTCCTTCTCTCTCTGAATGCCTGTCATTTAAAAGGGTGATGACTACAGACTGCTTTTAGAGTATGTTTGTGTAGATCACTGCAGTACAAGATTTAGAGCAGGTCCACTGAGTGGACTTGATTGAACATATGTGCTAATGGTATCAGTTAAAATATTGGTGGGTATCCTTTTCACTATCTCCACATTTATGTGTTTTTGAATAGTCATAGAAAAATAGAGAAGTTTGATCATCAATGTTTTTTATTCTCTTTACATATTTGCAGACATTGTCATAAATGTAACCAGTCACAGTGTTCTCTCAGGTAATGTTTTAGGTCTAGTTGCTTGAAGTATTAGGAAATATGGGTGCCAAACCTGTGCTTTAGTCTAAAGGCATTTTCTTGTTACTGCTGCCTTCACAAATATTTAACTGGACATGCCTGTAAATTTTCCCAGTTTACATTGTCCCAAATGTAACTTTTTCCTGATACTATCAAATTATAAACAAAAAGCAATCCCAAATTTTTTATTAAGTTACTAACATGAACAAAGGCATTCAATTTCTCAATGATTTGAAAGATCTTTATGATTTCAAGATTTAAAATGGCTTAGCCACTGCTTCTTAAATATTAAAGCTGAGTTCTAGATCTTGGTCAGGTCTTGGAAGTATTTTTTAAACATAAAGGCATGTTGTTATTAAGATGAATCTGGTCATTATAAGTTTTAATTCCCAAACAGAGTAAGAAGTCTGTGTGCCAGTACAACATGACTGAGCCTTCATTCTTGCAGACTGCACTGTGAGCAGTGATTTCACACAATCATGGACTCATGGAATAGTGTGAATTGGAAGGGACTTTGGAGATAACCTAATTCCAATACCCCTGCCATTGGCAGGACACCTTTAACTCAATCACTTTGCTCTAAGCTTCATCTAACCTGGTCTTGAACACTTCTGGAGATGGGGCATCCACAATTTCTCTGGACAATCTGTTCCTGTGTCTCTCCATCCTCTGTAAAAAAAATTCTACTTAATATCTAATCTAAGTCTACCTCCTTTCAGTTTATCACTGTTACCCCTTATCCTGTCGCAACAGGCCTTAGTAAAAAATCTATCTTTTTTATAAAAAAACCTTTAGGAATTTGAAGGCTGCTATGAAATATCCCCAGAGCCTTCTCTTCTTCAGGCTGAACAGCCCCAACTCTCAGGCTGTCCTCACAGGAGAGGTCTTCCAGCCTCTGAGCATCTTTATGGCCCTCCTCTGGACTCACTCCAGCAGGTCCAGGTCCTTCCTGTGTCAGGGCCCCCAGGACTGGAAGCAGCACCCCAGGCAGGGTGTCATAGGAGCAGAGTAGATGTGCAGAGTCACCTCCCCTGACCTGCTGGCCATTTTGCTTTTGATGCAGCCCAGGATATTTTTGGCTTCCTGGGCTGCAACCACACATTGCTACTCAATGCTGAGCTTTTAATCAACCAACAACCCCATGTCCTTCTTCTCAGGGCTGCTCTCAGTCCATTTCAGTAGTTAAAAAAAAAACTGGAGAAGAGATAGAAAGCAACATGGATAATTTCCAGAAATTGCACTATGACCTGAGCAGACTTAAATATTTTTGGGTTAGTAAGATCAGCTAAATTGAAATATTTTTCTCCTCTGACATTGATTTACCACCCCTCATGTTGCAGAGTGAATTTCATTTGCTCTGTAAGCATCATTTCATTCAACTGGGCAAATACATCTTAACATTGCCACAGTAATTGCTCAAAAGGCATTATATTGCTTGCTTGTTTTTTGAAAGTGCCTACAGATGCCATTTAACACTCCATGAAATAGATGTTATGAACACAAAATAAATACCAATCCTTCTTTCAATGACCTAGTGATCTCAATGAGTGGTGAGAGATGAAAGGCAGTGAGAGGCACAGAAAAGGAGAAGAGACAGGTGAAGCAGTGTGTGTTGAGTAGGCAGCATCTGCATTGTTCAGGCTTACCAGAGGGAAGAGGAAGAAGCGAAGAGGGTTGGCACAGTCACCCCATTAACTCTGCCTGGAGCTACTTGTGAGACAGTCCCATGAAAGAGGAGACCCTGCAGCATCGTTTTTCTGCCTGTCAGCAGCTCAACCATGCCTGACTCTGAACCAGCGCTTCTCAGATTTTGCAATAAGAAATATTGCATCCATTGTTTCTGACCAAAGTCTAGATTAGTACAGACATGAGTGAGATCTTGTAGAGCAAGAGAGGATTTTTCTGTAGCTAATGTTACTTTTTCATTTGTGGAAGTAAAGGAGAACTAGGAATGCAAATGAGGTTATCTGTATTTTTAATGTCTCATGAAGCAGTCCTCCTGAAGCAAGGGTCTGACTTCCACACTGAGTTGATCAAGGCATACAGGTTCCTCTTTGCAGGAACCCAGCCTGCTGTAGGTTGTGAGTTCTTTGTTATGAAAGGAATTAAGAAATCCCATGGCTTTGTCACCCTTCTCTAGCTCTTGATTGTCTTGATTGGAAAATCTGGTGTTATAGCTATCTTCTGAAGTGAAAAAGAAGGCACACGTGGTATGTTCAGAGATGTCCAGATTAGCTCTAGATGTACCACATTCCTGAGCAAGGACTCCCAGAACTCAGGACCTTTATCCTTTCCTTACCCATGACTTACCTTTTAAAGAATGAGTCTTTAATATTGGTCATATTCTGCAGCAGAGGACTAGAGAACAGAAAGGTTTGGTGCCTTGGGTCTGTGGGCTCTGCAACTCATGGGAGAAATTTCAATTGGAGCAAAAGAGCTCTGTGGCTGACAGCTACAATTTTGACACTTAATTCTTGAAAATACTTTTTAGAATTACTCATATCTCTCTCTCAGAGTGAATACAGGCTATTCTTTGGATATGTGAATAGTATATTTAGCTGTGTGGTGAATGTACCAATGTCTATAAAATGCACAATGCAGCCACATTTATAAATTCTTGATTACCAAAGCAAAGATACTGGAATGATGTATTTCTAGTACACAGTTAGGTCTGATTCATCTTGATGGATGAATAAGATTCAGCCTGCCTGTTAATGGATGCTTTCCCTAGCACAGCCACCAGAGAAGAGTAATGCATTACTGAGGATTTTCACTTGTAGGTGCATTCTGTAATTGCACAGCTACCAAGAAAGATAATTGCTGGTTTCCAGATGTTACCACTGCGGTCAGGGCCACTTGCTGTTTAAATTTAATCCTCCTCTGAACTTTCCTTTTCATTAATTAAAAGTTATGAAAGTAGTTTCCACATTTAGCTGCACAAAGAAAGACAAACAGAAGCTCTTTTAAAAGCCTGTTTGATTCTAAGCACTATGACAGTGTAGTGAGGGCAGTCACCTAACAAAGCCTTCTTAGTGAGCACTCAGGAAACTCACTCTAGAGGAGAAAGCAGAACTGAGATTGCTGTACTTTCACCATGATTCACAAATAACAAGCATGAGGAGCAAAAAACCCACACTTCGTTGTTACAGCAGCGTTCACCCTGACCAGAACAGACAGGTTTTCAGCTTCTACCTCCATGGTGTGTCTCTGGAAAATGAAAACTGAGAGGCATTCTGCAAAGTCATGCGGAGGAAGTGCTCCCGGTTCACTGTGCTCCTCGCACGCTGAAGGCGCTCTCTGTGTGAGCATTTGCAAGAATAGAACATATGTTGATGACTTACTCACTAACCTCAAAGCCAAATCCACATGCTATAAACCACCGTTATTACCTTTCTTTTGTGCACTGCACTATTGCCTGAACAAAACCCATAATTTCAGAAAATGTCAGGTACAAGTATTATATCAAGCTGCAAACTGTGGAGAGTCAGCTCATACATTTACCAGAAAGCCATTAGGAGAAAACGTGTATGTACTGAAATCAAGATAAAAATAATGTATAAATATATCTACAAACCAAAAGTATGATATTTTATTATGATGAAAGATGCTTGGTAAATATTAAGAATAACAAAGCAGATTCTTTCCTACCATAAAAAGCTTTGCTCAGCACAGGAGGGTTTCAGGACTGGAAAATATGAGAAAGGTAAACACAGAACAATGATATCACCCAGACATTTTGAAACAGGGTTTTTTTTTCAGACTATGTAATTTGGCTGCATATTGGATTTGTTTAAGTACTGTAAAGCTAACATATCTGTACAGTGGGTGAATAATCGAGTCCTTTTGTATCTTACAGTGCTTTTTGCGTGCTTTTTAATTTTCTTTTGTTATTCCCTCACCTTTTTTTTTTTTTTGCAATAGCTTTGATAGTTCCCCATATACACTGCTTCTTTACCCTGCTGTTAGCCATGAAAGGAATTGACAGGTCCCCTATCTGGCTTGTTAAGCTCTTGAAGCTTGCTGCATCCTGCACGTAGCATGTTTCTGATTATGCCGGCAGCATAGACATTTGAGCTCACAGCTGCTGTAGTGCTGCCAGATCAATACACTCACAAAGCACAGCGAGCCTTTTGTGTAGGTTCAGAAATCAAATTTCTCTTGTCTATAAGGCAATCTATAAAGTTAAATCTTCTAACAGGCAGTTGTCCTCTTGGAGCTTCACTGAGAAATGCATTTATCAGTGTATTTAACAAGGCACTAAGAAGTTGTCAAGGCTGAGTGACAAGAAGGGGTTCCTTGCTTCAGATCAGCTCCACCTCCCCCTGTGCCTCTCCCCCACGCCAGCCCAGACACCATCGTGGTAAGGCACTGCATATGTTTCTGCTTAGACTTGTCTGCAAAAAATCAAACTCTTAAAAGACGCCTCAGTCGTGGACATAAACCTGTCAGAAAACAATTATCTGCTGTATCTTTTTGTGATCTTATTAAGTCACTTGGGTCATGATAACCTTGCAGATACCCTCTGTAGTGGAAATAATCAAGGCAGAGATAATGCAATTTATTGATAAAACAAGGAATCTGACTGGGTCAGCTTGAAGCTCACTCAGCTGTTTGTTTGCAGGGGGTGGGGGCTGGCTGTTCCTAATTTCTGCAGGTTTGTTTTTTGGGGGGGTGGGAGGGTGGGGTTGTATGCCTGATAAGACTCAATTTATATTTTTTTCCTTCCATCCAATAGAGACAAGCTCATTTTTTCCCCCTCTCCAACTACACTGAGCATTTTGCTTTAGAGTTAATATTCAGGAGTTGCCAGATCAGCAGACAAGAGAAAGGGGGGTGGGATCCAGGGAAGGATCAGCCACAGAGTGCTGTGGAGAGCAAATTGAAACCTAATTGTCTCCCAGACCTTTGTCCTGCCACTTCCCTGGGAATGGTTGTGTTAGAGGTGAATCTTGCAGGACTGCCAATAAGTTTTGTTGGGCTTTGGCTCTGGAAGGTCATGAGAACATAAATTCATACAAATTGGGATACAAAGGAAAGAGAATTACATGTATGGGATGAAGTGACTATTTTAGCAATTTGGGCTCATCTTTATCTGTAATTTTTCACTCATTTGTAAATTATTTCCTTAGGAGTTGGATTTGGAGATTCATGTTTGACATATTTCACCTGATGGTAAAATTCAGCCCAATAACTCATTTTTCCACAGGGGGAACTGTTATACCAGAGGAAGGGAGATTGAAAATAGAGGAAATTGCAGAACTTTACTTCTGAGGAAATGGCTGGTCTCAGCAAAAATGTGGAAATATGGCTTACATTAACTTTTGAGCAATCCTTTTCACTTTGTTTTTGTTTTGAAGAGAAGACTTTAATAAAAAGATACTTTACAGAGTGGTTTCTAAAAACCCCTTAGAGGAGAAAACATCAGTCTGTGGCAGGATCTAGCACTGGCTTGGAAGGGCCCATGGAGAAGGGACCCAAGTCCTTCACAAGTCATGTGAAGGCTGTCTCAGCTTTGCCTTGCACCAACATGGCTGAAGTGAGTGTGAGTAAGACTGAAGGAGAGATTCCTCATGAAAGAAGATAAAAATTTAATTTTTTAAAAAATTAGACTGTACAAATGTTTTTAATCAAGGGCAGCAAACTTAGTACAGCTTAAACAAGAGTAGAGCCTGAGAAAAATGTCCATTAGAAGAAAAGCACTGAAAACACGTTGAAGTATATATTCAGCGAGGTGAAGCCATTTCTTTCATTTCAATGGAAACATTTTTATGTATTTTGTAAAAGATGTCTCATGGTTCTGCTTCCCTATGTTCCCTGTCTTTATTAAGATCAGTTGTCTCGATCTACACTACTCTCACTACAGTCTATCTGATGATTTTGTTCTAAAATATGATTTAAAACAGATAGTAGTTAGAGATACTCTTCAGAGATGCTTTCATGAATGTAGTCGTGATCACTTCCTCAGAAATCACTCCACCTCCTTCGAGTAATCATTAGAATTTTTTTTTAATTGAAACAACCCTTTAGATGGTTTCTACTCTGTAATGAAGACTTGTACATACAGATATTTATACATAATAGCACAGCCTTTCTCATCATGTGTGCAAATTCAGAGCAAATCTATGGAAGTCAAACAGGGATTTGTTGGATCCCATAAAGAGAATGATGTTATATGGAAATAGATGGCTTTGTACCAAAATCAAGAATTATTTCCAAATGCAAAGAGTGAGGGTCTCAACTCCCAAAGCAAATTCTTTCTGATAAATCAAACCATTCAGGAGCTTGAACTGTTCAGTCTGTCTCCAGACTCACGGTCTGGTTTGGAACAGGAGCCAAATGAAGACTGAAGATTGTGGTCAGTTTGCAGCCACAGAGAAGCATGGCATCTCAGTCTTCAAGGGTTTACAGCCCACCTGCTTATTAATTTCTGGTGCTGCAAGGAATGGGAACCAACAGAAGCCATTGTTAAGCCTTCCACTGTCTTCAAAAAAACCAAAATAACACATACTTTGGTCTGTACATTTAATTTAGTGTGTTGATTTCATTAATCCACTGAGAACTGAATTATTTTTAGATAGTTAATCTGCACAACAAAGCTAACCATCATGTGGCAGTTCAGAGAAAATGGAGTAAAACATTCAATTATTTATGACAAAAAAATCTGACCATTCTCCCTTTTTCTCCAATAAAGCTTGGTTCTGATGCAGAAAATTCCCTTAACTCCTGCATGAAAACTAATATTGTTTTATCACAGTTTGAAACAAGTCTTGCAAAATTTTATTTGTTGCTGATGAAGAATATTAGGAGATAGGGGCATGAGAAAGTAACAGCTTTTTGAAAGTAAAGTTCAAGCATGGATCAAAAACAGGAGGGAAAATAGAAAGCAGAAAAGGCAGGATGTGACTAAAAAGCAAAGAGAACAACAGCAGGCAATGTGTTTTGTACCCCTGAGAAATTCTGGAGGATTTGACCCCTTGTAAGTCTGTCACTGCTTGATGGGATTGCAGTGCAACCTGCACAGCAAGACCTTGGGGTAAATAGCATTACAACATAAGAAAAATGTTTTCATTTCTCATGCATAAGAAGTAAAGTGGTGGTGATGACGATAAGGCAGGAACCTTGGGTAGTGTCCCTTTCCAGAGATGGGCCATTGGTGAGAGGCATACGTGTTCTGAAGCCTGGAGAGTTTTGATGCATCAATGTAGTTGTGGGTTGCCTGATGTCTTACACTTTCTACTGTAAAGATATAACTCTATTAGTCCTTTTTATTTTTCTCTTTTATATTTCTACATCTGATGGTTATGCAAGGAAGCAGAACTATGGATGCTGGTCATGTCCTGCACATTTTCTCTCCTCTTCCAAGCCTCTTTGTTTGCTCTTTGCTATGTACTTTCAGTGACACATCCCATCTGGTTCTGCTGTATTGCATGATCCAAGATAATACTTAGTGTCATTAGACATCAAGATGGGACATATCATAGCTTGTTACCAGTGTGTGTGCCAAGGGCCTTAATCTTCTTCTGAATTCCAAATAATTTCTTAGTTCTTTTAAAGTTTTTAAGTATGCCAGGGAACTATATTTCCATGCTAGGGCTGATCCTGCACCCAAGAAAGCTTTCTTAAAATAAATTCAGAGACCTTTGTACCAAATATATCATGACTGGGCTAAAGGTCAGGTGAGCTGCTGCTTCTTCCTGGAACACCCAGTCATATCTCAGCCACCCTGTTTATGTTCCAGTCCTGTCCATTGTCTTGCCTGGTACTCTTCCTTTGTAAGGAAGGGATATTCTCAAGTCCTATTTAGGGCAAATTTGTATTACTGAGCTGCAAGAAAAACCAGCTAGTGCAGAGACAATGGACAGAGCCTGGAATATAAAAACATTATTTACACATCATCTGGTTGTTGTGTCCTGTATTTGAGTTTGAAACCATGGTATTTTTAACTACTACTCACCAAATTTCTTTTATTGCTGGTAGTTAAATTTTATGACTCTCATCAATCTGTGAGCTATATGGAAGGTAAAGCTAAGCTAATAGTATCTAGTTTCTGCATAGAATAGGGATAGATAATGCAAGGAGACTTTGTCATGTCCAAAAGCACGTGAATTCATCTGACATTACAGGCATAGTCATTGTGCACACACACACACACACACAAACCAGGACTTCCTGCTTTTGTGTTCTGTTTCCCAAGCAGTTTGTTTATTGCTGGCATTGTTTTCTTTAGTCAGGTGGATGCATCGTGCTGGGGCCCTACAACAAAAATCAGTTGTCACATAGAATCTACAGAAATGCCTGAGCTCAATCAGGAGAGAGACCCCAAAGGGCTTCAGTGTGGTCACACAGAGCAACAACAGAGAAATCTCTCCCACTGGGTCCTGTGGAGGATTATACCCTCCTGCGGATGCCCTGGTAATCTCATAATCCCTAACCTATGACTTGCCTCTGATCTCCTCTCACTCCAAATTATTTCGACTTCAAGTAAGAGGAAGTTTAGAGAAGAAGAATAATTATGAAAAGCCATTTCCATTAAGCTCCTAAAGCATTTTTAGCCAGTTTAACAGAGCAGTTAATGAGAGCAGTAGACAAGGCTTTGGGAAGTAGTGTAGATGTCTTTAATCCTTCTGCGCTCTTTTCCTTATCTCCACCACATCTGCTGAAGCAAACAGGCAAACAAGATGTTTCCAGTATGCACTTAACACTTTATACGCTGCAAATAAAAAAATTAAAAAGAGAAATGTTTTATTTTTTTCACCGATTTAACATTTTTAACTGATGTAATACATATGATATGAAATATTCCCTCACATACACACATAGAGACTTGTGTTAAGTTTGGTTACTGCAAAAAAGAAGATCTATTTTACCAAAAGTAGATACATTTTTTTTTCCATAAAAAATGGGTTATTCTATTATAGCCCTGAAGTAAGCCTTTTGCACTACAGTGAGGAGATTGTAGAATTGCCTTTCTGGTTCTGCCTTTTTATGTATTTCAAAGATAATCCCAAATTAAAATAGCCTAGAGTATAAAAAAGACTGGCTTCAGTTATTTATTATTTACAAATAAATGTAATTGTAATTTTCTTTTATTTTGTTATTGACAAAATATGGATATTTCTGCTCTATGTACCCATTTTTACATAGCTCCCATTTAAAAGTAATCTTTTAAAGAGCTTTTTCTGTCTTGTTTTTAAATTGCACTATTTAAAATATTTACCATTTTCAAAGAAGTTCCCTCCTCCAACTCTCCCCCAAAATATTGTACTTCCTTTTGTTCTACTGGGTTCTTTTAAGAGTATGAAAAAGAGAAAAAAAATATGTGCATTCCAGAAATAATAATATTTTTTCTTATTACTGAAAAGCTACAATTAAGCAAGAATTGTAAAAACAAACTTGTAAGAACATTTGATTGAAGAAACATCACATAATAGAGATTTTTTTCAGCTTAGCAGAAATGAGGGAGTGTAGCTTGTCATGAGAGAAGTACAGTTGGAATTCGTTACCACACATCATCGAATGGTGCCCTTTCTCCTTTGAGGCTGTTTGCTATTTGAACTGCATGTTTTTGGTGTGATAGTTGTTTTCTACTCTAAATTCAGTTCAGTGGTGTGATCTGAACTGTGGTCTCAAGGTGCTGCAGTTAGATAATTTTCAACAGGTAAAATGACAAATATCCACGATTATCTCCCACAGTTTTTTACAAGGCTATCAATACTGTTCTTTGAAAATTATTCTGTTTGTCTGTTGAAGGCAGATTTGGCCCTTCTGGAATAAGGTTCTTACAATATTTCATATTGCATTTCATATGATGGCTTGTGCACAAAAGTGTACTATCATATTAAAAATGGGAGTATGTATTGCCATTTTACAAATCCAGAATAATAAATATCATCACCACTAGAACTGTAAATCATTTAGTGGTGTCACATCCTTTTAAAGTCACTGGTACTCTGGATTATGTCCCTTCCATGCTGTTGTATTAAACAGTGATATAAAAATGTACCATTGAATTTGCAGGAACATATAATTAAAGGAGAGTTCTTTATCTTTTTCATTACTTTGACCTCTTCCTTCCAGACATACTAGTTTTACTGTAGTTATATTCTCCTTCTCCTAAAGCAAAAGTAATTAATCTAATTTCAAGATTTGCACTGCCTCATATTATAAAAAGTACTTGATTTTGCTTCAAATGGCTTTGTCATTGTGTGATTGAAAAATGATCTGAAACACTTTATCAAAGATCAAACAAATGCAAACTGCAGTAACCATTAGCTAACTATTTGGCCTAGGCTGAGTCACCCAGTCATGGCTCCTGAGCTCAGTACATCCCCTGATCGCTGCTGGAGTGGGGCACACACAGCTTTAATTAGTCTGCAATATGTCTTTATAACCAAGTTTGATTTTCATAATAGATAGGTGTGGTGATGGCCTTGCTATTTTGCTGCTGTGGTAAAGAGTGGTCTTTTTAAAAGCATGAAGTAAATTAAGAGTAACTGACAATCTAGAGGAGATGGTTGATGATGGATGTGTAAGAAGTGCCTCCTTCTTGAAATACTTCCAGCTTGTGGTTTCAGACCTGTGAAATGTCAGTGTGCTCTCCCACAGCTAGAGCTGGTCAGGGAATGCTGGACTACTGTAACCTCTGTAAAGTAAGGCAAACACTGCCAGCTCTAGCACGAGTGGCACACTGCTGATCAACTGATGATGGTGTTCTCAGCATGAGTGCCTCCGAAACGCATTGTCCCCTCCAATCCTCCTCTGTATTCCTTTTACACCCCAGAGGCTAAGACAAATATTAGAAGTTTCTAGTTAAGAAAGCAATAACAAAAGCAAACCAAAACAGCCAAAAACAAAAACCAAAAAACACCCAATGTGATTGAGTGGCACTTAGAGAAAGCTCCACATTCCCCTTCTCTATGGATGAATCCTCCTTGGCATGAATACCCATATTACAAGGTTTTAAATCAGTTTAGATCGCTGAGAAGAGTAATTGATGGAGATGTGGGGGTCTCAAGCCAGCAGGAAAAAGCTTTGTAGGAAGCAGAAAGAAGCAAGTTCAGAAGGGTTTTGGCATAAAATTTCCCAAACTCAGAGCTAATTCTGATGAAGCAGAAAGGAGGTACCTGAAGGAGGGGGGAAGCTCTCAAAATGTGTCTACTTTTTCAACTCTTCACACTTTGCACTTCAGTATGAGGCTTTTAGTAATTAACTGAGGCTGTGGTGGTGGTTGGGGGAGGGGAGAGGGGCAGGGCAATAGTATTTCAATATATCATTTAAATTAAAAAGTTCCGCCTTGAGACCAAGAGCTTAAGATTAATGCAATTTTTGAGCTCAGTTACTACTATGACTGTATATATCTCCTGTTATTCTTGCTTATTGTTTCAGCTCTGGTGTGGTTAACTCTAGCTGCACACTAACCAGGCTGCTGTACTGGGATCTCAAGGGTTGACACGAGAGTTCCATCTTCTCTTGGTCCACTGGTCTTTGTCCCAGCCTTGGCACCTCTGAGACACTTCTTAGATAACATATGGGTATCTCTTATCTCTTCACAGAAATTGGGCTAAATGGCCCCTAGGCTGTCCTAAACTTCCAGACACCACAGTGATTTAAACACACTGAATTCTTTAAATCTAGCCCACAGCATCCTGGATTTATATGTTACTCTTCAGTAATACAGGACAGATGAAAGTTAACAGATGCCTAAGATGTATATGGGTTTCTAAATACAATCATCCTCCAGTTCAGTTAGCACAGGAAGGATACAGAACTAGACAAAATAATAAACACACATGCCTCTGCTTACTTCCCCCAATTTTTTTATTTTTTTTTTGTATTTCAGAATCTTTTTGTCTTTACTCTCTGAACTGTCTGTGATTTGGGGTAGTAGCCGTGCTTTGGATCCTCTTTTGAATATTCTTGAATGTCTCCTCTTTACACATTTTTCATTTTCCTTGGCTAATTCTCCTTTGAAAGCAGCAATACTTTCTCTTCTGCAAAAACAGTAGTCCTTAGGTTTGAAATCACTTTTAGTTGAAGGGTTGCAATATGACATCTAATTCCTTTGTTTTGCCTTGGGAAGAAATTCCAGTATTCTGAGCTCCATCTCCCTGAAAAGAAGGTGGACAGAACTTACCCCCAAACAAACTTTACTTTTTACATTTCCCCACCTAGTTTCATTTTAATGAGGGTTTCCCAGGGTAACATGTCAGCATCCCATTGAATTTCAGCTAAGTATGGCAGTAGAAAGACAGTAATGAAGGCACTCAGCACTGCAGTCACACTGGAGTTTGAAATCTTACAGAGAACCTAATAAATGAAATTACAGTCCACATCATAGAAGCAAAGAACCACAGAATATGCTGAGCTGGCAAGTATCCATCAGGATCATCAAGTCCAACTCCTGGCGCTGTGCAGGACACCCCAGGAATCACACCATGTGCCTGAGAGTGTTGTCCAAAAGCTTCTTAAACTCTGTCAGATTTGGTGCTGTGAGCTCTTCCCTGGGAATTCTCTATTCCAGTGCCCAACCACCCTCTGGGTGAAGGACCTTTTCCTGATCTCTCACCTAAACCTCCCTGACATAGGTTCATGCTGTTTTCTTGGGTCCTGTCATGGTCACCACAGAGAAGAAATCAGTGCCTGCCGCTCCTCTTTGCCTCATGAAGATCTTGAACACCTCAATGAGGTCTCTCCTCACTCTCATCCAGGCAGAACAGACCAAGTGACCTCAGCTGATGAGCTGACTCAGTGATGAGTATCACATGGCTTCACCTCCAGACACTTCACCATCCTTGTGACCCTCCTTTGGCTGCTCTCTAATAGCTTCATTTGTTTTTTTTTATTGTGGTTCTGAAAACCTCACATCAAGGTGAGGCTGTACCAGAGCAGAGTGGGACAATCCCCTCCTTGGTGATGCTGTGCCTGATCACCATCAGTGCACAACTTTCTGCTGTGTCATTCCCTCTTCTCACACACACAAAATGCATGTAAAATCTTCAGATATTTTCTGTGCTTGTGTAAATGTAGGTGCTACAACATTGCCTTGAAAATCTTGTCAATGCTGTCATAAATGCAGTTGAATTATACATTATTCTGAAGTAAATATCTTCCTTAGTGACCTGATATTCAATAGTTCTGTTTTTCACTCTATTATGTAAACTATTTTAGGTGGCAATTTTCTCTTGTGTGATTCACTGAGTACAGAAGAGAAGAGGCTTCCTCTTTCCTGTCCTTTGACCTACCATTGATATCTATTTCTAATTATATCTCCTACTTTGTAGTGGTTTTTGATTTATTTATGACAATTATTCTGTGATCTTTCCGTCTTTCTAACATTTAATGGGTGAAATCTTTCATGGTGTTGGGAACCTGCAGCCTTGGGTCCAATGTGAAGGCAGGGAAGAGTATGGTGTGGGAAGTGGAAACATCCTTCCCATGCTTATCCTGGGAGTGAGTTTAGTATATGACTGCGTGTCTCCAGCTCAGTGCCTGCAGGGAGAGGGTTTGAAGTCACTGGCTTTCCCCACAGTCCCATCCAGGGTTAGATACAAACCACTGCCCTCTCTGGGACCACTGGCTCCTCTGTGCTGGAGCCCCAGCTGATGATGCTACACTTAACAAAGGGGATGGAGAGTAGATGAGTCCTTCTGCTGGAGGGCTGTCAGGAGGCAGGAGGTGGATGTAGCCTTTCCTGCTCTGCAGAATTTCCCTTTCATGTAAAATCATTGTGTTATTGCCTCCAGGCCACCTTGTCTGCCCTTGCTGAAGGAAGTTGTGCTTGGCCAACCAATGGTGTACACCCCTGGTACACCCCTTTTATCAGCGTAAGTTTGGCCTGGATGCATGAAGACCTGCTGGGCCCAGGAGAAGTCTTAATAAAATCAGAGGTGGATTCCTCAAAGCTGGAGAGACACTGACCTCATCCACCCTCTCTCCCAAAGGCTAACATTGGACTGTGAACACAGGAAACAAGCCAACAGTGCAGCTGACCAAGGAGTACTAGAAAGGCCATCAAAAAATATCCCTTCAGCCCATTGTTTAGGCCTAGCTGTTTGTAGAGGGGTTATAGTAATCTTCACTATCTGATTAAAACATAAGGTCCCACAAAATAAGTGATGCTTCTAACCCTGACGATATATTAGGATGAGACCTCCTCTCTCTTGTTCTGTTTTGCCTATTGCTCTTTGGAAATATAACCAAGCAGTCAGTATGTTTTGTTTTGGAAGTGATATTATTTCCCATTTCTTCAGGCTACAATGAGTTGAAATGTGTTCAACTCTCAGTAGTGATTTCACAGGTACTCTGAGAAACAGGTGAAAATGGCATATTTTATCACTTTCTCTTTCTTAAATTTTGAAGAGCCTCACAGAAGGGCTGTGCATGGTGACACCAGGGCACCACAGGGACTGGGGGCTTCCTGGGGTCTGGGACACCAGGGACTCCCCACGTCAGGGCAGGATCTGGCAGGCAGGGCACATCTGAGCCCCAGCCAGGAGCTGGGATGCTGGGAGACACTGGGGCTGCCAGCCCTGGGCATTGGGCCCCTCCCTGGGGAAAGGGATGGGCCAAGGCTGGGACAGATGGCCAGTCCATGGATGGACTGACCATCAGGACCAGACCTGGTGATGGTGACCAGGGGGAGACACTGCCCTGGGATGGACACGTGTCTGCTCCCAGGATCCTGACTGGCCATGTGGTCATCTTCTGCTGTGCTGCCAACACGTGACTGGTAGCAAATTGCAGATACAGAAGTAGTGGTTTTTCCCCATTTCAAGTTAAGATCAGATATGGATCAGAGCCTTGCATGTCCTGTATTACATTATGTCCTGAGCAAATTTAGTGCTGGCTGTGGGCCAGGAAGTAATTTTCCAGCCATTTTTCCAGCTGCACACTGGAATGCCTTGAATGTAGCCTTTATACTTCTCTAACATCAGGCCCTGAAACAAAGGCTGTGTGTGCTCTACAAAGATGTTTTGTTATAACTAGGTGGATTGTATTTACAATTGGGATTACAGTACATGGGACTCAAGATCCAGAAATAGAAAAGAGAAAACCTCTTTCTGATGATATTCAATAAAATATCCCCCGCAGGATTTGTTGTATACATACACAGTCATCATGTGGCTTACTGGGAAAGCTGGGGGTTTAGTCTTGTAAGCATCCTGGCACATCTGCAATTATACCAATGAGGTTGTTTCAATGTCATACAATAAATTCTATACATTACTTTTAGAGCTGCCATAGAAGTACTAGATATTCTGCCATCTCAATACTTTCATTTCACAATGGGAAAAAAATCAAGAGATTTCCAAATCTTCCTAGGAATGGAAATTATAAAATTCTTAGGAAAAAATACTGTTAAAAAAATCTGGAGTTCATTGAAATGTTTTTTTTTGCCTATTCAAAGCATGACAATGGTTTTTGTGTTTATTCATTTCAACACTGAACTGCAGATCATGATTGTGTATCGTCTTGAGGGAGCTGTAGTACCAAACCTCATTCATTCCCACATTGTGAGCAGGGTCCTTGGCTTGAGTCCATCTTCTGTAATGCCTTCTGAATCCCAGGGCTTCCAAGATAAATCCTACAGTTTTGTTCAGAAAGGCGTCATGCTTATTACAAAAAAAAAAAATAATAAAAAAAATTAAAAATAAGCCTACTTCAGCAAAAGCACAAGGGAAAGGAAGTCCACACCACAGCTATGGACCATGGAAGTCCTGCAGTCTTAACTCATTAGGAAAAGGTCACTGTGCATGTGCTTATTCATGTCAGCTCAAAAAAAACCCCAGACTCAGACAAACCTTTGGAGTAATTCAAATAAAGAACCTTTCAAAAAAAGGACTGCAAATGCATTCTGATTGTATCCAACCACTCAAAAATAAAATATTACACATTGACTTTTTTGGACTTGAGAAAAAAATAATTCTGCATCATAGGCCTCTTTACAAAGCCTTCAGTACAAAAAGTCAGATGACAGAAGAGATTTACAGCTATTACTTCTGTCCAGAACTTCTGACAGGAAAGTGATTACATGCTTTTAAATGCAGGAGTGGGGTCTTCAGCTCTGGGTGAGCATCTTCCTCTCTTCCTGCCTCTCCTTATACTGCCTTTGTGCTCCTTTTTTGCTGCTCTTCAGTGGGAGGCTGCTGCCTATCATGGTGGAAGGATGCCTGGCCAAATTAATCTAATTCCTAGATAGGAATATGTATTTAAATAATTTGACTGATTTTAAATGAAGCATATGAGAAAATCTTAGATGGTAGTGGGACTGCCAAATGGGATGGCTGATGGGTTGCCTGATGGAGTGCATGCAGTGGTGAGCAGCTAAGAGCAGGGTTTGAAACTTCTTCCACTGGCATAGGGACAGCTGGAAGCAAAACACTTGTAGCCACATTTCACTGAGCTGCAAGGTGTGTTTGTGCTCATATGATCCACAGTTTTAAAAGTTTTGCTTTTCTGTTTTATGTTACCGCTAGGTAAAATAGGACTGCTTGAATAAAATATGCATTTGCACTGCAAAAAAAAGACATGGTGCTCTTGTGTAGACATTTTGTAGGGGGTTTGTGGAGGGTTGGTTGGGGTTTTTTTGTATCTTTGTTTGTTTGATTTTGTATGTGTGTGTTTTGAACATATGTTGCTGACTGTAGTGGGCAAATACAGAATGAAGAGGCGAACTTCAAGTGTCTTAGGTTAAATCTTCTGAAAGAGGTCTCACACACAAAGGTGAAAAATTCCACTCCTCAAACCAGAACATTTTGAATTCAAATCAGTCTGCAGATGCTGAATACATTTTCTGAATATATTTTATTAAATACCTGCATATCAATTATTTTTGCAGCATCAGGCTCTTGCATAATGAAGCAGCCTGCATTTATATCAATGAATGTTATTTTCTTGCAGAGTGAACTTCTGGTAAGTATAGCTATTCAGGTGACCTCTTACAATTTGGAGGCCTGCATAATCCTAATATTTATTAGTGTGTCACTGTCTGATAAAAATGTTCCTTATATGGATAAGACATTTACTAGGAATGTATACTTTTAACAACTACAGTACTCTAACAAATACCAGTTACATTTGGGTTTGTCATGAGTTTTCAGACCCACAGGGCTGTCTAAAACCTTTCAAGATATTCACTGTAATTTCAAGTTGGTAGGGAAGAAGAAGCAGAAGATTCTTTCATGTCTCAATTTGACTTTAAAAACCTTAGAAATTCAGCATCAGATGATTTAGACTAGATTGTGTGATTTATCAGCTGATGATAATAGACATTATGCTATCAAATTCTGGGCTTTTTAGTATTCTGTATGAGCCAGAAACATTGGAAAATATTATAATGAGTGCCCTGAGAAAATCACAGAAATGACACAGCTGGTAAGAACTGTAACTTAAAAGAGTTTCAGAGGAGTGTGCCTTCCTAAACAGTTTTGTGGTTTTTTACCTGATTTATTCAATGTTGCCTTCATTGTTATATGAGGGCATTTTTCCTGTTTGGCCACATAACCCTATAAGTGTGCTGCATCTTGTGGACTATTTTGCCTCATTCTGATACGTATTTATACTCATGACGGAAAAATACCAGTAAGACTGGGACAGCTCCTGACTCTGGGGAGCAGTGACTCCAAAAATCCAAGGATTACTATTTTTCCTTAGTTGTCTTTTCTTCTATCTGCAATGATTTGGGTTGCTGCTTCATCCCATCCCAGTGTATTCCTTTATGTCCGATGCAGCAATTGACCATGTATTTAATTTGCGTTTTTTCACTTTTATTCTTTCAAACATCAACTATTACTGGGTGTACAAAACTGGATAGATGGAAATGCTGTTAGCTTTGTAGGCAGCTGTGTGTTTCTGTCGCTAGAGCAATGACTTGGGATTGAGGCAGTGCCAGCTCCTGCTTGCTGGGGAAAATCTGTTGCCTGGCCTCTCCCTGCCCTGCATGCTTTAGCTTCCTCTGCTCCTTCTTTTGTCTGTATCGAGTATAAGTTCTTTGAGGCAGGGGCTGCCTTTGGCTAAATATTTGGACAAGATATAGTATAATGCAATCTAGAGATTTTTTTGGAACCTCCAGGAACATAATCATGTAAACAAGACTGTTTTATATGCATCAGCATTTTATCATTTAGCTATTTACTGGCACGCCCCAGTGTGGGGCTGAAATGCGATTTTCCTCATGCCGTATGCATGCTGCAGAGTCACTGTGACAAATCGTTCAGGAGCTGGAGCTTTTCCCCTCCACAGAAGAAATATTGAGCTAAAATGAAGGCCAGTAAATGCTTAATTGCTGATACTAAACCATCTTTCATACATATACTGTGAACATGAAACATATTGGATAGAGCTGCTGTCTGGCGCATTTTCATGATATGTGAAACTGGTAAGGCAGAAACAGATGGAAGAATTGCAGTGGGAGAATTGCCCTCTTCCCTAATTAACTTGATAACAATGCAGAAGAATAGCAATATTCAGGTTTTGTGGAAGACCACCAGGTAAATATTTTCCCAGACAGAAGACAGATAGCTAGGACATGCAAATTCCTAACCAGGATATACATATATATACAGTCGTATATTAACCATTCATATTTATCAGGAGGAGCTTATAAAGCAGCTGTCATTATGATTCTTTTCTCCATCAGATATTCTGCTCTATTGCATTGTATAATGTGATTTTGCATATCAGCACGATACCAGGCATAGAACTGGAGGAAATTACTGTCTTTTCCAAGGACTTTCTGGAAAATGTGGTTTTGTGAAAAAAAGTTATGAATTGAAGGTGAATAGGATCATTAATTTTTGTTATTAAAATTGGATCTAAACCAAAAAAATGGCTGAATGTCTCTTTGGACCAACTCATTCCTTATCTTAGAGAGCTGGATTAAAATCCTTTTTGTATCTTTAAAACCACACCTCTGGACAATTCAGTTGTGTAAACCTGTGTGTACAGACTTTTACCCTCCTGTGGTTATAGGTGTGCTTTGTGCACTTGATTAGAGGTGCAGCTGGCCAGGAACTCGAATTCTGATGGCTCACACCCTGCACAGTGCTTCAGCTGGAGCAGAGCTGGGGACAGACACAGCCTGGGGCTGGGGCTTCCTCGCAGCACCCACAGCCACATCACCTTAACACTCCTGTCAGCAGCCTGAGGTGCTATGCTCTCCTGCTCCTGGCTGAAAAGACTGAGCATGAACAGCTAAAAACGCTGAAACAGAAGGGGAGCAATCTAAAATATATCCTGTGGCTTGGTGGCTAAAATCCTTTTTCTCAGAGGTAGGGGATGTGAGTCCAAACTGCCACAGGCAGAGAATAAGGTGCACCTGGATCTCTTAATCCTGAGCAGAGAGTATAAAAGTCACAGAATTCCTGAGAAAGGTTACAGCTATTGTCCAAGAGCTTTCTACACTTAAACCTTCTACTCCTTTGTCTTTTTTTTTTTCAAATTTCTTTCAAAAGCAATAAAGGGATTTTATTTTAGATTGCATGGGAAACCTTCAAATCCACCTTCTGTTTCTTGCTTTATTTGGCAAGAAAAAAGAAGCATTTAATCAGTTTCGGTCCAAATCAAAATGCTTTACTTGAGTGTTTTCTTCTGGCTCTAGATCTATAAACCCAAATATTTTGTCAGTCCCAACCTTAGCAAATGTGAGAGCATGGGTTTAGTACCAGCCTCTTTCTAAAGAATTTCCTCTGGTCAAGTTGCTGTAAAAGACCCACCAAAGTATGAGTCTACTCTTTATGTGATATATAAGGAGACCCTATGATGCATAAATCGTGCTTTCTGAAAGTTGGGTGAGCAGCACAATGAGCCAAAGTACTTTATTTTGGCCCTCCAAAAATCAATGCAATGAGAAAAATTAGGGGGGGAAAAAAGAAAAGTATTCCATGCAATTATTTTTCTCCTCTATTTTAGAAAAAAAAATGCTATTCTCTTGACAGGGGGGAAGGGTGTTTGCTTTTTACATTTCTCTCTCTCTGCTCCCAATCCCCCAGAATAACATACAAAATAACTTTTAGGTGAAGCCTTTCTTTGGAATTGGCTTCATGGCAACGTTTTGCTGTTTTCAAGGGTTTGTTAGCTGTAGTCTGTGGAGCAATTGCTGATAATCTCTGATGAGCTCTTAGGCATCATATGCTTGGGAGTGATGGAACAACCCCACAATGGAAGAGGGCTCAGAAGGCAAGTGAAGGGCTCATGAAGCTCAGGGAAGAATGCAGGGAGTGACCACAGCTATTGCACATCAGTGAGTTCATCTCAACACAAAGTAGGGTGGCCTTTGTTTTGATAACTTCCTGAAGGAGTTGAGTGGATCAGCTGATGCGCTGGTTTTTCCCTGAGTTAATCAAAAAAGTAAGAATGTCTTCTTGAGTTAGCAAGATCAGCATGGGGAAAGGGTGTATATGACTTAGCACAGAGTATGAAAACGGATCAATAAAATGAACTTCAGAGAGAGTTCTTGATGCTTGAACTGGCTTCAACCTGTGCATTCCTTCCCTGCGACTGAGAATGCCAAACATCATGAAAGAGTCCACAGGGAGGCTGGAAATGGTAATGATATGTGTATTGTGATCCAGCTGTGTGTTGGAATTACTATATTGTGCTCGTATTCTGATTTCAGCACATTGTTGTATCCCTCTGCTAAATCAAAATCCTAACATCAAAATCTTCAGATATTAAAAATACTATTAAACATTAAACACTTTTTGTGCCTAAATTTTAAAATAGATTAAGCAGACAGTATTTTACTTTGACAATGTGTCTTGGTTCTCCTCCTTATTTTCCACTTCTAAATTCAGTGGCAAAACCTGAAAAGCCTGAAAAGCCTGTTTGTTGTTTTTCCAATATTGCCTTCTCAAGGAAGCTACTGAAGAAGTCAGAAAAAAATTTTGCAATGAGAAATTACAGTGTGCACCATACCAACCCTGCAGAAGGACTCCAAGAGATGTTCCAAAAGTCCAATTATTCTAGCTATTCTATTGCCATACCTGAGACTACACCACCATTGCATCTTTGAGAGCAAGCAGAATCTTCATCAGTGATCACCCAGCTTCCTCCTGGAGTGAGCTATCCTACAAGAGGAAGAATGGGCTGGAGGAGCTCTTCTTCACCTAGCTGCTGTTAACATGTCTGACCACCTATGTGAGAGCTGATTCAACTTTTATTCTTCTGTGAAATTTTCATGGCTATTCTAATGAATGCAAATTACTGCATATTTTTAAAATCTTGACAGTTCCGTTGCACCAGTAACTTCCTGAATCAATCACTTCTACTTCTTTACTCATTTTATGCCATAACATTTTGGAATAGGAATATTAAAATCTCAGTTGTTGAGCTTCAAAGGTAGGAAAAGCCATAATTAAGGCTCTCTGCATTATTAATTAAATGACAATATATTGATTTTTTATGAGTTCTTATGATGCAGTGTTGGAAAAGCAAATCATAAGCCTCACTTTAATAGTAAGTATAAACTATTGACATGCTTTAGTTGTAATTACTTTCTTAGTCATGCTTATATGCTGCTGAATATATTTTGAAATATATTTTCAGATATGTTCTTCAGATATTTCTTCTATCCTGTCCTTTTGGACAGAAGACATCTGCCAAGTTCTGGGCTTAGAATTTATGAGTTCTTGTCACAGCTTGGTTGTTGATTAACTGGAAGATATGCCTATTTCTCAGTCTGTAGATAAGGACAACAGTTTTTCAAAAATCTCCTTTTAATAGTTTAAAAGGATCAGTTAACATTTGAAGATATAAACTGCGTAGGAGAATAAAGTGTTTTTATTTGGAAGTCTTTTAAATATTATTGCTCACCAGAGGCAATTAGAACACGATGCATCCAGAGCTGTACTGAACTGTTTATGAACAGTTTATTTCTATAAGAAATAGAGTTCTGATTTTCTTCCAATATTTTATGACTTACAGAAGGTTTTGTATAATGAAGGAATACTATTTTAAAGTTATAACAATGTTATGTCTTTATCAACACTGTACTTTGTTTGATATATTCCAGTCAAATAGTTTTAAATAGCACTTTTCAATAAAAAAAAATTAAGTTAATATGAAGCTGGAATTATTTCCAGAATACCTAACAGAAATCAGTGATCTATAACTATGTTTAATAACTATTTTCTGCAGGAACATACTGTAAATTACTGGAAATTTTACTGGTATATACTTTGAAGTATTTGGGAGTGAAACACCCATGTGAAAAAAAGTGATTAAAAAAGCCTACCTTCTGATTTCTCAATTACTACTTTCTGACAGCTTCAGACTGTTTCTAGTGTATTACAAGCTTAGTTACATTGTATCACTACATGATTCCCTGTAGATTTATTTTCCTTATGGTCTTTCAAAGGCCAAGAGGCAACATTTGGTAAAATTTATATTATGTAGTGGTTATATATGTTCAAGGAAGCAGTAGTTGAACTACCACACTTACTTTTTGACAAGAATAAGAAAGACACTCAGATCATTGTGCAAAAATCAGATATAGTATAAAATGTATGTATTCAATATGCAAATGAAATACAGAGTTAAATATGCAGGGATTTGATGTGGTAGGATCCTTCCTACCCTCTTTGTTTACTGAAGCTGTTGAATCAAAGTTTAAAATCCTGTTAAGTGAGTCTTTAAGTCTCCAGAGGCCTGGCAATACTAAGTCCTGAAAATTTAGTCTAATGTCAAGCCAGCTGTGGTCAGCCCTCACCAAAAATTGCTTTTCCCTGAACTACTCATTTAAAATGTCAGCTGGCCAGCAACCAGCATGTATGTAATGCATTGTGAATTGGCATTGTGTAGCTGATAGGGAGCTTAATGTGACTGTCAAGGCAAATGCTGGAAACTTCCCAAGTGATGTCCTAACACCACTGGAAAGATCAAGCTACTGAAATGGAAATAACTCCACAGCATAACATCATTTTTACTTGGTTGTGTAAATATTAAGAGAACCTTAAAATTATGTCCAGAGACAAGCTGATTTAAGACCTGTGTCAGGTCACTGAGAAAAAAAAAATCTCACACTTTTTTGCTTTACACCGGGTCTGAAAAGGAAGTACTTGTACAAAAGTATTTGCTTGAGAGTCTGTCAGGGAAATCTACCTCTTTGATGAAATATGCTGTGAGTTCCCAGAGAGAAGCATGGTAATCCTCAACCTTCACTCCACACCTAGTGTCTCTTCACAAGCACTGCATGAAGTGGATGTACCTGCTATGCCCTTCTCTGGAACTACCAGACTACCTAGAAGTGACTGAAATAAAGAGCTGAAAGTAGAAGGAATTTAATTTCTAGTTTTAGGTGTGTGCAAGACTTCACTCATTTCCTTGGAAAGGCCCAGAGACGGCATGAGAGCTTCCACGTGTACTGAGCATCCGGAGTCAAGGCTGCACACACTGGGTAGATTCCACCCTGCTTTGGAGCTGCAGTGCAAGACAGATCTGGCCACTGTGGTTCAGCATCTGATTCTTCTCTTGCATCTGGCTGTGTGACACACTGCAATGGAAATGGTCTGTTATCTCCAGGGAACATAGACCATACTGAGAACAAATGAACTAAAAATGAATTAGGTCCAACAAGCTGTGCTAGATCTACTTTTTTTTTTTTTTTTTTAAATTTCTACATGTTTATATGTCAAGTGATTAAAAATTACAAACTTTTCACACCAATCCCTTCTTCACATGATGGAGCATTATAGATTTTCTCCAGATTCTGTATTATTTGTATTTCCTAAATCTTTTAACAAGCTTACATGAATCTCTCTTTGCCTGGAATCATGGTTGTTTTTTCCCAGAATAGTGAAGCTGTTTCACAATCACTGGCAGACATGAAGCCAATAAGATAACATTTCCCACATACTTCACATTCCAGTGTCTTGGAAGGGAGCTTTTAGATATGGTTTCTTAAAAGCAGTTGGAGGCTTGAATTAAAATGTCCCTGAATGTGGCTCCAAGTCTCAGTCAGTCCATTTCATGAAACACTGAGCAATACTGATGTGTTGACAGAGTATGGCAATACAAATCCATTAGCAAAAGTCAGCACCTGTCAGTAGAAAGAAAAAAACTCTTGTATGCAGCTGCAACAGATTAAAAAACCCCAAAACTTCAAACCCCAAAAAGACAAGAAAATGAAAACCTAAAAGGTAGAAATTCCTAATTTTCCAATAACAAATTAAGAAGGGCATTTCTTTTTCACTTACTTTTACCCAATCCAACACAAACCTTCCCAAGGAGTAGGAGTTCATATGCTAATTCCCAGTCTTGTCATGATGTCATTCCTCTATTAATATGGCATTTTTTCAAACCAAAACCCCTTTTTTTCACTTTCAAAGGAGAGATTGCCTCATCATCCATGAGCAAATGAAGCAAACTAGATTTATTTTAGTGTATTAAGCAGAACTTGGTGAAACATAAGGGTTATCCTATTATGCATAAAATCCTGCACTGTCAGTACTGGAAATCCAGAGGAAGGATTCTGTTTCTTCCAGAGTGTAAAGTGCACTATGTAGTTCCATTTGTACAGAGAAAATAATAGTTTCAAAACACCTCTTTTTAAGGCAGAGTGTTATTAGCCTGGCTTGTGATGGCTGTGTGACTGGTGTGTTTTCTTAAAACTTCCAGATATTTAAGCTGTGTGAGAATCTCGCGTGTTTGGAGATCCACATCCCTTCAAATCTGACACTGCAGGTATATTGAAATGCAGAGGTATTGCATGAAGCATTTCCTTGCTTCTTATTCATCTCTGTAGTATCAGAGTATTTACACTTGTGTGTTTGGTGATGGAAATCGGTCATGGGGGCCCACTCTCCTTCAGGGCAGGTGTTATGTTTCAGAATGGTAATTTGGCTTAGTAAGGTAGTTAGGCTTTCACAGTGGTTTTTCTTTTCCTGTTTTTAATGGTGGTACGTGTTTGCCCTAGCAAGAGCAAGGTCAAAAAAAAAAAATATATATATAAAGAAAAAAGTGTGGTTTGCTGTGGTCAGTTGTTAAGCTCCCAAAGATGTTCATTCCATGATTTGTGCATTATCCCTCTGCTGCAAAATTCCTTTCTGCTTAAGCCCTGATGTTCTCTGGAGCTCTCACCACAGCATTTGAGCTGGGTTTTTGGATTTACTCAACTTGAGCCACAAAGTGCCTTGAAGGTTTTGCAATTGCATGGATCATCTATGAGAAGTGATGTTAGAAGCAGCCCATCTAGCCAGTGATGATGAAGAGAATGGTCTCTAACAGATCTCTTCAGCTTATCTTTAGAGGGTGTTGTTTCAACAACTGGGGTAGTCCCAGCAAAACACAAAGATATGGTTTTACCTATCTGTTAAAAAGGGGTAATTTTTTCTCAAGGCTCAAAACCTTGTGAATTCCTTGTAAAAATTTTGAATAATTAAAAGGGCACAGGGATCTTGCAGGGAACCTCTGCAGAACCATTTGGGCTGGGATCTGATGGAATGAATCAAGGCAGTGCCAGCTTTGGCTAAAGGCAAGCATAAGGAGAGCAGAAGGCTTTGGATGGATGGCTGCCTCCAAGATACAGAGCAGGTAACTCCAAACACTCAAGGAGTGCTATGGGGATACCATGGCATTCCATGGGAATTAAGAGGCCTTACTGTCTAGGTCATTGTCGTGTCTTCCACTAAGAAGATAATTGACTTCAAGGTTTCCAGATGACACTTAAAGCCACCATGGCAAGAGGAAGCCTATTGGCCACTGTGTAATCAAGAATAAAAGTGTGCAGGAATCAAAGACTGCATAAGAAATGTAAGCCTGCTTTTGCAACCTAATGAGGAGGCCACTTACTGCTGAAAGCTGTTCTTGCAGTCAGGTTAATCCCAGTTTAGCTTCAGAGTTGAATGCTTTTGATATGGAGTAGAAACCCAAGGTAAATCAGCTCCTTGGCTCTAAGTGGAGGCAGTGGTTGAGTTTTAGTGCTACTCAATTACTTTATGTGGGTTTTCTGATGCTTTCAGGAGACTAAACTGAACTTAAGCTCCCACTGTCAAAAATGGCAAATTCTGCTCTCATCCCAATGAGTCTGTCACTTCCCCTGACTTGAATCTAGCCTGACTGCCAGTGATTTGAGTTAGCTCATCTGTTCCCTCTTTCCTTCCAACACAATCCACCTGGGCAAGTTTTTACTGTGCTAATGAATTGGACTGGGTTATAGAAGGTCCAGTGAGCCCCAAAGCTGGTATGAAGACATGGTGGGACCATGAGGCTGCAAGTGTGGGAGAGGAAGAGAAAAAAGAGAGGTAATTTGCGGGGAGGGTACGCTTGCTGTTCAGAATCATTAGATACACTGCACAGCTAAGATAATATATTGGCTTTGCAGAGAAGGATCAGGATGCTGTGTATGTACCAGACCACTGCAGGTTTCCCCAGAAGGGAAAACAAGGGGGGAGGACTGTTCCTTGCCTGAATAGACTTGTTGCATTTATTTCTTGTGAGCTACTTCCAAATATGTGGACCAATGTGGCTACTGTTTTTGACTTTTGCCACATTACATACAACCTTTTAAGAGCTTGTACATAATGCTTTACTATCAGGGTCTGTAAGTGTCTTATAGACATGAAGTCTGTGCTGTTCATTCGTTATTGGTTATGATGGCACGCAAAATACGTTTCAATTCTTCCCCACTTCTTTTGGTTTGTCTATAATTTGCTCTGTCTTCTTACATTCACTGGCCACAAGTGATTGGGCTCTGGCCCCTCTGGGAACAGAGCCTTGCTGTACTGGTGCAAGAGGTGTAGCAGGATGCCTCTGACACAGGCACAATATTCTGTGAGGTTGGTGGCACCATGGGTGACTCTGACTGCCCCCTCTTCTTACACGTTCCAGCTATTGCTACCAATTTTTGGCTGTTCTGTATGCAGAATCACTGTTGCCTCTAACTGTCGGGTTCCAGAATGAATGAAATATAGCCAGGGCATGTTTTGGAGTTGGGAATCTCTTGGCTACTGCAGTCTTGGCTATTTACTATCTTCTATGCATTGCATCACGGCAACTGATTTTTAATTATGAAAACATCCCTCAATTCTGAATCAACAACCTCCAAATCTTCAGAACTCAGATTTTCTGTACAATCTTGTTTTTTTCTTAAGGGATTTTATCACTCAGATTGAAGGGGCCTTTAAAACAGAAGGTTTCGATTTCAGTTCTCATATGAATGGCAAGGTGTTGTTAGAAAAGCACTCACAAAATAGTTACAGCTGCTGATCATCATAGACTTGGACTTCCAGGGCTCAGAATCACATTGAAAATGCTTGGAAGTTTTCAGTACTTATTTGTGATGAGCCTCTTGCTCTGGAGCATCTTCAGCCCAAACACTGAGCCTTTGGCAAGATACATTCTCTGTAATTTGGATAAATATGAGCATAGTCTACATTACCTCCCTGTAAGTTCTAGTGAATCACTGTCTTTTATTTCTGTTTGTTATTAAACCTTATCTAATTAAAATGTGAATGAGAGCATTTTATAATCATGGTTTTTATTCAGCTGCTCTTAAAGACTTCACATCATCAAATTAATCTTTATTAAATATCTTTATTCCTGATTGCAGATTTTTTCCTTTCTCCCCCTGCAATTTCTTCATCTTTGGTCCAAAAATGTCAAGTGTTCTGTTGCAACGATGCAGTCTAGTTCAGAGCTGATTTGACTGGGTGTGGAGGTTCAGGTTACACTTCTCTTCCTCTCACTGTCTAGCCATAACATCTGGAATCATGTTTCTTGTGCGCATGCTATCAATTCCAAACGTAGAATCTGTGTTCTGAAAATATTAAGAGCATTTGTTTCCAGTTTGGTACTTGCATAGCATTTCTGCTGTGACATTTGCTAGATTGTCAGGAAAGGAATATATATGGATTCTGAACATACTGCTGTAGAACCAGCCATCAACACTTGCGAGATCTTTTGAGTTACTTGTCCAAATACAATCCTCAGGGATCAGAAAATCACTGCCTGAAAAGTTGCACCATTGCCTCACTTAGAAGAGCTGTGAATTTATTGAAGCTTGACTTCTGCATAATTGAAATTGTTTTACCACAAAGGAGCCTGAACCATCCATTAAAAGGAGACTGACACAGGTCCCTTTCAAACATTTTAGCCTTTTTGTCTTCAGCGGTCTTTAATGAATGAGAGAGAGAAATGGAAAAGAAGGAAATATTTTCCTCCAAGGTACACTATGTAAATAAAAATTACCATTGCATAAATAGAGGAAGGGTCTTTATGTGCAGTTGCTGTTACAAAACTGGGGTTTCTAGAACATCCAGAGTAAATTTTTTCATTAAATATAATGAACGCATCCAATGTAGATTCTAGGTTTTTTATATTTCTTTTTTATGAAGCCAAATGACAATAATCAGTCAAGGAAACTGTGACCAGCCATGGAGCAATGTCTCATTTGTTGCTTTGCAACACAGCACAGAAGAGTAATTAGAAGAGAGGCAAAAAGTAGTCCGATACACTCCTATGGATGTAAGCAGCATCTTGAAAAGGCCAAAATGCTAGAGTTCCTCTCCCTTTTGATCTTCCAATCATGACAACATAGTGTTCCACTTTGCAGCTTGTTATCAGAATAAACACTATTTGCAGTACAGGTAGCATAGGAAAGTAGCCTGACATTCCATTTGCTATTCCAGGGATGTCAAAACCCAGGAAGGTGTTTCAAGGTTCTGTTTGCTGGTTTACTCTGAACCTCAGGGAAAAAATGCAAGTGGACAGGTGTACTCCTTTCCCTTTAAGATGGTGCAAAGGAACAGCTTATAAAGTGGAACACGGCCATACAAATCAGTTAGCTCTCTGCCCCAGCACAAGAACACAGTCCAAAGCAATGACACCTCTGCAGCATATGCTGCTGTTTAATGGTGATTCATGAGTAAATGGAAAGGAATGAAAGAAGATGAAGCAGCAGACATGCTAGAAAGAGAAGGTAGCATTGCTGAGCATAGAAAACACAGAAAATATGGCCTGGCACTATCACCTAGAGGAAGATGCAGGGAGCTTTTGGACAGAGTACTGACTGTGAAAGACCCTCGGCACACCAAGGAAAGAGAAGTTCCTGTGGTCTTTTACTCCTGCTGTCTTCAATAAAATCAAGCACTATAAGCATCTTGTAAAGAAGTAGATTTTTATCACAGATATGGGATCCTTAAATTCTCATGCTCCTGCAGGGCTCGTATTTTTAACTGCCCTTGGAGATCTAGAAGTTAGCAATGTTTGGGTTAACAGACTTACAGCCAGAAGACAGCTATTCTTTCACATATTTAAAGAAAATTTAAAGCAGGAAAATTGAAGTTGTATTTCTGAGCAGTATTAGAAAGCAGCCTGTTAGTGTCTGTGTACAAATACTCACCACTGGCAGTCCATTGTAAGGGCAAACAGTGCCTCATCCAATTCATGTTTGCTCTCTCTCCTGACATCTGTATTCCCTTTCAGTTCTGCCATGCATGCAAAACCTTGGCATTCTGCTGACCCTCTCCAAGAATCAGACTTGGGGTATCAAAGATCCCTTTTAGTGTCAGTGAGAACCAAGCCCAAGATCATAGAAGAACTTCCTACCTTCAGCATCAGCTTCCCCAGTCTATCATTCTGTCATGTAAATTTAGTGTGTTTTCCTGGGAAGCAGCTATGGGAGCAGCTATAAGTGCTTTGCTATATGTGTGTTCATCTGACATCTCCCTCAGGGATGCAGAGAGGAGGAGGAGAGGTTCCTTCATGTGCCCAGCCTTTCCACACCTTCTATCACATCTTTGTACATTGACATTTCCTTCCCTAGAGGCCTGCTCCAATTTGTCATGCAGTGGCATGTTAAAAAAGCTAGGCCTTAAAAGCTGTGTAAATGAATCCATTACAGCTATTTGGGGAGCTGTAAGCACGACAGGACAATACTGTGGGGCCTTGGACTTAGCAGTGGCCACAGCTGTGACACCTTGCTTGGTCTGGAGCAGAAAGGACTCTGCAGAAGAGGAAAAGGAAGAAAGGTGCAGAGGCAGAGCAGAAGAACATTTACAGTCCAAATGAAGAGACTCTGGGAAGATTAAGATTATTATATCACAGAGGAAAAGTCAGCATGGGTAATACAATGGAAATATAAAAACAATGAATGAATTATTGTTCAGATCTATATTCCTATGCTCATGGCTAGGATGGTAACAATAACTTGGTACTTGTAGTTTATTGTTATTAATTCCAAGTTCTTTTGTAGCAGTCTTTCTGTGTCTCAAAATGCTTAATAAAGAATGTATTTTTTTCCAGGTTAACAAACTCTGGATGTATGTTAGGCACATGAACTGTGTAGTAAAAATTACTCCAAAATGCCTAATGAAAGTAATATTTTTTTGTGTCGACTACGAACAGCCCCATTATAGAGAGAAGAAATTTTTGTAGAGCACTTAGCAATATTCAGATTTCCCACTTGAGACATGATCAGTTGCTGAAGTTTTAGAACATGCTAAGCCTTTACTTTCTGAAAATAATGTACCCTCCATTTGATGTGTGAAAACAGTGGTCACATTACAAAAATTTAGATCAGAGCATTTATGAAAGAAGTTTATATTGTTTATAGAAAGTTTTTATTGTGAAGAGTGGACAAACATAGGGATAACATAAGAACAATTTTGAACTTGAAACCTAAAACTAAATGTTGAACTGATGGAAAATGTTTATTTAACTTAGAAAAAAAAATAAATCTCTGCCTGCATCTGTAATTTCTACTCTCTGTGCACAACAGAAATATTCAAAATAACACGGGGAAGAAATTACATCATTGATATTCTGATACAAACAGAACATGGACATATCTCAAAAAATATGTGCTCTTCTGAAATATAATGTGATTCATCACTCAGTGCGTGCTAATCTAAAGTGTACCTCTGCACACTACAGATACAATCCAAAGTAAAAGGGGAAAAAAACCTGTCCGGTAACCAGCACAGTTTGCAACAACACTGGAAGATTTACTTTGTGAACCTTTGTAACAAATATATATTATCTAGCTTTTAAGGTCATGCTATTATAGCCTTTTTTAATATAATTTTTTAATTTTGATTGGTTTATTTTACATGCAACAGGAATGAACAAGAATCAAAAGAACGATTTGCAGCTTTACTCTCAAGGAGAGACTGAAATGCTGAACTGCTTCATAACCTCTGAATTTTAAACATTTTAAGCCTGTGCTCACCGAAGCAAATTATCTTTGCATCAGGAGGCTCTTGGAAAACACACAGGGTTTTTATAGGAGCACATGTGCATTAGGAAGTGGGTCACTTGGACAGCAGAAGCTTTCACTGTGCAGTGGGAGTGCAGCACTGTTTTATGTGGCACATTTCACCTGGCACTGAGGAGTAAAGAATGCCTGTATGGTCTATGAAGGCATCTCCAAAATGAACATGGAATTGGATCTGTGGCCATTAGTGACCTGGTCAGAAATGAAATAACATCATACACATTGAACATTTGTTAATGTTTTCTGTCTTTTCTGTTCTGTGTATTAATACTAATCCATTTTATCCATCTGGTAATTGGTATTCAGCTAAGCCAACCTTTTTAACTACCTAGAATAAAAAAAAAATTCTAATTCTGGACTTGAATGTAAGATTTTAATTGGTTGTCCTCAACTATTTTGTATGTCTTCTCACAGAACAACATGGGTTATATCTGATTTTATCTTATTTACAGTGGCATTATTTAAGGCTGTCAATAACATTGTAACAGGATTAGACTGAGGAAGGTGAGATAAGAAGCAAGCAATAGAGCCCTGTATTGTTCAGAGCTGTTTTTCTAACAGGAATGAATATTTAAAGGGCTTCAGGAGCAGGAGTGAACCCAAGCTTTTAGAAAGAGCCGTGAATGGAGTGCAATAGTTACACAGCAAATACGTCTGTAAAAGTATAGAGACAAAAGGGATAAGTTCCCTTTTTGTAGTCATTACTAGAATGACAAGTGGTATAAAAATTGCTTTCTTGAGCTTGATTCTGCTCTCCCTGGCTATGAACTGGGAGAGCTGCCTGGCTGTGAACTTGCTGGGAGATTAGACTGAGGCTGTTTGTGTACTGGTTTCCTAAACTATGTAATTAGTCATAATCATGCTTCAAAACACCACACCCATTCTTCTAAGTTTTTTGTTTGTTTTTTTTTTAGGAACTTATCTGCCCACCTGAATGTTAGGGGGTTTTCAGTATTTCAATCTATAGAAAACAGTTTGAGGGTCACAGGGACAATAATACCTTTCTGCATTTTATTACCGTGTACAGAAAAGAAATAAGGGGAGGCAACTCTCACATTCTAATGCCTAGCCTGTGAATGCTTATGCTTAATGAAGGCAAAGAAACTATTCTTTTTTCTGGATTAATATATTGTAGGAATGAAATAGCCTACATGAAATGTACCATTCACTCCTGCACCCCATTGGCACTTTCTGACATTTCCCAAGATTGTTTTGCTGTCAGCAAGATGCCCTGTGGAGGATGTTGAAGCACTTGCTCAGTTCTGCCTTAATGCTGGAGCCCCTCTGCCCTGTGCCCAAGAGAGAGCAGAGGACAGGCCAGGTCTGCACACAGTGCTGGGCAAATACAGCTGGACCAAAGCAGCATTTGCCAGCAGTCTCTTTTGACACCACACAGTTTAGCCCATTTTTATATGCTAAGCTGAATGATGTTCTTGAATGATACAGCCTCATATGGATGCTGAATAGCAAATCCTTATGTAGGCAAGGAGAGAAGCATTTTCCAGTTAAGTATAGTTGCTCATAGCTATGTATAGCACTCATTCTGTTGTACAAGCCTCGTTTGTTAAACAGTGTTTGGGCTGTGCTTTTGGTAACAGAGCTATTATAGGACCCTTGGTATATCACTGGGTGTTATCACCAGTGGATAATCACCAGTGGAAGGAAAAAGACAAAAAGGACTACAAAGGCAAACTACCTTCTGGGACTGAGTGTGTGGAGAAGCCTGGGCACCAAGCCCTGTGCTTAAAACTGCTGCCCACAGCTCTGAGCACACAGCCCTGAGAGCATCAACCATGGTTTGCACATGGGCAGAAATACCTGTTTCAACAGTTACAGTGAAAACCTCAGGGAGAAGCTTTTCCTAGAGACTGATTTGATGGTCTCCTCTGGCCCTGCCATGATGTACAGCTGTTTCTGATGCAGACCTGGGCTGTTACCCTCCTGCACTTAAGAAATTGAGTCTTTCCCATGTCAGCACCTTTTTATTTCAGCCTGTTCCACAGAGCTATTGTACTTCTCACATTACCTGGGAAATTCAGACTCCCTGAGGAGAGAGCACAAATGGAAAAGTGTGTGGATATGTATGTGAGAGAGTTTCATGCTTTACATCTGGTCACTTGAAGACATTGATGTTCCCAAATCCACTCAAGAGTTAAAGGGATACTTCAGCAGCCTGTCAGTACCAGAAATGTGGATGTCATTTTCTCAGTGCCATGAAATATTCCCATTTCCTTCGGGCTGCGATCTCAATTGCCCCTGGGTTTAATAGAGACACTTTGTGTGTGCTGTTGGTTATTCTTCTGCTAAAACCTTTGGTTTTCTTCAGTTTCTAACTGATTTCTGATACGGAAAGCCATGTATGTGTTGCTGTGATTTTAAGAGGGCAGAAATTCAAATGTAATTAATAGGTGGGCAATATCATGGAAAATTAACATATGCAGAGTTAGCATGTCTGTTTCTAAACTACTTTCCTCTTCACTAGCTCCTGGTAAGGTGTACAGTTTTAAAGCATGAGGAAGCACTACGCAGTTGGAGGGAAGGCATGTTGATCAGAGATCAACACCCATAACTTCAGCTTCCCTGATCAGTCCCCACTCTCCTGCATGCTCTCTAACCACTCCTTCAAAAGCATTTTTTAAACTCCAGCCCGCTGGAGACTCACAGGCTTCATGTGACCACAAAAGCCTATATGCAGGCACATATGCATAAAGAGCAATGAAATGATAACTGTTTCACTCCGTCATTTAGTGCTCGTAATTTAGAAGAGATTGTTCATCTTGGTTTTGCTTTAACAGAAAGCAATGGAATTTGTTTTTAATTTTAATATATTTTCCCAGTTCAGTAGATTAAGAAAAATCCTGTGCCTGTGGGGGGAGAAAGAGGAAAGAACAACAAAGAAAGTAGCGGGGAAGGAAAAAACAGTGTGTCCAAGTATGGATTTCAGAGGGATAACTCCAGCAGCCTCATTCTTCCCTCATTCCCTTCTCCCTTCCTCACTCCCCCACCCCTTTGTGTGCTAAAGTTACAACCCAAGGACTTGGAGGCATTTCAAAGGAGCGTCACTAATGAAGACCACATGTGCTCTGCTCCTCTCGTTCAGTCCAGAACAAAGCCAAACTGTAAGAGCCTTCTCTCTACGGGGCAAAAACCAGGCCTTACTCCCATCCTCTCTTACCCACCCAGAGTTTATGAATGAAGCTTTCTCAGGTAGCCACCACTTTGCATTAGAGCTTTTCAGGAGGAAATCAATCATCTTTCCAGCAGAACACTTAAAGGCAGAGAGAATGTGTCTGCTTCACCAAAACATCAGCGGCAACACCCAAACACCCACGCACTGACACTGCTGCAGCCTTTGGCCTTCGTCATTGCACAGCAGCAGCACCTTCACTGGAGCATTTTTACCTGCCAAGTCCCTTCATAATGCTGCTCCCAGAACATCCTGGCATTAGGAGAAGCCAGCAGCAGTGGACAAGGATATGTTAGGACACAAAGGATCTGCCCAGAAGATATCTATCTACCTACAAACTGACAAACTCACAAAGGATTGACCATAGAGCAAGATAAAATCACCCACAGATAAAAGCCCAGCCATGGTGGCAGCCCTCATGGCCATAACCCTGCTGCTCTCTCAGACAGCTGAGCACTCTGATGGTATAAATAAAGATGAAGAAAAAATAAAATAAGCAAACAAAACTGAAACACATCAAAGCCAGTGTGAAGTAGTGGTTGCTGCTAAAGCTGTACCTATTTTCTGACAGGAAACTCTTCCGCCACAACTGTCTTTCAGGGCCATTTCTGGTTACCAACAGCGGGGAGGTTTGTTTCTATAGCAAATATATTCCTGTGGATGAAACCACTAATATTAAAAATAAATGAGAAAAGGGAAGTGGATTCTATGAAAAAGTGACTGCAAAGGAAGAAAAGTGACCTCTCTGTGTTGGTTAGCAAGAAAAAAAATAGTGGAAGCATTTGAAGGATCATATGACTTTCTATAAAATCACTTCTAAGTACAGGATTAAACCATAATACATATGGAAGACGGTATAGTCTGAGGATGGTTGTTTGTTCATAAACTGCGTAAGGTTAACAAAGCATTCCAGGGTTTTATGAAAGCGCTTTTACACAAATAAATATTACCCTCCACTGTTTACAAGCTAAGCACTTCAAAATAATGCATGCAAACCTGAGAGGAAAACTGATTGAAATCCCATGATAAACTATTTTGTTTAATTGCCTAACCTAATGGCAGCAAAGTAGATACAATAAATAATGAAAAAATGTCAAATTTTAAATTTCTAATAGATTTGATCACCCAAAGTGCAGTTTGGTAATCAACATGGAGCATCTAAAATGTTTGTATCCCAGAAGTTTCTTTTTAAAGTGATATCTGGACCTTTTTTTCTTTGAATAATATCAAAATGGTTGAGGTTTCTTTTTGCAATGTAAGGTGACATTATTTATGCAGACAGAGGGATTGCCACAGCCCTTGGGCAGTTCTTTGAAGCCTTGCCAGACTGCCGTCTGTTCATCAAAAAGGCATCCTAAACATTTCTGCTGCTTCTGGATGCCTCTTCTCCCCACTGGTTTTTTGTTTTGTTTTGTTTCGGGTTTTTTTGCTGAGTATCTTGTCTGACTTCCAAACACATGGTGAGGTCCTGAGATCTAAACCAGCTGTGAGTTATTTTGGTACTGATAAAATTAATATGATTAGAAGAGGGTTGTGCTTCTGGGGAAAGGAGAATACAGTTCTGGAGTATGGTCATGAACAGCAAGGCAATGGGGAGGTCTCCCACAGTCTTTCCCACCTGGCTAAAACAGGATCATCTGATCTTCCCAGCCTCTTCACTCAGGGGTACAGGACTACTGCCGCACTGCTGTCCAGGGAGCGGTCACAGGGCTCAGCCTCCTGGCTGCTTTGTCACTCTTGATCTCTGGGATCAGATGAGGTTTTGGGGGTGGGCTGATGCTGTTTTTCTGGTCTGCTCAGTGAGCAGAGCAAGGCACAAGGAGACAGAATCAAAGTAATCCTAGTTGGCACTGAATTGCTCAAGCTTACTCAGTGTAACACTTGCTACACCGTTGCCCTCATTTCTTCTGACCCCAAATGGATCTGATCTCTCATGTTTTTTCACGATTTAATTTTTTTAGGGGTGACTGGCTTTTCAGAGCGGTTTGTCAGGGAACAAATAAAAGAAAATATGTGAAGTGGAGAAAAAGAAATAATTTTATCCCAAATTCCAAACAGCTTCTTTGAATATTCTTTTTGTGCCATAGATAAAGATTTCACTGCTAAGTTCCACCTCATTTTTAAGGCTGACCTAACTAGCCTATTTTCTGCAGTGAGCTGAGGCCACAGAAATGTCATTTTTGTGAAGCCAGCCCCAGGCATGGCTGTGCTGGCTGCCAGGAGCTTCTGACACCAATCCCATACGCATTGTCCCAGCATGGGCTGCTGCCTCTGGCACAGCTCCTTCGACCAGTGGAACGAACCAGGCACCCACTGGCTCCGCAGTCTGTCGGATCTGTGCCAAAATGAACCTCCCTCTGAAGAACTGTATAGACCTGTGAGCAGCCATGCTTTGCGTGTTGGCAAAGTCCCTTCTGCTATATGTCACAAGCACTGCTATCCACACACACAGATGGCACCGCAATGCACCTGTGCAAATGCCTTTCCCACGTCCACAGCAGATTCAAACGTAGATACACGTGGCAGGAGGCAGGTTTGTCTGAAAGCAGCTGTCTTTTAATGAAGGGGGCAGCTAATAGTACAAACAACCAAGGCAAAGTATTATGCATTAATTTGGCTCCTGCAATAGTGATGTGCAAGAGCTTGTAAAGTGATAAAACATTTTACATCTTCAAAGACAAAGATTGTCACAGCAGTATTGGCTGTGGAAGCAGCTCAGTTGATTCAAACAGCAGTAAAATTTTCTTTTAGGGAAGATGGTCTTTGAAGTTTTGTTTTGTGACCCTTCAACCCATTTTTGTCAGAAATTCTATCTCTTGCCTCATAACAATCACTAGCATTCCCCTATCTCTTTAAACCATGGTACTGACTCAGTCTGTTTGGAGACAGAAAGCTATTTTGACTTATAGGTTCAGTTCCTGTTGACTCAAAAGGGAGGAAGAAAATGCTGAAACTGAGAATGAAAACATTTTTTTATTCCAGGAGTTACTAACAGACAAATGCTATTAAGGAACGTATGGCATTTTTCCACAAACTTTTAAAAATATTTTTTCATGTCTGAGGTTCAGCTCTGCATGTATTTTCTAGCAGATGCTGCCATGAAGACAAGTGAATCTGGATGTGCTCTTTGCTTCACCAATCATATGAGGCAGCTTTCTTCTTGCCTGGGATCTCAGAATGGAGCTAGAGCAAGCCATGTGTCATCCTGTCCTCATCAAGGCATCTGCAGAATGTCTGCCATCAAAATGAGAGCAAGCTCTCACTTCCTCAACCATTTGGCCAAAAGAGGAATAATACAGTTATGCTGGCAGGGATTTCTTTTTCCAGAAGACTGTGGTTTTTGCAGTTCAACATTATGGTCTTTAAAATCTCTGTCACAGATGTATGTAATGATGATGGAAAGTAGGAAGGGAAAAATGCTGCTCAGACATGATAAGAGTACCGGTCACCATCACTGGTCACCACTGTGGTTCAGATCAGGGCTGATGTCTGTAAAACAGGAACCCCTAGGAGAAAGGCTGACCAGTGAATTGGATGTAAACCAAGACCTCTCTCCTCCCAACACCATGCCATTTCAGCAGCTCAGTTCTGGAGTCCTTTTTGCTGAAGGTCATAGGAGCATGGGCCTGAGAAGGGCTGTCTGGGACTCTCCTCTTTAGTCATCTTTCTTGTTCCTGCAGTGGAAATACTTAACTCAATTGGTTATAGCATGGTGCTAATAATGCCAGCATTGTGGGTTTGATCCCCATATAGGCCTCTCACTTAAGAGCTGGACTTGATCATCCTTGTGAGCTCCAGCTCAGAGTATTCTGTGAATACCTCATCCTTCTGCTGCAGGAGTCCTCCCTGTGCAGATTTTGGTCTCATCCATGTATCAGAAATGCTTCAAAGTGTGACCGTTCCATTCCTACCTCCTCAGCAGAAAAACTCATCTCCGGGGAGATGGGAATTTCATGTGTGATAATTTAGCTGTCTTCCACCAGCCTTTGGGCATTGATTATCAAGCCTAGCAAGTGTTCTCTCCCATGCTAATGTAGTCACTGCCTTTCTACCCTACAGTGCTCTTTGTTAAGGTATTTCAACTCCCTGCGCTGCATGTCCCTGAATAAGGAAAATAAGGGGGATTGATCAAGCAAGGCTTTTTAAGCAGTAGATCACATCCTCTATTGAAAATAAACTTTTGTTCTGAAAAAATGCCTATTGAGGTGGTCATCTTAAAAAACACCACCTCTGTACATTTTTCATCCTGTTTGCTGATGGCTGTGCTTGAAATCCTAAATTATCTGCTGGGGGACAGGGAGGGAGACTATGTATGGATGGAAAATCAAGCCAGCTCCCTGTCAAAATTGAACATTTGCTGGAGGGCTTGCTGAGACCAGTCCTATAGCAGGTTCCACAGAGACACCCTCCTCCCAGGCCCTTCCCCATAAGCAGGAGATTCTGTAATACCAGTGGTGAGTCCAGAGAGCACAGGAGGGCAGGTCAGGGTGTGCACACAGCAGCAGCAGAGGAGCCCTGCATGAGGTGAGCCCTGGAAAACCAGCCACATTTCAAATTATCTTCAAGGCTCCCTCCTTGCAAATACTAAGAGATTTCCTACAAGCACAGGACCTGATCTGGGAGTTTCTTTAGCAGCTGCTTATTTAAAAATCAGCCATGTCCTTCCTTAATCTGAATTCAAATCAAATCAGCTATTAATGTTTCTGTTACCCTCACTAGAAAGTATTATTTTTAATTCTTTTGCAGCAAGGTGACCTCTGCAAAGAATATAGGGTCATAACACAGCCTTGACATGAAAATGTGAAGAGCACAGCATTTTTTGTTAGCAGGGGATTCTCTCCCTACATGGCTAAAGATCTAAAATGAAGGTGTGTTAATTTCAGCAGTTGCAAGATATTTTTTGAAGTTTTTCTTGCCATTTTTTTGTCCAGATTCTCAGACTTGTTTACACCTATTTTGAGAAAAAAACAAGTAGATGCTGCAGTGTCTGAGTCTGTATAGTGGAGTTTGGATTGCTTGACTGTAAATTTAGCTTAGTAATGTGAACAGAAGGCAGATGTAAATCTCTAGCAAGACTTACATTTAGGTGTCACACCACCATAATTGCTAATTTGAATTGTATGATTCACTTTAAAATTGCTGTATCCTAAAGGTCACTTGTTGAAATTTTTTAAAGCTTGTTCACATTGCTTTTCGAAGTGCAATAACTTAAGACCAGATCTATAAACTGTGTAAATACAAATATTCCCATCCCAACACAGAACATAACCTAGACTGAACTCTATGAGTTTAAATGGAAAATGGAGTGTTCTTTTCAAATACCCCTACTGGGTCAGCAGTGGTGAAGGGGGTTATGTTTTCCCCATTATTGTAGGCTCCATCACAGCTGAAAAGTAGTTCTGATTTAGATATAATAACCACTGAAAATCAGATTAACTTTCAAGCTTCCCACTCCTTTCTGAGTCTACATATTATTCTGTAGTGTTTCAGACAACCTGCTCTTTCCTTTCTATCCCTTTTGTCCACAGTCAAAATTCTGCAAGGCCAAATTTGCACGCATGTAACTGATATGAGCCTCTTGTAATGAGTGACCCGGGCTGAGGATCTAATAATCTTCATGGCTATAGAGTAGAGCAAGACATATTTTAGCCATTATTGTGAGATAAGAAGAATGAAGTCTGATCCAGCCCAGGGTTTGGGTAGGCTCAGAAGGGGCCTTTTGGCCCCAGAGCAAGTACTCTGATGTAGAAAGAGCTGAACAATTAGCACACAGAGCCTCCATGGAGAAATTCACATTGCAAAGCCCTAATAAAAGGGCAAGAACTAGGCATAGAGCAGAATAATCTGCTCTGAGAACCCTGTACATGTGAAGCAAATAAAAACTCATTTCCAAGCCATGACTGTAGATGTATATGTGAAGAGATGCACATTTGAGATCTATGCTCTGTGGTTGTGCGTTTCCTTTGGGACAAGGCAGAAGAATGATGACTCTTCATATCCACTGCAGTTTGGCTTGGCTAATTACTAGGAACTACATGAATTTTCAATGGATTTTCCATAAATAATTTATCCAACATATTGAAATCTAGTTTTATATTCACTTAGTGCACTATATCTGTAAACAAATGAAGGACTTAACAACTGTACACATGTCTTTGAAGCAATATGTAGCTTTGGACCCCAACCTTGAATCTCAAGATCCTCCCAAGAGGCCAATAGTTGCTGAGCTAGGAGCTGAACTGTGTGCTGACAAGTCTGATCTCCCTACCCCTGGGTGTTTGGGGCCACTTAAGCTTTCTTGCCTCTGAAGCAGCTCAGCCTGGCCTGAGGCAAGAGTTAGCAGAGCTTTAACTCTCTGTGGTTGCTTTGTCCAGGCTGGGTGAGTCAATTGGCTTTGAAGTACAGAATTGTGTAAAGGGCCCTTTCTGCTGGCCCAGGTTTCTTTCACTCATAAGGAAACATGCCCAGCATGAGCATCCTCCTCATTGGACTGACAGGGTCCTTGATCTTATAAGAAACCAAATAATGGCAGCATTAAACTCTAATCTAAAGCTCAAATCCAAGCTAAAATGTTGATTTGAAATGCAGGCTTGACAGTCTCTGCTCCAGTCTGCATCTAGACAGCATTTAATAGACTCATTGCCCTCATTTGCATTTTCTAAACAGATGCTTTAGGTACAGGCTTCATGATGGCCTTTCAAAACAGAAACAAAACCTTATCAAATCATGATTTGTCACTGGAAAAAGCCAAAAGCTGGGTGAAAGCCTAGCCTGTGGGAAGCTCATTTGATGAAGGAGACTAGAATGGTGGTGACTGCAGGGGAAATTGCTCCATTTCAGCAGCACACACAACTTGGCCACCCTTTACCACAGACACCGGCACCTGCACTTCTCTCCTCCCTGCTGGGGCCATTAGGGCACTCTGAGTGATTTGGAGCTGGGCAAGTATTGCCTGACTGGTATTGCCTCTGACCAGCTGGGCTTGTCTCTGCAGCACTGCCAGGCATTCACAGAGGTTTCCTAGGCAGTGCTCATGACTACATGCTGTCCTCATGTGTTGCCCCAGTGCTGCTGCTGCAGAAGCAAGAGGCATTGCGTAGAGAAACGTTTCCAGAATAGCAGCCATGGAGGTGGGCAGACTTTCTTTGCACAGAAAAGTGGTAGATATGACATTCAAAAAGTGATAGATGAGATATTCAGTGCAACTAAGCTTGATGTCAGGAAAAAAAATACTGTTTGGCTGTAGGGAAAGCCTGATGTGCAATGAACTGGCAGATGCTCTGCCTCCAGCAATCAGTCTGTGATTTGGGCAACAAGAAGAAAAGAGGCAGAGCTGTCCTTTGAGCATGCAGGCTGACTTTATTGCTGTGTCAAGAGAAATGTCACCTCTTTCAGATCTGGCCTCCTTCCTGTCCCAGAGTTGTGTGTGGTCAGGTCAGGAGGAAGCAGAACCAGCACTGCTCTCATAGCTGCTGCCAGGAGGAGGGAAGATGAGTGGAGCTGAAAGCAGCAGGGCACATTTACAGACCCCAGCCTGACACAGCTCATGAACCTCTTCCTCTGGGATTTTTACAGTGTATGGGAGTGGGAACTCGCTTTTTTGGGGCAGTTTTTGGGGCCCCAATATATCTCTTTCTGGCAAGGAAGCAAAGGAAGGCTAAGGCAGGCTGGCCCCTTCCCATAGGTATTACACAGGTTTCAAAGGTGATCTAGGATGTAACATTTAACTGATGTATGCGGCCTGTGCTTTTGAATTGGAATGAAAACCTTATTTTAGATCTGATTTAGAGTGTGACAAAAATTTTAAAAAAACAAAGGCAATCTTTCTCATCTTCTCCATTTTCTCTTTGCAGGTTATACCATGCTAATGCTGTTCCTATCACTCTGGAGAGTGGGCAGAAGGCTCCCTGCCTGAATGGGGCAGCCAGCAGCATTCCTGCAGACCTTGGGATGAGGGTGGGGTTTGATCAGCCAAGGGAGAAAAATGTCAACATCTGTCTGTCACTGCACGGCCAATGGCCAATTACAATTTTTTTCCTGCCTCCCTAAGCTGCAGCCAGACAAAGACTCTGAGCTCCCAGCTTTGTTGCCCGTGCCATTTCCCACCACCGCTCCACCTCTGATATGCTAATGGCAAAACTGAAAGGTTTTGTGTGGCTGAAAAGGATCTTTGGGCACATTCACTGGGTCAACAATCCCAACTGCTGCGCTGGGGCTCAGCCTGCTGTGCCAGAACCCGGTGCCAGGGGACTTTCCTCCCCTCTGCTCCTCCTTTAAAAAAAAAAAAAAAAAAAAAAAAAAAGTGGTGGAATTAACCATCTGGCTCTCTTGGTGCCCAGAAACGTAGATGAACAAATTACAACACAATAATATGATATAGTCTCCTCGAATACTTTCTGGATGACAAGTGACAAGCCAGTCTGTGCTTTCCAGCTTCAATTGCTGTCTCAGTAGATGCAGCCTAGACAAGAGAGGACCGTCCCCTCTGAGCTTCAGAGCAGCACAGAGCAGAGGTGGTTACAGAAATACTGCCCTGTTTATACAGTTGGCTTTACATGCGTTAGAGCAAAAGTAACACTGACAAACAGCCTTTTGTTTAGAAAAGAAACCCTGTCATACATGCAATGCCAGACACAGAAAGCAAACTTGATGACCTAATCCTATCTATTGTGTGGCAATACTAATGCACTTAAGTAGTAAGCAGAAGAATAATTACCGAGTTTATTGGGTGATGAGTTTCCCATTCACTGATGTTATGGAAGTGCCAGGGGAAATTGGCTGTGGCATCAGAGACAAGGTGCTTGTAAGTCTGTGACAAATTGATCTTGAAGTATTTATAGTTTAGAATTAGTCACCTGAACTAAGTGTGAATGCTATGAATGATATGTCAGTTCTTTTGCCGATGCTGTAGGAATGCCATCGTTGCTCTATAAAAAAATACTGAGGAGCAGGTTCTTGGTAAAATTAGAAGTACTTTTACAAGCAAGCTAATGTTTATAAGCACAGTCGTTATGTCATCGTTATTCAAAAAAAAGATGGCAAGTGTGTTGATTTTGACTGCAAGCACCCTGTGAAAACGGTTGGACATAAGGCCCAATGACATGAGATAAAAGCTAACGAAATTTAAAAGTTTAATAAACAAAGCAGTCTGATGGTCTGATGGCTTCCAGTTGACCCTGAGCAGAGACCTGGATAAAGCTGGATAAATACTCCAGCCAATAAAAAGGTGAGAGTTGTAAGTGTTGTTTATGAGACTACAATTTAAAATAGTTTACATGGTAAATAGTGCCGTAATAAAAACTGACCTTTGCACAACTTGCAGGATCTCCTCTTAAAACGTGAAAAAAAAAAAGTGAGAGAAAGGTCTGGTGGACACAGAACCAACTCACAGTGAAGCCTCACACTTAGTTATTCCCACACAGGAGAATTATCAAGATGAACATTTTCGTCTCATTTTTAAACATGTTCATCTTTGTCAGCTTTCCCTGTTGTGGCTGTGCTGGAAGGCACATCATCACCTATGCCGTGGTCTTGCAGCTCTTTCTTGTGTGTTTACACTGGCTCCCACCACTGTCCATCCCCTGCAGGGTGCTCACCCAGACCCTGGGAAGTGCTGCTGGCAATGCCTTCTGCTGCTTTCCAGGGAAGGACTTTTATAAAAAGCATGCACAGCATGAAGGAGGAAGCAGATGCAGGCTTGCTCTGCACACTGCTCTCCAGTTCCTGGCATATGGTGGATGGTTAAAAAAAAATGGATTTGAATGGTGTGAAAATCTATTCATCCTGTATCACAGAGAATAAATTATTTCTTTCTGGTCATATGCTGTGTGTTGTCCTGGCTGCGCCTGCCTATGCTGGTATGAAGGAATGCTTTAGACTCACAGGCTGTACAGATCAGAACAACTCTCTGTGCTGACATTCTGCATCACAGAGACCAAAGATTGTCATTTAAGCACTTTTTCGTCTGATTGTGCTTGTACCCTTAATGAAAGAAACCTGAGCCTGGAATATGATTATAAAAGGATAGAAAATCCAGCATGACTGTAAGTATGCTGCCCCAGTAGCATATTGCCACTTGTACTGGAAAACTTTCTGGTGTGAAATTTTCTATCTTCAGACTATCTGCTGACTTTTACTTCAATGGAGCCTGGGTCCACAGTCCCTGCTGCTCCTCTGTCCAAGAGCTTCTTTCCAGGTTTCCAGGGCAGGAAGCAGCTGCCCACGTTCAGGGTGTGTGGAATGGCCCAGTCTCCTTCTGGGCATGCATGAGCTCCCATGAAGCAGTAAGGGCTTGGGAAAGTGGGTTCCATCCTCCTTAGTTCTCTCCCACTCCCTGTAAGTGTGAAACTGCTCAAATCATCTATCTGCAAAGTTTTTCTTTGATAAAATAAATAGACTGAGTTTAACCTAATTGATCTGGCACAGGTTCAGGAATCATTTTTGCAGATCTTTCTTGAAATGTCTTTAATTTGCTAATGGCCTTTTTAAAGCCCAGGCACTGGATTGGGATATACACTGTATATTTGTAATAAAGAAGGGTGGAAAATCACATTCAAATTAGGCTCAACTTTGCTATTTAATTTTCAGTAATTTTGCTGGGTTGTTTGACTACTCTTGTTATCTAAAACTGAGGAGTTTTTTTTAGAGTTGACCACTCCTTTACTCTCTGCCTATTTCCCAAGGATTCAGGAATATTGCCTCATGCACCACAGATTACATCAAAACAATTAACTAAGATAAGCAGTTAATCACATCATGAACTTGCCCTCCAATACAATCAAATAACAGTTGTTCCTTTTAAATATTATAAATAGTATAAATATTTATTTTTACTGAATGGCACCAGTGGACAGATTTAAATTAAAGCAGCACTCTCTATTACAGATTATTATTAGAATAATTGCAGGCCTATAAACTGTCCTAGCCCTTGTTTCCCCCCACCAAAATCGGCAGTGGAGGAGTGTGTGTATTTTTTGCATGAGTGTGCATATGTAGAGCCCTGCATGATGTTGTGATGGCTGGGTTCTGGTTTCCCCAGCCAGAACACAGCCCAACCTTTTTGTTAGTCTTTATTCTTCTCAAAAAAGCCATCCCAGTGTTTCACTTGCAGGCAGATTCTCTCAGCCACACCACCTGCACATCCACTCTGTTTATCTTTTAGGTCTGAATAGACTGTATAAGATGTCCCCTTTCTGGGAACTGGAAGCTGGAAAAAAACAAAGTTTTTTTTTCAAAAAACTGGTTCCTGAAAAAGTGGGGATTTATTTACAGTGGGAAGGAGCAGCCTAGGGGAAAAGGAGCAGACTGGTCTTCTCCAGAAGCACCACCCAAGCGGGAAATCTTGTTCCCAGTTGTGTCCCACACTAACAGTACCTGGCTGCCTTTTTCCCCTCCTCCTCATTCACACTGCAGATAAAGCTACCTTCCAAACAAAACAGAACCTGTACTTTAAACTAACTGAAACCAGAAGTTAATCTGCATCATACACTTCCAGAACTTGGAGAAACCAAAGCACCTTACATGAATCAGCCACTGGGAGAGTTCCACCCCTGGGACAGGTGTAACCCTGTACCTGCAGCTGATAGATGTGGCACATCCTCACAGACACTGGAGAGCCAAAATGACTCTGATGGTCACCTCTGCTGCTCACACATCCATGGTGATGCAAGGTAGAGAGAGCAAGTGCAAAGTCTTTCTTCCCAGGCATATTTCACTCTGCTTTGTACACTTCTGTCTGCCTACTTCACAGTGGGGAATAAGAGCTACCTGAACAAATCTGGTACTGGACTGCTTTCTGATCAGCCAGACACTGGTGTGTGGGGAGCCTTTCTCTCTCAGCTTCCTTTAGCTCTTCTGCAAAGGTGGGGTGGGACTGCAGGGACCCACTGGTGGTTCTGGCCTGTCAGCAGGAGCATGGACCAGTCTTGCTGCATAGCAGTCAGCCCTGCAGCAGCTCTGTGAGGAGATGTGGGCAAACATTCCTGTGGGACTTCTCTGCCCTTACAAACCCACCTGCACACACGGCTCCCACAGGTGGGATTTTACAACCTACTTGTAAAAACAGGTGTATTTCTGCACCTTAGCTCCCCAATGTACAGCTCTGATAGCAGTCTGTTTTTTATATTAGAAAGTGGAGCACACACATTCATTGCGTTTTGTGAATCTGCCTTTTTTTTTAATTAACCATTGGGGTGTGGGACAAAATCTTGGGCTGACCAAGCCCCATTGAAGTTGAGGCTGGTACGAGGGAAGTGGGCAAGGTACAGAAGTGAGCAATAGGGAGGGATGAGCCACTGCAGAACTGAACCTCTGCTCCCATCCTTTAAAAATATCCCTGTGTTAGTGTTGCAGGAGGCCTGTGCTGGCAGTGACCAAACCTGTAAGAAGAAGAAGAAACTGTTGCCTGTTGTGCAGAGAGTGCTGAGCTCTGGCCAGACACAAAATAACCTTGTACATAGCTGAAGAGGCAATTGTTTTGAAGTTGCTGCTATTTTTTTCACTCATACAACAGTCACAGAGATATATCTGATGTGTGAAAGGACTGCATCCTCTATTTCATTTGCAATTGCAATGGCCCTAACTACTTGTGCTGGTTTCAGTTGGGGTAGAGCTAATTTCCTTCACAGTGACTGGTATGGGGGTAATGTTTTGGATATGTGCTGAACACAGGCTGATGACATAGAGAGGTTTTTGTTATTGCTGAGCANTAATTTCCTTCACAGTGACTGGTATGGGGGTAATGTTTTGGATATGTGCTGAACACAGGCTGATGACATAGAGAGGTTTTTGTTATTGCTGAGCAGGGCTTACACAGAGCCAAGGCCTTTTCTGCATTTCCTACTGCCACACTGGTGAGGAAGTTGTGGGTGCATGGGAGACTGGGAAGAGACAATCAGGACAGGTGACACCAACTGACCAAAGGGATGTTCCAGACCATCTGACATCATGCTCAGGATATAAAGTGGGGGGAAGAAGAAGGGAAGGGGAAATGTTTGGAATGATGGAGTTTGTCTTCCCAAGTCACTGTTACATGTGGTGGGGCTCTGTTCTCCTGGAGATGGCTGAACACCTGCCTGCCCATGGGAAACACTGAATTAATTCCTTGTTTTATTTTACTTGTGGGTGCGTCTCTTCCTGTTTTCCTGAGATAAACTGTGTTTATCTCAACCCACAAGTCTATCTTTTACCCTTCTGATTATCTCCCAGATCCCCCTGCTGGGGCCATGAACAAGCACCTGCCTAGGGCTTGGCTGCTGGCTGGGGCTAAACTTTGACATCACTGTAGACTCAAAAAATATCCAAATATTTGTTCTTCCTTTCCATAGGTTTAGAAGAATAATAGGTGGGGAACAGGATGCATACAAACATGTATGTATGCAAATGCAAAGACATTTGTACTTAATATGTGTACATTTTTTTTTCATCAAATACATCACAAATGTAGTCCAAATATAGAGCAGCTGAAATAAAATAAAAGGCCTATTGGCATAAAATCACATGTTTAGATGTTGAAGTCAGTCACACTGGACCAGCAATAAGCTGAAAGCAAAAGTATAAATAAGTATACAATCTCCCCTCTTTTTTCTCCTACAGACTGCAAGTGTATTTAAATTGTGCAACCTACTCATGAAATTTGAGGCAGCAGAATACTTTTGATTGTGGTGTGAAATAAGACAGAGCACTTCAAAATGAGGATGTGTAATGGTTTCAGAAATCTGAAATTTCCTTTTTGTACATCATGCATAATGCCAGGCTTTGGTTCAATTTCCATTTTAGTGAATATTGGGGAGGTGAGAAGAAATCTGTATTTTAGCAACTGAGCAATTCAAAATAATTTTTTCTCAAGTGCAGAGGCTCTGAGAAAGCTCCACAGCCACAAATTCAGTGTCAGCCAGACACCTGACAGAACTGGGAATCTGTGTGGTGTGCCTGGGAGCTCTGGCAGGATTTGCCTGTGGGCACAGGACAGTCAGAGCTGTGCAGAAAAAGTCTCTCCCTCACATCTCTTGTGAGCTGTGGGATCTGAACTGGTTGAGAAGGTCCAGAGACCAGGTGACTGGAACAAAAGTGTTCTTGCAGGGCAGTTAGCCTGTATTTTTTCAATAGCTTGGTACCACATATAAAATGTCATTCATTCTAGACCTAGTGAAAGACTGTAAGGATCTCTTTATTATTATTTCACAGGCTTTGTACTGGACCTGGTGTTTTACAAACCTCAACCCAACATGACAAATCTGCAGTATGGCTTTTCAGGATACCTTTTACCTGGAGCAACAAATATTTTGTGTTTGCTCAGGAATGGTCTAGAGCCTTCAGGTGTTGCAAATAAGAATCCCTTCCCTTCAAGCAGAGTGAGGTAGACCAGGGCCTGAACTGGGAAGAGTATGTTAGGGCCTATCATCTGTAGGAGATCTTGCAGTGCCTGTTTAGGAGACAGTCCCTGCCAGCTGCCTGCTCTGCTTCTTTTTCAGAGATCATCACTGTGCTGGAATCAGTGAAAAGAAGTCTTCTTCCACAGGATGCTGTGTCTGAGTTCAAATCACTGATGAAGCTCCTGCAGTATAGTTCCAGGCTTTGCCTGAGACACTGGTGTGTGCACATTTCTGCCAGCCCTGCCAAGGGACAAACAGATGGGTGAAGGGTAGTGAACCACCAGGAGGTGGAGGACCAAAAGATACTGTTCATCTCAGGCATGATACCTATGTGGAATCTACCTTGTCCTCGAGGTAACTTCAGTTTCTCGTGGTATCTGCTTTGATTTCTTATTGTCTTTGCGAAACAGCAAGGAATCAGCTTTACCTCTACTCTGCCTGTTCTCTGCTTTTGTGCCTGTGGCTCTTCTAGCAGTAATTGCCTGTGTGCAGTTTCCAGTATTCAGAGAAGAAATTGCACACCTGCACATGATGTGAAATTTCTCTCTCAAACACCTTGTTGCTATGTTTCTTCCTAAAAAATTCACTCACTAAAATAGCTGATGGCCTGGATATATAAATTTTGTTATACGTAACAGAAAAGGGACTGCAGCAGGTGAGAACATGCAGACCTCATGCTTTTGTAAATGGCCCAATGATATCTTTAAAATAGGAAGAGGAAAGGTCTGGCTTCTACTGAGAGAGCTGAGACAGTGCCCAGGTTTAGGTGTAATTTGCACCATGAGGTGAAGCAGTGATCTTATGTGATGATGTTTTATGCCTGCTCTGATTCTTGTCTGTTAATAATGGAAGAAAGAGCTGCCAGAGGAGAAAGGACAACTTTACTTTTATCTCAGCTCTACTGACAATTTCTTTTTATGTAACTCTGCTTTCTTTTCTCTTATCAAGTCCTTTTTTTCATCTGAGTTGTTTGTGAAATATAATGAAAAAATGTTTCTATATTCTCTTCCACATTATGAGCACCCCAGTTGCCATCTCTGGGTCCATGTGCACCAATGTGAGTATTGTGTTCAAGGGCTGGTAAATGTCACGTAGCCAAACAGAGCATTTCAGTCACGTGGCACTGAAGAGCTCCACTCATGCGTAGCACATGCCTTTCCTGAGCTCAAAACAGATGTTTCCCTTGACAGATCCCCCTCTGGATAGCTGAAAATAAAGTTGTGTAAAATTGTGTGGGTTTTGCTTCCTGCTTTGCTTGGGTTTTTTCTTTGTTTGTTTGTTTGTCTGATTGGTTTTGGTTTTTTGATTTTTTTTTGTTGTTGTTGTTAAAAAGCTTTAGGTTAATAAGTACTTTTAGAAACTGAATGGGAAACATGAAGGACAGCAAATAGATGTTTCTGACTTATTGATCTCTTTCCACTCCAAAATAAATTATGGTAAATAGCTATTCTTAGGGCCATGACTTTAATGAGAAACACTGCTGTGGCTGCATTTCCCTTTTCTATAATGCAGAGGCCCTGCAGCTGAATCACACTTAGGACTGGGAATGTCATCTTTCTCATGACTACAATGTTCCTGATGCTCAGCATCATTCTTGAAATGCTGTTCAGACTGACATGATAATAAAATATCATATGTTTTGGCTTATCTAGCTGCATGTCAGACTTATTTTGAGCACACTCATACAGACAGAAATGACTCTCACTAAACAATTACCTGGTACTGTTCTGGTAAACTGCGCTGCTGGGTGACTGAGATGGTCACTAAAGGAAACCTTGTTTTTGAAACATTGACAGGAAAATTAGTTGCAAGACAGAATTGTCATCTGTTTCCAGTGTTATGATGCTATTTACACAGACAGGGATAGTTAGGCTTGAGCAAGCATGCTGTACTAGACCAGGAGAAAAAATAAAGTGAAAATATTTGCATGCCTGGGGAAAAGGACATTTTCCTACAGAAGAAATTAGTCCTGCATCTGTGGAACATATTTCACTTTGCATTAAATAAAAACAGATACTGTTTTGAATTATATGAGATGTTTGCAGGATTATGTACATGTGTTTCATTGTATTCATGCCTTGAGAGGCTACCTGGAACAGAGGCTAGACAGTGTTAAAGGAATAAAGGAGGTATTTATTAAAAAGGCCTTCAAAGGATACACCTTGAGCAGTCCAAGAGCCTGGCTGTTGCTAGACCCAAGATGGACCCAAGATGGACTAAAGCTGGATTCTGAGTCATGAGTTTTCACACTTTTATTAGTTTTTGTTAATTTACATTATTACATTATGAACATTACATCATGTTCATTATTAGGGTTAATTGTTCAATTACAGCTTCAGGTTATGAAGTCCCATCCTCCCAGATTGCTCTCCTCAATTCGCTGCTGTTTGTATTTTTTGGGCCCGAAGCTGCAACAGTGTCCTTGGTTCTCAGGCTGGAAAAGGATTGTTTTGTCTAACTACCCTGTGAAGAGAACTTGCTAACACCTTCTGTGAAGTTCAGAGTTATATACTAATGCAGTACAGAATCTGGAAGAAATGAAACCTATAACTTAAGACATCAGCATGGGATTAATAACAGAAAGAACTGGGGGAAAATATGAAGGGGTTAAATATATATTTGGCTGCCAAAATTTGTGCAATTTAGCAATTTAGCAAAATTGTCTTTAGAGCTGTTTCATTTTGCCTGCAAAATTCCTTCCTCTCCTGTTTAGAGATTCCCTTTGAAGTATGTGACCATGAAGGGCTCTTGTATCTCCCTGCTCTAAGTCAGTAGAAATGCAATGTACAATAATGACCAGTCTCTTTTCATGCTACTCGTTGCTGTGATGACTCACATGGATTCACTTGCAGGACAGGCCAGAGGAGCACAGCTGAGCACACTGAAAGCTGGAAATACAGAAGAGCTGAGCTTTGCTGCATATGGCTGCCTGGCCCGTGGCTGCAACAGGATGGTTTCAGTGCTCAGCATCTGCAGGATGCTGGGAATGGCCAAAGCTGCGCCCTGGCCAAACATCCTCTGTTGTTTTCCTGAACTGAAATGAAACTTGAAATTCCTGAAATAAGAACCTCAAAACCATCAAGCGGTGTTGTAAAATAATCTCTTGTTCTTGAGAAGGCATGGCTTTCATTTGACTAGGGCCTTTGAAAGTGGCATTGTCAAAGTAAATGAGCTGATACTCTAAACTGTGAATCATCACGTGAATACTGCTTTATTGTAGCTCCATTTACCTTTATTGATTTGATTATACAAAGTTACTATAGCTAGAAGACCGGGATGAGAAGTCCAACTGTGTGTCCAACTGTGTGATAAACACAGGCATAATATACAGAGGAGCATAGTGAAGATGTTATCCAAGTTTAAGATAAGCTTAATAAATTCTGTACACAAACACTCCTTGAAGGATCATATTAACAGCTAATAACTTCTGTTGCCAAGTTTTAAACATATTCCTCCTCCACATAAAACATCTACGAAGGTGATGACCATCTTAGATACTTGGATTGATTTTATAACAGGCGGTGCACGTGAGTCAGTCTGCTCCCTTTACAGCTCAAACTTAAAATATCTTGCTGTAAATAATCTTTTATGCATAACAAAAGCTTGTACAATTCTTGAAAATTATTTCATCGCCCACACTGACATTCCAAAAGCTAAGATCATTTCTGGTGTTGTCTGGTTCACTGTGAGGGCATGCCCAGAGATAATACTGAAGACTGAAATTTTCGAGATAACTGTTTATTTTCTTAGGGCCAAATTCACTACTTGTACAAACTGGCCTATTTCCTTCAAAATCAGCTGAGAATTTCTGAGCACAAAAAGTTAATTACAAGTGTTACAGCAGTCCTGTGTATTTCCTTTTTAACAGGCAAAATCAGGTGGTCCATAAAGGTGATATTCCATGTCCCAGTCCTGTGGGCACAGCAAGGGATGTCTCCCTCACTCACAGTTGGAGGCACAGCTGATGAACCAGACAGTTAAAGTGTTAGGACAAACTCAACAGTGTAATGAGGGAAAACAACCCTACCATTCCCTCTTTACTGTTTTCGATGCAATTGTCTGCCATAGAATTTAATTCCATCAGTCATGATCTTTCAGAAAAGAGGATGTGAACTTTCAGCACCTCTGTGTTCCCAAACATCCTGGCATAAAGTATGGAACACCAGCTTAATCCTTGCCATGTTGTAGGCCTGCAATTCCACTTGTAAGGAGGCAGAGAATGCAGCTGTAGCTCCTTCTCCCTGCCCGGCACCGTGGCTGTTTATGTACCAGAAGCACAGTGGTGATGCCATGTGCTGCCTTCTCCATCGCTGTGACTGTCCACAGCCCCAGCCTGTCACCACAAACAGGTCAGCACAGGGTCGGCTCATGGAGAAAAACCTGTCTAATTAGAAGTGGAGATGCAGGTAAACTGTGAGCTGCACCCAGCTTTAGGCACTTTGTAGTTTTCTGACTGGGGGGGGGGGAAGCAGACATGAGAACTTACAGTGTCTGACTGCCAAATCTCAGCAAAAAAGTACTTGTTTTTTCACAGCTATTGTGCCCTTCTGGGGGAGTGTGAGGCATATTTACTTTGTGGGGAGAGTAAAAGCTGGGTAGGTGTCAGACATGAGAAGCTATCTTCCTGAACATGTAAAGAAAATACATGTAAACATGTATATTTTTTTTTGGTAGAAAGTCATAAGAAATGTTATAGTGGGAAGAACAGATACTGGAGCTGTGACAGAAGAGGACCAGTCACAAAGTGGGACTATAAATGGAATATGTGGGCATGAAGGAGGAAAAAGGGTGTTTGCCCTTCTAGTATTGCTGAGTTAATGGGTGCAGTAAATTTATGTCATGCAGTCACCTTTCAGGGAGGAAATGCCAACAGCAGGAACAACAACAAAGAGTCACAACAAATCCATTCAGAAGACCACATCAGTGACCTTGGATTTGGCTGTGGCTGTGTTTTCAGCTGGTGGAGAGTGTTGGTGAAGCGATGCAGCAGGCCTATCACAGGATCTGTATTCAGCAGTTCCTTTCAAGAATTCATGATGGAGTTAATATCCATGTTGCTGTTTGATGAGATTTCACCCCTCAGCTGCCTATGGGGACCCAGGAAAAGTCCTGTGAAGGCTCAGAGACAGGAAATCTTTCCTGTTTTTGACAGGAAAAGTCCTCATCTTCAGAAAACTACTACAGAAAGCTTTTCCTAGATCCTCAACCCACTACTGTGGTGGAACTGGCTGACCCAGCCCCTGGGGAAGCCCTGGTTGTGCCCTGATGCCACTCTGTGCAAGACTGCTCTTGCTGCAGCTCAGGGTGGGTTTGAGCTGTGCAGGTGGGGAATGACTCCAGGGCCTCCTTGGGCTGGGGACAGGCATGGCATGGTACATCTTTTGACAGTCAGGATAGACCACAGGAGATATCTATTTCTTGGATCTTGTTTCATGTGGAGGAGCTTCTGCTGATTCTCCTCTTCCATGGACCTATGTTCCCACTCCCTGTGGATTACCTGGGGATGGAGCAAAATCAATATTGCATTGTCTCAACGAAGTTGCAAGAGGCATGAAGCCTTGGCTTTGGTAAGTGAACAATCTCATGCATCTCAACGGGATTATTATCTCCTGGATTTAGAAATAGCAGTTTAAGTAGAATCATGATGAGCTATTTCACTTTTGATCACTTAGAAGATGGATCTATCTCATCCCATGGTATTGAGCTGCCTCTCATGTCTGCACATGGTCTCAAGAGCTGCACAAAATCACATCTTTCCACAAGACAATTTAGATGTAAGTGTATCTTATCAAGGAGAAAATCAGTGACACTCTGCAAACTTAGCATGTAGGCAATATTAAAGAGCACACTTAGTATCAGAGAAAACAACAGACTGCTGAAAAACTCTGGTTCACGTTAGGGGTTTTTCTCCCATTTCTCTGCTTTTATTTTAATCAGCATTTTAGGTGACTAGAGCACAGAAATTCTGTGTCACCTTTGCTAAATCTAGGCTTTTGCTGCAAAGACAGACAAAATCCTATCAGATGAATTAGCAACAAACTCATTCCTCCTGAGAGGAGAAATTAAGTTTCTTGATAGTAAGAAAGGGCCTAATGTGGTTTAGACACTATAATCTTGTCTGGCTTGAAAAGAGCCCAGGCCTTCTGTAGATTCCTTGTATTTGCCATTTGAAAGTCTCAGACCAAAAATAGCATCTACAGCATCATTAGTGACTGATGTTTAACACCTGAATTGCCCCCTGTGTAGGAGGTGGTGAGGAAGACTCAGGTTATAGTTAGATATGTGCTGCAATCACAGGTGGCTGGAAATCCATACCAGAAGCTTCACTGGTGATGCCCAAGTATGGCTTTGTAAGATGAAAACATCTGGAATCATAAAAAAATTAATTTTCAAGTAAGAAAATGTAGATGTGGTCACAGATTTGATGAGCGTTCTAGTCAAATGCGTCAGTTACTCCAAAGAATATGGAAAACATCAAATACAAAAGTGGTGACTGATTTTCAGTTTTAAGTCTCATACACATATTTTTCTCCTCATCATAGGTTCATGGAAAGATTTGGGTTGGAAGGGGCCTTAAAGATCATCCAGTTCCAATCATTCTGGCATAGCTAAGAGCACCTTCCACTAGACCAGATTATTCAAAGCCCCATCTAACCTGGCCTTGAACACTTCCAAGGATAGGGCATTCACAGCTTCTCTGGGCAACCTGTTCCGGTGTCTCACTACTCTCACAGTAAAGTTTCTTCATGTTCTTTTTTCTTTTCCTCAATTCCATTGTCTTCAGCTACTGTTAAAGCACCTCTGGAGGTGTCCTTTGATAATAGGTTTTGCATCTCACAATAACAGCTCTCCTTTTGTTCTGGAGTGGCCTCTACTTCCTCTGGAGTGGCCTTTCTTCCTTGCTCTGTAGTGGCTCTTCATCACAGTGGGGTCAAAAACAAAGACACACACACACAGACACACACAGACACACACAGACACACACACACA
>NC_031768.1:18042911-18079664 GCF_001522545.3 Parus major
ACACACACACACACAGACACATTTCCCAAATGCAATTGTGTGCAGTGACCCCTGCAGTCCACCCACCTGGCTCTGTTATGTCATTCTCTAAGACTCCTAAAATGAATTCTGAGCACTTCACACTTGGCTGTCTGCAAATCAGACATCTGTGCTTTTCTGAATGCTTTTCAACAGGTGATCTGGAATGGAAATAGACAGTTTTCTCACTTAATGTTCCTTATTGTAGCACCTCTTGACACAAGTTACTTTCATAATGACCCAGTGCACATGTAGTAATGTGTGAGTGCGAATGCATTGCACTAGTGGGACAATGTTTTTGGTCGGTGCACAGATTGGGATGCACCAGGAACTCCAGCCAAACTATCTTTCCAAGCCTCTAGGTGAGGATGCTGAAAGATGAAAAAACAGATTGGAGTGTTGTTTAACTCTGGGTGTTGAACGGGCATGTAGGGGGTGGATGTTATTTGACTGTGCCTGTTAATTTGGTACAATTAATTACTGGTTGTGGATAGACTAATGAACTAGATTGCAACTCTTTGGTGTTGGGATGATACGCCTCTTTTACACCACTTAGAAGGTCAGCTTTGAACTCCATTCAGTTATCAGTGAGGGAAAAGCTTTAACAGAGAGGACATACCAATTTTTTCTCTCTCACACATGCTTTTTCAGTGTCTTCACAAGCTCTTGTATTGATTTACAAGAGATAGCAAAGAGTCTGACTTTTCCAAGACTCTCATTTGGATGTTTGTCTTTAGTTCAGGGGAAACCCTTTGACCCAGAGCCTGTCCTAGTGAATCACTGCTGTACAGCTGTGATACCTGTGTGGTGTCTCATGCTGGCCTTGCTCACCCTTTCCCAGGAAGTCCTTTCTATGTCTGTTTCCCCAAATTCTTCAGTTTCTGTCAGGGTGCACAGTTCACTGAGATCACTGATAGCAACATATTTTAGCACAGAGTTGAAATAAAGGCTGTTTTCAATGGATTATCTGAACTAGGATTTAGGAACCCAGCCTGTCCCACGTTCCATATTAGAAATGCTCTGATTTTACCTCCAGTTGCAGATATTGATTTGCACTCAGAAGAGAAAAGGAGAATTGATTAGGAGTGGAATGCCTGCAGACTGAGCTGCCCACGAGTGAGGTCTGAGAGCGGGAGGCTGGAGGAAAGCTGCAGCCATTTTGAGACACTCAGAGTCTCTTTTCCCCTGAACTCAGACTTGAGAAAAAGAAACATTCTTAGTTTAATCAAGAGGTTTAGTGACCCTCTGCTGCAAGCCTCACAGCCTACCTCACAGCTGTGAGAGTGAAGATTGAAGACTTCTGTGAAAGCAGCCGCTGCTTGGGCACGCTGTGCGTTCATGTTCCACTGGTGAGACACCTGTCGTGTTACGTATTGATTTTTCTTTTGTTTGTCAAAGGCACAGTTTATGTATGGAAACTAATCCTCTGCTCCCTACAGGAAAAAGAACAAAGATCCTTTGTTTCCAATGAGCTTTAAATGAAAATCCAGAGCACCTAATTAGGTAACTCAGCTCCCTAACACTGCAGCCTGTGCAGCTTTGTTTCTTGCCCTGCTGACTGCTGAACACTGTCTGTCTGTCTCTCTGACTGTGACCCTCTCAAAATAGGACACAGAATGCATTTCTCCTGCCTGCAAACATCCTGATGTCTCTTGCAAGAGCCTGGGATTTCTGATGTGCTGGTGCACATCTGACAGTTACTAGGCCAAACAGATAGATACACCAACTCTGAAAAATTTCCAAAATTTTGATCATTCTCTATGTAGCAAACACAGGAGATAGAGATATCTTAACCAAGCCACTGCAGATTTCCTTGTTTCCATTTCCTCAGTGGGCCAGGACTTTCCTCATGTTGACAGCAAAGCCCTCTGCAATGCCGTGCTACTCCTTCCATTGCTGCTGGCCATTTTGTATTTTCCAATTTCTTCTTTTCCCTCTCTGATTCCATAATGCTGAATTTCCCCTCTAATCTCTTATCAGGTGAATTCCTAATCAGCTTCATCAGATGAATTCCTAATCATTCTCACTGAGCAATTCTTCTGCCCAGCAATGCATTGCCTGACTTCAATCTGTTTGTAGTTCAGAGCTGAAAACTGCCTTCCCCCAAGACCGAGACACAGCTTTGTCCAAAGTGTGTCCCGTAAATTGATGGTTATCAAAGTTTAATGACCTCATTAGTGCTCGTTTGCAGAGTGCAAAAGCAAGCACTTTCTGTGAGATATAGATCAAAAGAAGAGGGAAAGGAAACAGCAAAGGAGACTCATTTTCAAGACAACTTGCAGCCCCATCTGAGCATAGGTGAACTGCCTTTAGCAAACAACAGCAGCAGTGCTAATCATAGTTTTCTGCATTGCCTTGCCAACAGTCCTGTGAACATGTACATAAATCCCTGTAAATACACATTATATATGTGTGTATATATACAGTATATATGAGAGATCAGTGGGAATACACAACCCAATTAAAAATATGTATTTCTCCAGATGACAGCAAAATGACTGCAGGTCTTGTGAAAATTCTTGGATGTTGGATCTTTGTCAGGGAGGTCATGGAGGAACACTCAAACAATGACACCCACAGTGAGAAAACTGTCCTTAGGCTGGACCATGAAACATAAACATCAAAACCATTGTCATAATTTTAATTCTCGTTGTGTATTTCTAGGCTACTGTAACACCTATTTCATTGGTGTGGAACAGAGTAGACTTCAGGGGTAGGTGTGGAATAATTGAAAGTCGTGTCTGGTGCAAGGTGTGGTCTTGGAAAGAGTTCCTAAAGACCCTGGGGGTCACCGGGGAGGTTCATCTCAGCTAACCTAAAGGAACTGAAGTGTAGGTGCCCTAAGACCTACTAAGTCACTAAGGTCTCCTGTCTAGTCAGAAAAGAGAAACAGATAAAGTCCTACTGCAAAAATCATAACCAGCAAGTTCTGGCTAGAGTAGAAGAAATGTGTTAATTCAGGCACAGCATAACAGTGTAAGGGCAGAGAAAGTCCTAGGGTAGGTAAAAATAAACCATGTTTTGCTTTCACCATTTGTATTTCAGAGATGAATGTCTGAGAAAATAGAAGAAAACTGAGAGTCAGCACGTCTGTATTTAGTATAAGGAGCTGGGGTTTTTTAGAGGAGAGCCATGAGAGAACTTTCTGAGGTAGAAAGCTCAAAATGCAACACAGATGGGGAAGACAGGGCAGCCAGCCCATCTACCAGGTCAGCTGAGACCCTAAACACTTTGGAGAAATCTATTATGATGTTTAAGTTTAATTAATTACTCCATTTTACTGGTATATCTTTTTCCTGCTTTGTCGCCTCTTTTTGTCTCTCATTTTTCAGATGTTTCTTGCTGTATTAGAATAAACTTCTTAAGTTTTATTGATGTTAGAAATTATCTCTAACAGTCATAGAGCGCTTTACTGCTCCAAGACTGACTAATCTAAAAATAAAATGTTGTCTTCTGGTGGAACAGATGCAAATCCCTCAGACTTAAAGAGCAGAGCATGCAGGTCATTCTGCGGGCTTAGTACTGTCAAGACTCACTATGTAAAGTGAGCAAAATGAGGTTAAACAGCATCCTTCTAGCATAGCACAGACCACAGAAAGGCATCTGCTGCTCTTATCTCCTCCTCTGACCACTTTTGTGGCTTCAGAAATTTTCCCATCTCATACAAAGACAATAAAAGTCTTTCAGAGGTTGTCACAACACTTAGGAGGGACCCTTTTAGCTGTAGTAAGAGTATTGAGAGAGGGTACTGGGTGATAAAAATCAATGCATTGAGCTGAATCAGGATGAGCAAGAACTAGATTTGCCATTGTCCTCTTCCCTGCTCAGTACTGCTGCTGAGTCTCCTCAGCTGGGATCTATGTCTTGCCCAGGGGAGTCTGTAAAGGCTTGCTAATGAAAACTGATCCAAACTGCACCCTCTTATGAATGAATATATATAATTGAGAGTGTTTGTTGTTGCTGTTGTTGTATCTGTATCTCTTGAAGGAAAAAAGATGCACTGAAAATTTAGTGCATACTTTTATTTTTATACTTTTATTGTCAGGTCTGTGGAGTGCCATTCTGAGTGATCCTGGGGAATGACTCAGGTGAGAGAATTGGTTTGCAAAGAACCACAGATCCAAAGGTAAATCCTCAGGGATCCACACCACGTTAGCTGCTATGCTAAAAAGAGAAATAACAGTCCATATCCATAGAGTTTCAATTTCTTTAGAGGAAAGGATCAACAGGTATGCCTTTCTGTAAGGCATGGTCTCCATAACCTAGCACACTCAGCTATGCTCCTTAATGTACAAAGGAAGAACACTGCCTTCTGCAGAGAAAAAAAACCAAACTAAAATAAAATAGTGAATGTCTATAGAATGGGTTTTATGGAAACTCAGACTAAATGGTAATAGTTATTTCTTGCTGTCGCTCTCTGTTTTGTGTTAATGACCTGGAAAGTGATTTCTGAATGTGGCACTGGAAGGACAAACCAGGATGGTTTCCTAGAATGGACATTGAAATATTTGAAGAAATCCTGCCTGGCAGCTGCACCTCTCAATTCTTTGAGGCTCATGCTTCAGCTGTTACTTGTGGTATTAATTACTTAGTAAGTACACACATGCCAAAGAAATGCTTAACAAGGTGCACATGGGCCCTCATTTACCTTCTCCATATGACAGACATAGCCCACATGCCATTTCTTTTCTAAATACAGTTTTTTTTATTTTTTTTTGCCAGCAATGAGAAAGAAGCCTGACAACACCATCCCTCGTAAGAAACCTTAAACAGCTAAGCAGCTTGATTAATTACTTAGGGATTCCCTAGGACTGTTACTAAGGTAACAGGAATAGAAATGTTTGAAGATGGTTGAATATGCTGCGTGAGTTGGAAAATACATACATAGTGGCTTTTCAGCAGCGCCCTGCACCCTGAGTTTTACAGTATTAATGTAGAAAATAAAATGCACATGTGTGCATGTGTGCATGTACTCATGAAAGTGCAGAGTCCACACAGCTCTATGAATCCCCAGCATCTGCTGAACACAGAAAAAAAGTCTGCTTTGGCTTTCAGGAGGATGTAACAGGAAAGGAATTTTGAGAGTGCAGGGCACAAATCTCTTCCCAGCTCTACAACACCTTTATTTTGATGTTTGATTTAAAATGTTTTCTCCTTCCCCCTTTCCAGACAGCACTGACCCAAGACTAGATCCCCACACCCCAAGGCTTCTCTCAGAGGTGGAGCCCCCCACACTGCTGCCTGGCTCCCCTGTGGTACCCACCACTGCTGACCTTGCCCAGCAGTGCAACGTCCCTGTGCTGAGCAGTGGTGCAATGGTGGAGCAATGCTTGTAGTTTCCTGCTCTGTAGAGCAATGCATTTTGTAGTCAAAACTGGTGAGAGGCAGCAAGAGGTGATTATGGTACAGAATATGTCCTTGAGGAAGACATAATTGACCTGTAGGTAACTGCAGTGCATTTCATGATGCAACATGAAACAACAACTGTCCTTAGTGATGTCCATGCCAGAATTTTACCAAAGCTAATGCCCAAGTTAGTTAGCACAGGTCATGGGGGTAATTAGAAATTTTGGGTGCTTACTCAAAAGAGAAATCACCTTGCCTCTAATTGGTAAGCTTACATCCATAGGACAGAAGAATTCAAGACCAAACTAAGCAAATCCATAGCTCAGAAGACTGATTTGGGATAAAAGCTTGTTCTGAGTTTAATGGCAAACCTCTAGTTTGAATTCCTCCCAGGAATATTATTTTTTTTCTCCTTCTGAGACATCTCTGTTCTCTCCAGAGCTTTTTCACATACCTCACTTCCCCCTCCTTGTCTCTCGCTTCTGGCAAACCTCTGCACAACTCCTCCAACTCAACTCTACAGCTGTGCCAACCCAAAGGCTTGAAAGAAGTCATGCTGATTAAGTAATTTTTTTATCCATAGACATTAGTTTGCTTTTTATCATGTTCCCAGCAGTGACCACAGGGAGAAACTCAAATTTCCAAGAGGAACCACTCAAAAACGTGACACTTTCAGGAATTTGAAGTGCGGGATGCTGAAAACCCATAGCTCTCACTTGGCATTTCACAGGATGCTTATGGCTCAAACTGTGGAAGAAATTATTTCTTCCGGTTTGTAGACACTGTCTAAAATATAACTAAAAAACATTCTGGAGGAACTGAACTTATGAGAACATCTTTAGGACAAACTGGGGTAAAAATCAGTCTAAGCGAGACAAGTCTGGAACAAAAGGCACTGGTGTGATTTGGAGAAATCTTGATACCTTTCAGTGCTCTTTGAAAACGTAGTCACAACACTGCTTTGTGTTTCTGTATCTGTATTTTCCTCCTACAATTGTTTAGTTTCCCTTGATGTTTAGTTCTGCCTATCTTCTGGCAACCTATGGCTACTGCTGCTCTGCTAAGCCCCTGAATACCTTAAAACTGTCTGTTGGATGGTGCTGCTATCATATAGGTGTACACATAGCCCAGACAGTTCATTGTAGCACAGCAAACAGAAAGATCTTCATCTCCCTTTTTCTATGTCTTCACAAATTACTCACTTCAGGTGTATTTAGGAGATATGAGCCTTATTAACAAGACATCATCACTATTGTTTTGAAGCCTCTGTTCACCTTTTTGTGGTAGGCAACCAAGATGGAGAATTGTTAACTGTCTTACATTCCTATTCCCACAGGAGGCATTGCTTTTTTATAGTCTTTAAAATTTGACAGGACAAAGCTCTGCAGGAAGGATAGAGGAATGACAGGGTTTCATCCTCTTTTCCAGCTCCACTTTCACTGGGTGCAATTTTTTTCCCATTGAGCAATCTTTGATCTTGTGATCTTATTTCTTCCTCCTGAGAATTCATAAAGGCATTTCAGAAGTGAATCACAGAGAACAGGCATTAGATGATTTTTTTATCTCTTGAGAAAATGAGGAAAGTGGGAATTTATTGAGAAAATAAGGAGTGTGGGGTTTTATTTGTTCGTTTGTTTGTTTTTAAATTTGGTGGGGTTTTTTTGTTTTGTTTTGGTTTTGGGTTTCTTTTCTGCAGCAGTCTTCTGTGCTGCAGAAGTGCATTTCAGCCTCTTATCCAGCAGCACCTCTGGAGCTGGTGCCAGTCCTGCCTCCTGCTGCACCTTGGTTTGGATGTGTGTCTCTGACCAAGGGCAGCAGCATCCTGGAGGGTGCTTCCCTGCAGGAGGGGGTGAGCTGATCCCTTGCACCATGACTGCTGTCCCTGCTGGAGCTCTCTGCAAAAAACTGCCTGGAGGCAAGACAGCCAACTCATCCCACAGCCTGCAACTTGGCAAGAGGATATGAGGACACCTCCAGCCAGCTGAATTCTCATGTGCACACTGCCATGAAAATATGGTAAAAAACAACCCACTGTTTCCAGGAACTTCCGTATTTACTTTCTTGAAAGGTAACTACACTGAGATTTTGCCATTAACTAACCAAGTCCATGGCAGGAGAGTCTGTCAAACACAGAGTGCCAGGCAGGGAGGCAGTAAGACCGTGATATTAGGATGGCCAGGCTGGCATAGGTTGTGGGACAAGATGAAACAGTCCTAACCCTCTGTTCTGCGTCTTCCAGCTGAGGAATCCAGCCATCCACATGAAGAATGATTTCCAGCATCTTTTCCCAGGATGTAACAGTTCCCACAGTGTGAAAAGGGAGATTTTCCCAGCACACACCTGCAGAGCCAGTGGGGACCACCAGCAGGTGCATCAGTTCACATGCACATGGATTAGTTTGAACTGGTGATGAATGCAGACCCAGCCATGACATGGAGCATCTGAGCTGCACAGGCATCCAGGGGGTGTATCCCACACGGCTGACTCTTTTGTAAAGGTGTTGCCTCTACTTGATAAGCAATAAAAAGAAGTGTGAAATGTCAAAGCTTTTTAGGTGCATCAACTTCTTGTTCCTTGAACTTGAGTCAGATCCTTAATATAAACAGAGAAACATCCTCTTCATGAATCCCAAATAGTCCTCAAATGAATTTTGAGTAAAAGAACCATAAGGAACTCTCTTCCATATCACAGTGAAAATGTGAGTGTAGTTTTTAAATTATTTAAAAAAAAGAGAGAACATCAAGTTCATGTGGAATTGCAGTAACACTAGGTTGAACAGCAGTAATAACTTCCAACTGTTTAAGAAACAGATGTGGGAGATTTTAGGCTTCATATTTACAGCTCAGGTTTGAGGTTTTTCAGAGCAACCTGTACAGTTCCATAGAGAACAGGAACTGATGAAGTGTTTTTGTGTTGGTGTAGCAGAAATAGAAAGTAAAAGTAAAATGCTTTTGGCATGCATTACTTTATTTACTTCCATTTACTTAAGGCTTATTTTTTTCATTCTGTAAGCTGAATTTCTTGGAAATTGATAAATAACAACTTCCTGGGATGTTTTCACCCCTGTAAAATCTTGGCATGTTGTAATGATCTCAGTGAACATAAGGCATTCAGACAGATTTTCCCACCCTCCCCACCCCCACAGAAAACTGTTTGGAAAAGACTTATGATGAAAGGAAGCCTGATGTGTGCTATGAAGCAAGAAGGGGAATAGCTTTGCCTTGGACAGTTATGTTTCTGTGAATCATGAACACAGAGTTATCAGACATCATAGGTCACTCAGAAACATGGGAAAACCAGAACACTATTAACTGTTTTATTGCTGCTGGGGTAGAGATAGGTACGTGCAGCTCCCTGGATACACTCTGATAGCCTATGGAAAGAAAATAAAAAATAGCAGAGGCAAGGAGCAGTGGAAAACCAGAAGCAAGTTAGAATGCTTAAGTGAGAGTCCATCTGTGATGATGTGCCTTATGTCACTTCTACTATAAATGATTCTTTCTCCCACCACTACCCCCTTTAATTTTCTGTTTAGTTTTGGTTGTTTGTTTTTTTTGTCAATGTGAAAACTAACATGTGTGAGTTACCATGGTATAAAGGTACAGAGAAGACATTTATCAAAACAAGATCAGCTCTCTGCTCCTTCCTGAGGCTTATCTTGGCAAGTTTGTCTCATGATAAAATTATATTTGCCTCAACTTCATTGCATTTCTATCTCAGGATAGCTGTGTTAGTTAACTTTTTTGATGGTGAGATAAACTTTTACACTGTGTTTTGCAGCAAAGTTTAAAGTGAAAATCATATTTTTAGCTTTGGAACTGAAGCTGGAAGATATTTTCTGCAAAATGAGTAATAATAAATACTGATTACTTATTAGTGGTCAGTGCAGAATTGATCTGTTGCTGGTGATTTTTTTCTTGACTTCTCATATTCCACTTTTCATCCACATTTTATATCTTAATTTTGGCTATACTAAGCTGAATCAATGTGGAAAAGAATGAACATTGACTCAGTAGAAGATATTTTCTACAACCTTTCATCTCTGGAAATGCTTTTAATTATTAGAATAGTTTACTGTTAATGTAGTGGATTTATTGAGCTCTAGACAATCTTACAACATTTTATCTGAGGCAGCACACTCACTTTAAAGTGCTGGTGATAGATGTTTGCTGCTGATGTTGTAAGTAGTTTATAAGCAGATGTAAGCACTGCTTTTATGAAAACCATTTTCCTAACATCTGTCTCTCTAAAAAGAGAAAGGTTGGAAGTGTGGATCCCAGCCAGGATCATTGACAGGTCCAAGTAGCATCACTGGGACACCATTAAGACAGAAGAGACATGGATTTTGACAAACTGTAAAACAGCAAAACACAGGAGAAGAAAAGAGATGAGTGTATCCATCTGCCTTAAGCAACAGGAACATCTTCAATGACAAGATGTGGCCACATCTAACTGAAGATAGCTGGAATTTCTCTGAAAACTTTCAGAATAATAATACCTGTGGAAGGAGAGGAGAGGAAAATTAAACATTTTTTCCATGCAGATGATGACTGATAGCTAAATAACAGACTAAGAATGATTACAGGCACAAAAACAGTTCTGAGCATGTGAGCATGTATGATGAAGATTATTATTTTAACGGTGCCACAAGACAGTTGGTCAAGGCTAGAGGGAAAAAACGTGTGACTTATTCAGAGCTTGGAAAAGAAAACAAGCAAAAAATGGTGATTATGAATGCTAATGTGAACTTCTGAAGGCTGCTAGTGTGAAAAAGTGAAGATTCCCCTTTGTCCCCAATGGGCAGTTATGGCATGGCTTACCCAGCCATGACAGGTAGCTGTTTCTGTGCTGTGTGACCTGGTTTGAGAATTTGAACAAGCCAGGCATTATTGCAGGATGTGCATGGGTATTTAGGGTTTCTTCAAGAAGACCTGGTGGATGTTTCCTCAGTCTCTGAGGGAAGCAGGGAAGAGGATAAATAGAGCAGTATATCCATGCATGCATCACGTGCTGTGGGAGCATAGCCCACACTGTCAGGTATAAGTGGCCTCCTATCCTCATTAGGATGGCCACGAGACCTTAGATTTCTAATTTGTGCCCCATCATCTTGATGAGTAATAAATACTAATTAAACCTTATGAGCATAACAAGCCTTACAGTTAAATACCAGGGGTGTGTTTGAGTTGGAGTGGGATACAGCAGCTGGCAGCAAGCAAAACATAGCTGCTGTAACAGAAAAGCCATCTAACAAAACTCTGCAAAAATAAAATTCTTTTAGACTATTTGCCTCCTCCATCACATCCTGTTTATGTTTTAATCACTTTCTCTAGGTTCATACTGACACTCCCTCTTGCTGTCTTACCACCAGATGGACTTTAATAAACTCTTATATTTGGAAGCACTTTCTTAGCTCTTCATAATTGCTTCTTGTAGTACTTCGATGTGTGATGCAGAGATATCAGCCTCCGCAGTCATACTTATTGCTAAAATTGAGCAGCATATAGCAGCTTGTTTGTTTGGGTTTTTTTAAAGGAATATGAGTTATCCTAGATATTCCCCAGTTTCTCTCCAAGTCACTATTTTCTCTGCTCACCCTACAATATGTAACAATTCTCATGTCCTCTTCTTTACTATGGGTGTTTAACAAAGGGCAGGAAGGATGTTAATATTAACCTGCATTCTCTGAATTGGCAAATTGGTGGTATGAAATTAAATTCTCCCCTCCCCTCCCCTCCAAGTCCCATGAAAGAGCCATTCAGGTAGACTCATGGAGAGCAGAAACTCTTATTTCTTTAAACTTCAACCAAGGGTTCTTTGGCTGGGAATGTTATAGGGATGTAGTTGAACAGATTGCTTGAGAAAATAATGGAATGTTATCTCCCTCTCTTCAAGACTTTTCTCCAGAAAGCATAGGCACAGTATATTCCATTCCTCCTGGGTATAATTTGGTTCAACAGGACGGAAATGGATTTGTGACTCAGAATAACTTTATAGACTCTAGGAGCTGGCAGGGATGATTTAGCAAGGAAAGGAAAGGGGCCTTTCAGGGAAAGGAAATAGTGCAACATTCCTTGATCACTAGTGATTGTCTCCAAAAAAGCCTGCTAGGCCCCTTTGGCACATAGGAACAATTCCATCAGGAACTGAAAAGGCATTCCAAAAGAGTAGACAACTTTTGCTTGATGGTTCCTGAGAAAACAGCTTCTGTCCCTCCAGAAAGCCATGGCACCCATACTATTGAAATAACTACAAATGTTCCCTTACAGAGAGTGGAACAAATACGAGTATTGGGGTGATGTCATGCTTTTTTTGTGTGTTCACACAACTTCACGATTCAATGCCCTGTTAAGAAGCTCAAATAACATTTGGCTTGGGAAGTTTTCTTTGTATATTAGCTCAGATTTGGAGGTTTTGGAGCACTTGTGTTTTATTCTGACCTGATTGGTACTGCAGAAATGCTATAGGAAACAGAATAATTCAGGACAGAATTTAATATTTACCATTTCTGTTGCCAGGTGAGATTTGGAAAAGAATCCTTGAATATGGTCTAATATGAGATAGAACTCTCTCTGGATATCCCATAACTTCCTCTGAGTTTCAAATTGAAACAAACAAGATCCAAGAACATTTTGCTTCATCTGTTTTTGCAGTGACTTAAAAATTAAAATGCACAGAGATTGGGTGCTTTAAAAATGTTTGTGCACTCTCAAAGTCTGACTGCTGAAGCTTCTGAGAAAACAGGTTTGTAATGGAACTGAGTAAGGTGAAAGTTTCTTGAAATCTGAAGAGTTTAATACAGGCAGATAATTTTGATATAGTTTTAAAAGACTTTATTACTCATAAGAACATTCTCCTTTTTCCCAAGCCTGTTTATGACTTATGACTCTTCAAAAACTTTCTGAGCTATTTATTTCTAATAATGTCTATTCAAAAGTTCTAAAAAATTCTTTCTGATTGTATTCTGGTCCTGTTTCTATTTTAATCCAAAACCTTTTTAATGGATAGTCCTCATGGGAACATGGAAGCAATATTTAAGATAGGAATATATTTAACCTTTGCAAAGGGCAAATGTTAATGCTGTTTTGTAATCTGCTGCTTTCCTAATCCAGCATCCATATCCTTTGATCTGATTCTATTTACACAGTGACTTCTTCAAAGTTTTAGGAACATGCCCAGTACAAGAGCTTCCACTGCTTTCTGTAGGCTTCATTAAGGCTTAAATCTGCATATTTATCTGTAAGGAGTCAGTATAAAATAACTCTAACATTTGTAGTGCTGGACTATATCTGCTCAGGTTCTGGAATTCTACCTTGTAACCTCAGAATCGGATATGTATTTTCATGTACAGAATCACAGAATGAGTTGGGTTGGAAAGGACCACCATGGGTCATCTGGACATGCTCAGCAAGGTTGTCTTGGAGTACATTGCACAGGATTGTGTCCAGACAGTCCCTGAACACCTCCAGTGAGGGAGATTCCACAGCCTCTCTGGGTAACCAGTTCCAAGGCTTCATCACACACAGCAATGAAGTTCTTCATGTTAAAGTGGAAATTCCTGTGCATCAGTTTTTGCTGTTATATCTTGTCCTATTGCTCAGCACCACTGAGAAGAGCCTGGCTCCATGCTCTGACTCATCCCAACAGACACTCATAGACATTGATGATTTCCCCTCTCAATCATCTCTTCTTGAGGTTGAACAGGCCCAGGTCTCTCTTAAGAGAGATGCTCCAGTCCCTTGATCCTATTTATAGCCCTCCACTGGACACATTCCAGGAGCTCCACTGTCTCTCTTGTCATGAGGAACTCAGCACTGGACACAGCACTCCAAATGTGCCTCAAAAGAGCTGAACAGAGAGGCAGGATACCAGCTTTGACCTGTATTCCAGAATTTCATTGGCATTTTTAGCCCCAGGGCACACTGCTAGTTTATGTATGGCTTGTTGCCCACCTGGATTCCCCAGGTCCTTCTCCACAGAGCCACTTTCCAACAGCTCAGCCCCCAGCCTGATGCATGGGGTTGTTCTTTTTTTGAATTTCAGACCGTTCTTCTCTGTCCTGTGTCCAAATAGGCTCAAACTACCTTATGAGCTATTCTGGAGTGACAAAAATTTCTTTAATCTGGAAAAGTGTATTTATAAAGAAACTAAAATGAGTAGTCTGCTACTAGGCTGTACTGTGTTATTTTTAGAATACTACTTTTAAAAATAACATTTTCAAAAATGATAACACCGTCTTGTAAAGAAAGCACTGCTTTCATATGCCATAAACACTGAAAATTCTTTGGACAAGCTGTAGATTTTCCCTGCTCCTGAGTGCAACTTCTCAGAGGGCACTGGAAAACATTGGGTGTAAGCCAAGGAATTCATAAGTGGTTTTATTCCAATTCCTTGCCACAAGGGATAGATACCACCTTTGTATAAGAGGTTAATGAGTCTGCTTAACAAAGAAAATTATCAAGATGAGATGAAAATCTAATGCAATTCATTCTGCATGGAAGAGTACCTTAGTGAAGTGCATGAGTGGAAGAGAAAATGCCTCACTTTGATCATAAATGATGTCTGAAATCATCATCATTGAAAATTTTGCAAAAGATTTCTGCCTTACTTGCTTGGAACAACTTCCATGGACTGTGAAGTGGGATGGCTGTAAAAAGCTTGAGGATGGTTTAGTAGGTGAGGTCACATAGCAGAAAGAACAGGTGATTCCACCCGTGTTCCTGGGATCAGAAAGTTCAGGTCTACCAAGGCCATCTTTTTTTTGGTTGTCTGAAAGTACAACTGCATTTTTCTGCAGTTCTCCAGCTCAACAGATTTATTTTCCAGAATTCCTTTTTCTCCTCTCTTTCCAGCCCTTACATAGTGTACTGAGACACAGACAGCTCATACATTACTGCTTCCCCAAGTCAGTGCTGTTCCCCCCATTTGTTTCCTACTTTGACTCACAGGGAAATGGTAGCTGACTTTCTCAGGGGAAGATAGTGCTCCCTGACCCTGGAGTTCCTAATGTTTTGATAAAACAGCAGGTTAGAGACACAGTTAAATGGTGTGTACTTTTCTTAGATGAATCCACAGTCAGTGAGTCCTGGTGTGAGATTTATTAGGTCATATTAAAACAAATCCATGCAAACTAGATCTGAAGCAAAACAGTTGATTTTTCATTTTCAGTCTGATGATTTCACATAGATTGACTTTTCTTCATTGCCAGTTTCTAGTTCACTTGAATGCTTGTTATTTCCTTCACTGAATGTGTGGATACAACTCCACACATTCATGTGAACATTTATGTTCACATCATCTCTATCAAGTTTGTCCTTAGCAGTAAGCTACTACATTTTCTTTACATCCATACGTGTAGCTTAGGTAGTCAAATAAGTAAAGGTTTAAAGTGCAATCAGCTTAACTCCTGAGAGAAAACATTCTTTCAAAATCTAGATATTTTTGTAAAAAAATATTTGAAATTAAGAGATATTAATAAACCTATTTGAGTCATTGTTTAGAGGAGATTGACAAATGGAACTCTTCTTGAACTTGCTAAATGGAAAAACACTTTAGAGAAAATAATTGTGAGTAAGGTCTAATTTGTGATTGTTTTTTGTTCAAAATACACGTGTAGATACATTACCTACCTGAAGAAATTTGTTAACAGATGTACTAAGTGAAAGAGCCATTCAGTCCAAATTGCCAACAGATTAATTGCAGGCATCATGTGAAGTATGACTAGGAGTCACTGTTTCCCCAGCAACATTCTTGAAAAGGACAGCAGTAAATCTTCATGGAGAGAAAGAGGCGTTATTCTTACGGAATTTTTTTGTGCATGCAAACAATTTTGCCAAAGGCCTGGGGTGTACTTTGGGAAGTCTAAGGTCATTATAAAAAATAACAAGTTAAAGCAAAATTGTGTGCTAAAATTAGTGTGTGTCAGTGGAAGAATTGTTTAAAGTCACTGGTATGTTTTATTGGAGCAAGATACTTATGTCCTCAAAGTATTTAAAAACAAGAATGAACTGATCAGAGTAGACAATTTAGATATGCCTTCCAGGGAATAGTGTTCCCTGAGGTGCTCTGTAAGGGCTTCTAATTCTCTGGCTTGCTTCAATTTTTTAAGCAGTGGTTGTCATGCATAAGCATAAAACACAGCAGGCACAGACACCTCAGCTCTTTCTTGCTTCCCACGGGGACTGCCTAGCCCAGCTTCCTGACCAGAGAGACAGAATTCCTTTTGCAGAGGTGTCTGAAACCAATCTGAATGCTATTTAGTAAAAACGTCCTTGGTAATTTTCCAGAATGAATAGAAACATCATCTCAGGGAAATCCTCCCCTTCCATTCAGAAACTGTCTCTCTTCCAGTTGGCAAACACATGTCCTGTTCTCCCACCCTACAGAACATCACCATGTCCTGGGATAATAGCAGCAAGTCCAAGTTTACATGGGAAAGCTATACTGGGAAAGCAAGATGTGTATTTTTAGATATTACAAATGGATTAAGCAGTAGGTGATGGGGAAGCGTTAAAACTATGTGACCTCTCAAATCTCTGTGGACCAGCTGCTTGGGAACTTTTGAGATGACAAGATACGCCACACTGTGAGCACATGTAACCCTGCTGTTGTTTCCCTTTGAATCCCTAGACTATTAATTCCTTAGAAAAATTTAATTTAAAAAAGGAAAACAAACCAACCCTTTCCAGAAATAGTAGCGCTCTTTTTTTTATTTTTCTTTTTCAGAAGGGCATTTTTATCACTAATTTTTTAACAGTTTTTGTTGTTTCTTTCAAGGTGCCCTTGAGACTACAATGCTGTTGGCAGGAATACTAAAATGTGCTAGAATCAGAAAGAAGGGAGCACTCTACATGGTGTTTCATGCCAGCACAAATCAGGCAAGTTTTTCCTTTTGGCAGTTTTGGTTAAAATTTTGCAGGTGGATGATCTCACTTTTCTTTCAGTTTGTATATGGCTTTAATGTGGATCATGCTGGCTGGAGTTTGGAAACAACAAATATTTTGAGAACCTTAGCTGAAAAGAAAGGATTTTCTTTTTCTCCACTCAGCTGAAAACACGAACTTGGCAGGGAGTAAAGTCATGCTTGGCCATATCACTCAGTCACTATTGAAACAGAAATGGCCTTTTGCAGAGTTCATCCAACAGTGTCACTGAGAAGGAGGGATCATCCTAGTGCAGACAAGACGGAAAGGACAGGATGAAAGTAACATTTCCCAGCCTTTCTAACATTTTGCTCATGTCTTTTTTGAGTTTTGTGCATCCCAAAGATTAATGGGAATTACTTGTCTCCTTCAAATCTATAGTTGAAATGTTGGGAATAAAATACCATATTTGGTAAGAATAGTTTTGATTCAAAATGAAAGTGAAGCCTTCTAAAAGTACCAGACTATCCAGCTTCCACTATCATTATCTTAATTGCCTTTGAGTAATGTAAATGGCTTATGTGGACACATTATATATTTAATCAAATTTAAATTTTGGACCTTTTATGAATGTCTATTTAATTCATCAGGCATCTTAAGAATGTGCAAAAAAAATCACTTAGTATCTAAATCTCTGGCTGAATAGAAATTATGATATCCAAAAACCAAATCCAACTGCCAGTCTCACAGACAGTTCCTGACAAGAAAAAACAGATAATTTTTCTTAGACTCACTGAAGGGTACTATAGCCAAATATGAGGATTCCTTTATGTAAATTTTAACTCAAGACCAGGGCCATGAGGAAAATTATGAGTTACTATTAACAATTATATTATTAAAACAAGAAATTGCAATTGAATTGGCAGCATTATAATGGGAGGAGAATGAGCTCTACTGCCACTATTGGAAACAAATCAAACAAGTAAAAGATGAAACATTTTTTCTGTAACTTTCTAGAGTCTGCTGCTAGTATCCCCTGTTCCTACAAGGTCTACCTGTCAGGTGGAAAAACTGGACATCTACAACGGGAGTTACCATAACATCAACACTGAAAAAACTTTTGGTGTGTGGGCAGATGAGAAATCTGTAGAGAAAGCAAGGGGGTCTAAAGAATCTGACAGCAGCCTTCCCCATTGGCGTGGCTTCAATTACAAAGTCATAGCACTGGCACTGTATTCACTTTGGCTTGCTAAAAATGTCTCCTCCCTGTTCCTAGCAGTTCCTGTACAGTCTAGATGGCACACAGGGCATATTGTTGAGATCATCTAGCTTATCAACATGGTAGCAAATGATATGCAACTTAGTTTACAAGAAACTCCAGTGTCAATAATTTATTTTTATTAATTTTTTTTTTTGCCTAAAGCAGAAGAAAAAGGCAAAACCACAGCTTCTCTCCTCATTTTCATTTTCTGCTTAGTCTTCCCTTTTCCCTCTCCTTGTTCTCTTTTTTTTTAAAAAAGAAATCAGTTCAAAATAATGGCATGCACTTAATTGGGACATAGTTACCAGCAAGATGTGGCAGAAGTATATTTTGTTGAATAAGTGGAACAGAAAAATTAGTTCCCTTGATTTAAAACTTTCAATATTTCAAATCGAATCGGTGAAAAGATTATTTCTTGTAAATTATATCACTGGAGCTGATCTTATATGGTTTCCCTTAACTACCACTGGCTACTGGAGGAGCTTTGTGTGTTATGTTTTTTAGGATGATTGTTTAACCCAGAGATGTAGAGGGAGTCCCCTTGCAATTATAGGAGCTGAGCTAATCTGCAGCATCTGCCTGCAGACCTGACTGTAAAGCACGAGCTCATACAATGACATCACTACACCACAAACAGGTAATTGGACTATACACCTACAATTATCTTCAATCACATACATAATATTAGATGCTATTTCAAAATATGTGAAAACATACGTGTATTTTCAAGAAAACTCCATATTTTGCTTGACCTGGTAGGCTGGTCAGCCTCTCCCAGAGCAATCCCATGCACACTGAGGATGGGCTGAGATGCCATGTAGACTCTGACCTTTCAGCTTGGTCCTGGTCTGTGCTCCTGCCCCACTGTCTGCTTCATAGCTGACCCACTGTCTGCTCTGGAGTGCACAGGCGTGAGGACAGGTGGCTGCTTGTATCTTTGTTTTGAAGGTCCTTGTAATTGATGATGTTATTAATATGTTGCTTTTTTACCAGTCCAAGAAGTGCCCAAAATTAAATCTTGTGGACCAACTCTTACTTAACATTTTGCTTTTAATCTTTTAAATAATTCTACCACATTTCTCAATTTGCTTTATACACTTGATGGTTTTTGACATAGGAATTCTTTTTAATTTGTGGTCTTGAAGGAATTTTGATTCCATAAAGGCCATGCAGTTTATCAAAATGAAACAAAGTGGAGAACTTTCTTGAGAGACTGGGCCATCTATAAAAAATGCAATTGTTTTGCTGGTACAAAAAAAACCCTACTACACAAAACATTTTAAGATATTTTGCAGATATTACTACTGTATACCTCCAATATCTGTGTGATATTGGACAGGGCACAGTGAGACCTGACCATGCAGAGACACCAGTGAGGAGAGCAGGCACAGCTGCCCATGCCCCAGTGCAGTCTTTGCTGCCAGACAGCACCACATTTAGTAGTATCCTGTCTGGCTAAAATCAGTCTAAGAGACTGTGTGCTTTCCCACTGCTCACTTGAATCCTAGGACTCATTAGGAAACAACAATTATTCCAGGGTGATTCAAGTAGAGCTTAATCCAACCTTTCAAATATGCATGGGGCAGCAGCAGTTTTAGATTCAGATTCCCTATCATGTAAATTATTAGGGTTTTTTTCTCAAATAATTGCCAGTTCACATCTTTAGCCATTATAAATCACTTCATTTTCCTCCGGATATGTCAGCTTACGCCACTGAAAATCCAGTCTGATGACATAATTGGAAATATGGGATAAAATGCTAAACTTCAAGAGTATCATAGTCTCTTCACACGGATGTTTCCATAGTAACATAACCATCGCAATACAACCGTGCTGAATGGGGTTTTAATGTGATTTATTTCCTCTTTTGTGATTTTTTTAAATTAAAGAATTTGGATGGAGACAGTACAGAAATAAGGATAATTGACCTACAAGTACATGGAAGGATTTGACAAAGTAAACATGACTCTGTGTCTAAGGAGGACATATAGACCTTATGAAAGTGAAGTGGGAATATGATCTCCCTCTAATATGCATGTATTTTAGATTAAAAAATCTTGGCAGTATTCATGTGGATGTATAAAAGCCTCCTCCAAAAGCATTATACATTCTTTACAAGTCCTACTTTTCTCACCAACCAGAACAGTATATTAAAGTGCTAAATCACCTGCCTCTGCCTCACCTGTCACAAGCAGAGCCAATCTCCTGACATAATCACCCCAAGTCAGTGAACAACCCTGCATAAGCCTGTTCCCTAGTGTGTCTCTCCCAAATGCCACAGTCCTTGATCAGTAGCACTAATGATTCCTGGTTTACTAAAGCTTTGTGTCTCTGGTATACAATGCACTGCAATTTCTAACCAAAGCATTTTTTTCATTTATGGCAGTCATGATAGCTCTTCTCTATGAGTTCTCTACCTTTAATAAAAATTGGGCTCATTCATCTCCCAGTAGAAGAACAGACAGGGCCCTCTTCCACACCTTTTCTTGAAACTTTTAGAAAATAAATATATTTTAGATCATTAGCCTATTGAACTCCACCTCATAAAAAGATGGCTGAAATTGGGCTAAAAAGTTGTAAAGTGTGAGTGGGCAGATGTGTACACTTGCTGTGAAGACATATTTATTCCTTATGAAAAAGGATAAATTAACTTCATAACATATCTAAAAAAATAAGAATCTAAAGCTTTTGAAGGCAAATCATCTCATCTGTAAGGTCCTTCACCAGCTGTGTGCTGCCCTTTCCCAAATTTGATGTGCACTACAAAGTGCAGGGGTGGTGGGATGCCAGACACTGGCTTGGAAAATGTTGAGAGCTGGAGGTTCTGTGCAGGAGAGGAGAAACCACCTCTGAAGAGGAGAATAGATTACCAGAGGCAGGACCCACCTAACCAGCTATTTTCTACCATAAGAAATTAATTCTTGGCCTGCATGAAAGAATTGCTACCTTGTTTGGATATTTCCCAGGGTAGAGTGATTTTAGGAACTTTCCCCAGCCACAAATGATTTATGAAACACACACTGTAATAGCTATGCAAATAAAAAAATAATGTGAATAAACCAGGCATTATCAACAGCCACATATTGCTTTGATAAGATGGGGACACATAAGTTTTCTAAAATGGAATGTATTCATTCAGATTTCTGTAGTCTCTTCAGTTTTACCTACTGCTGGAAGTTGGGATTTTACCGAAGCCTTGACTAAGATCTTCAAACTAGCTATCCATACTTTCCCACAGGAAAACCCAGGAGAAATTGCTACTCTTCAAAACCCTTGTGTGGTCTTCTCCTCACAGAAGGCTCTGCCTTCATGTGCCCTGCCATGAGCTCCCAAGCTCACCTCAGGGTGCTGCGGAGCACCTGGGGGCTTGTGCCCCCCGGTCCATGCCAAAAAGTTGGACAGTGGGGAACAATTCAAACCTGTCAGCACAGGGATCTTCATGCTCAGGGCTTCCCCTGAGGTGCTGCCATAGTGAGCCAGGAAGCTGCACAGCCCCAAGCACAGGGGACGTGCAGCCTCCTCGCAGCTCAGGCTTTCAGGGTTTAAAAATGACCCAGTTCCTAGATTTGTTGCAAGTAAACAATAACCTCTTTGCTAGCCCATCATCACTGAGATGGATTGATTTTGTTCCTGAGCTGGTGAGTTGTTTTTTAACTCTAAGAGCAGCAGAAACAGGGAGTGAATGTGATGCTGGACAGTGCTCTGTCTCAGATGTGCTCTCAACGTCACAGCTGGACCCTTAGGAGATGGCATAACACACCCTTCACATCTCTGTGAAGTTGAAATCTTGCACAGACTTACTCAAACCCCAAATTCTACTCAATTTTATGATGACTTTACATTTAGCACACATTTACAAAAAAGAAATCCAGATCTGGGACCAAACTGAAAATCAGATGTGCAGGTTGCAAGACCATTAAGCTGCGAGGATGCTGGGTTGGAGCAGAGACGTGTCACGGGACAGCAGCAGCCTCCAGCAGGCCATATCCCCTCCAACAGCAAAACTTGCCCACATGGACACACGGGGAGTCTTCCAGACCTGCTCCAGAGCAAGCTGAAATCGGGCAGGTGATGGCATCACAAGCTCAAAATCAAGGCACACTGTAAATCCAAGCTTGTAGCTCTTGCCTGTGGCAGAGATTAGTGTCAAACACAGAATATGAAGCCCTGCTAAATTTTTTCTGTTTGGTCTAACTATTCCACATTACAGCTTTTGTTGAGCCCTTCAAAACAAGCTAAGCCAACAAAGCATTTTCCTCAGAAGAGTAAAAATAATGAAATTTTGCAAAATGAAGAAAGCTTAATACTGAGGGGTGTCTGCATAACTAAAGAATAGCTTTGGTTTTAAGCCTAAAATTTAGTAGACCATAAATCTAATAATATGGTCTACTGTCTTTAGGCATTTTAGATAGATATCACAATATTTATTTAGAAGTGTCATTTGTTGACCCTGTCTATTGTTTTGCATTTTTATTTTGTTGGAGTAGGATTTCACAACAAATTTTAGAATCTGTGTTTTTAGTGTTTATTGCTGCCAGCTGGATGACAGAATAGACAATATTATTACGGATTACAGGATCAATAATCCACGTTCTAAGAAGGATTTATGTAAGAGACCATAACAGCTTAAGCTTCAATAAATAATAAGTAACACAGAACAGAAATAACAGACATTATCTAAATAGAAAACAAAATTTTCCTATACCAGGAAGAAAAATAATACATGCAATATTAAGATTAAAATACATTTTTAGAAAGGTAAATTTTGATTTTTAAGAGGTTTAAGCACATACTTGCATGAATCGAAATATGTTTTGAGGTCTGAAAATCAGAACAAAAGGAGCTTTTCTTGCCTCTGCCCATTTTATCTGCTTCCATGATAAAAAAGAATTTTTCCTTTTTGCTGTTTGAAGCTCAAACCACAATCCCTGAGGGAATTCACGAGGCAGCAGAGGAGGTGAAAATAACCTCTACATCTGAATACTACAAAAGCTAAGACATCAGAAAGGTATATTGGAGCTGATGTTTCATTCAGGTATTTTTTTTATTTCCCCCACATTCCTTTTTTGTGCAGTAGTGTGCTTCCTCTTCTGCAGAAGGAATATTAGTCTAAACACAGAACATCCAGGCTTTCATGGTTTATAAAAAGAAGTAAATGTGATCAAAACAGGTTTTTTTTTCTTTTGCCTCGGAGTTATAGCAGTAGCTTTGATTTCCTTAATTACACACATCGCTCTGGAAAGGTCATAGTCTAATTCTGGTTACTCTTCTGGGAGCAGAAGAAATAATTCTGAGATTTTTTTCACCTGTTTTCACAATCCAGCAAGGGTTCCTTCTTTCTTTTACAGGAACAGCTACATCCTCCAGAGATTTGACTGGCATGTGACTAGTCAGTCAACAGGAAATTATTTACAGTTTGATTTTTAATTACTTCTGATAATGTGAAGGCCTAACAAATTGTAATCCAAGGATAAACATCCCCCATACTGGGAAAATTCAGATCATGTAACACTTTGTTGCCACTTCTTATTTACAGGTACACCAACCAGGCCGGGTTAAAATGTCTCAGGTTTTCTTTGTCTGGCCTTCCCATTCTGCATGTACAGGAAACCCTGTGCATGGCTCAAAACAAAATGACAGCAGATGACTTCCCCATGCCTCAGGGACCACCAGTGACCCACAGGCCAAGAAACTGCCATCCACATGGAACATTGTGATACTGTCCTGGGGATGCAGAGAGCTGCAGGCTGTGCTCGCTAACCCTTTCGGCGGTGGTCCAGCAGCACATTTAAGCAGATGCTTACCAGTAAACACCTGAGCTGGTGGCTTTGGCTGGATTATGAATGTCAGAGTGCTCTGTTGGAGGACAGCCAGATCACTCAGCAGCATGCACTGATTTCAAGGGGGAAGAGTATGGAGGAAGTTCATCTTTTTAATTGCTGGACTGATTTATTGCCTCCTGCAGTCAGTGGAAGTATCTGTTAGATCTTAATGTGACAACACAAGGCTCCACACGATTGGCTATCTAAATCTGTGAGTTTTCTGTCTTTTCTTGAAATGACGTTAGCTGATAAAAATCTGGATCATTCCACCATTTCACTGGTTTACCCCCTTCCTTCTTTTCAAATGGATTACAAATAGTACCAACAGCTGCCCTCTTTATAGGCTTAACAAAAGCATCATTATAGTAAACCTACTCGTCAAGGTAATTTATTTTCTTGTTTTAGTTTCCTCTGTTCCTCTGAAACAATATGTCCAGCTTTGAACAGCAGTATGTTTGTAAACACTCTTTCAGAGAGCTTTATGAGAGGTTTATAGTTCAGTAGGGTACTTAGTGCATCTGGTTCTTCTTCACAGGATATGAATACTGATGTGGTTCACTCCCTGTTGATTATGTCATTGTTTCAGACAGCTGGTAATTAGGGTTGGAAATACTAGTGATTCTTCCTGCTTGAACAGTCCTGAGTTAAGTAATAATTTTGGTGATGAGACTACCTTTAAGAATTCTTCTGGTGCAGGTGTGCATTGCCTTCCACTCATCTGTTGCCTGGAGGATTGAATTATCACCTCTTTCCTTTCACACCAAAGGGGAAGAGTTCAGTCATCACTGTGTAGTTTCAAAGCAAAGGAAGAGATTTCTCCCTAGATGCTCATGTCTGCAGTGTACTCCTGCAGGAGCCCAGAAGATGCTTGCTGACCCCTAAATGCTGCTGCTACCTCCCAGGTGTGTTGGCAGCCCATCTGGTAGCCTTAGTCACTCCATAAAAATAAGATTTGGTCCCTTGCCCTCTTCTCTGTGGAATACCTATGCCTGGTCTTTGCTATGGGCTGTGGGGCAGGTGTTTTGAGGAGCATTTTGGTGTTCTCACCAAAGCCTCTGCTGGCAGCTGAGCCAAGGCAGCCTATCTACAGGACTGAGGAATCCTGTAACATAGGAGGGATCCCCTGGAGGCATCTTTACCACTGGAGCAAGGATGCTGCAGCCTCCCCTCTCTCAGGAAATCCCCTGATTCTGGGAGGAAAGATTCTACTTCAGCATGTGCCAGACTGCTGGGTTTCTCACTCCTGGCCAGCACTGGTGCCTGGAGGTGTGCAGCCCTGCCATGCCAGCCTCCTGCCCTGTGTCCCTGTGCATGTGGCCATGACTGAGGGGGCCTTCACTGCTAGGGTGGCAGCTTCTCTGTGTCATGCTGGCACCGACTCAGTGACAGCACTTTGGATGCTGGGCATTGTTCCCCTAAAACACATCCCAGAAATGTGGGACAAGGTCAGATGCTTCTCTCTTTCCTCTTAGCAACCTGAAAAAGATATCAAGACTGTCCCCCAGGCTGTGCTCAACCTAATAGTACGCTTACATTGTTACAATTAATTTTAATAACAGAAAACTTTTAGCTCATATTGATATTTTAGAAAAAAATTAATTTTCTTTGAAAAGGTTGACATGATTTTTTCTGGTAGTTAATTTTTTTTCTTGTATGTTCTTTAATAATAGCATTATTTTCTGAATTAAGGCTAAATCATCCACAGCAATTTTAGCCCTCTGAAACATCTTTACCTACCTTTAGTCACTTCAGAAAACAATGCCCCCAGTTTGTTACACTAATGCAAAAGAATGGCCAGAGCAGGTCAGAACAATAGTGCAGGTGACCCTGTGCTCTGTACAGTGAAGCCTGTACCTTGGCCCAGTACAAGGAGTTCCCTAGTGTTCCCAGAAATGCCTAAGAAAGGAAATGTGAGTCATTCTTGGTTGCTCTTTTCTCTCTCCTGGTGCTGTGCCTGGCTGCCGGTGCCTCGGGGACTTGCCGAGCTGAGGCGGCTGTGAGGTTTAATGGCTATCCTTGGTGCAGCCCTCATATAACCCTTCTTGCATCCAGTTGGGTTTTGGCCTTGGCAGCATCCTGTAACAATAACTTCCAGAGTTTAATTCCCACTGTGTGAAAGAGGACTTCCTCTATTTGTTGTGTGCTTGCTGCCTGCTAATTTGAGAGGTGCTCTTAGTTTTGTGTTTGAGGCAGGAGAGGGCAGCTATTCCCCGATCTTTTAGTATCTATACTCCTCAGTCATCCTCATTTCCAGCCTCAGCAATCCCAGCCTGTTTAGAATTTTCTGGTGCCATCACCTTCCCATACACCTAATCACAACACACTCTGCGTCTTATCTAGTTCTCCCCATGCTCAGCCATATCCTGCTGTGAGGGAAAGAAAAATCTAGTTTTGCTTTCTGCACTATCCTTCTTCCTTGCCCTCTTTTGGCAGGCAATAATTCACAGGATACACACCTGGGAGGTTTCCCAGGCACAGTGCAGGGCTGTTGGATGGACTGACTGTCTTCCAGGGAAACTGAGTCCTGCTCTTTAAATAGCATGGTCTGCAAGGACCTCTCCAACCAAAACCTCTGGGAGGCTTTATTTCTTCCTTGCCCAGTGGCTTCTCGGGGGGAGACTTTCAGTCCCCAAATCTTACTCCCACCAAAATACGTCCCAGCCAGGGAGGACATGTGAAGAGTTCTGGGAGCTCCTTGCGGTACATGGCAGACCCTTTGTCACCCAGCTTCAGCTCAGCACCTGAGTAGAGAACATATAGAGAACATATTACTTTTTTTATTAGAAACTCTTTACTTTTTTTATTAAGAACAAAGAATTGGTGTGTAGCCTTAAGCAAATTTGCTCTTAAGTCTTGCCAGGCAGACTATGGCCCCAGAAAATCTTGTTGGGCACAGGGTTTCACGTCTTTCTCAGATGTGAGGAGAAATTTGAAGCTGAGACACCAAGTACTGCAGCCCCAAATGCCAGGCCTGGAGTCATTTTCACTCGTTTGATAATACCAGGTCTCCTTCCTCTGCTATTTGTGCTGGATTTGCTCCATGGATTTCCATTGAGCCAAACATTCCTGGGGCTGGCAGAGGAGGCAAGGGATGGAGAGGGCCCTTTGTGCACGGTGGGCTGACAGCCAGCTGTTGAGGGGAGCTGAGGACCTGGTCAAGAGATGGCAGTGACATTTACCACAGCAGAAGAGCTGGCTGCAGGCAGTTCTGCTTCCTTCACTGAAGGGACAGGATGACTGGGTAAGCAGCTTTTGTGAGGGAAACAGAGCAGGAGGAGAACAAATAGCTTGTTTCTCTTCAACTTTCCATTTTCCTCATCTAAGTAATGATATTCCACTTTTCCCCAGACAGGGTACTGCTTTGTCTGAGATGTTATTGCCAATTATCTATCTTAAATGTCACACACACACAGAATAAAGTGCATATAAGCAGAGCCTTAGATGTGAAGGGGTGCAGAGGACCAGAAGATGACAGTGGAATGACTCTCCTGGGGTGACATGCAAGCTCTGGTGTTAAGTGGAGCCATCTTCTTCTGCTAAGATATCTGAATGAGCATCTGTTGTTGCTGACTAAATAATGGTATAGATTGAATTAATCCTTGTGGCATGGGAGCTCTCAGTCAGAAACAATAGCATCAGCTGGAAGAGGTAATTCCTGGAATTGTGTTGCATATCACCCTCACCAAACCACACTCAAGGCAAGCAGCATGACAGGATGCTCTGTGGTACCTGCCTCTTCCACCACTTCTTCCAACACTTTTCTTGCTGTCCCCTGCTTTAATTAGGTACCATTAATCAATCACTGCTTAATGAGGACCCCATATCAACATGTGCAGCAAAATAATACAGCCAGAGCAAGATCTATGCTTGCCACTTGAGCCCTGTGTGCCAGTCCATATGGAGCTGCATTGCACTTGCAGCTGTTGATCAGGCAGCTGTGAGCCCATCCACCCCCATTCCTTTAAATAAGTGACATTTCTTTTGCTCCCTCTTCTGCTTCCACCACAACAATGAATGTCTGTGAGCAGATGACTGAGGTCTCATTCTGCTCTTTACTGTACAAATGGGAATGGATGAATCTTTCTGAGATATTTTTAAGCCTGAAGTCAAGATAGAAGCCAAATTGTATTTTCTAGGGCTTTGGGATATCCAAACCTCTAGAAGTTGGAGGATGCAGAAGAGAGAAGACAGATATCTCCTAACATATTTCCTCCAGTTATTTCCATGGAAGTTTTCTAAACTGCTTTACAGATTAGATTCAGCTGTGAGTTTTATTTTAAATGTCAGTGGGAATATATTTTTATAATTTAAAATTATCTCCAAGTTTCTTACGTGAAAATAAGGTAATCAATCTTTCAGTTTTGCATTGAGACATGCTGGTCAGACCATTGACTATAGTTCATTTTGCATATCAGAAATATTTAAATCATAGTATGTTAAACACTGAGTGCTCAGCCAGGCACAAAGTTCTCAATGCACAGAATTCAGTGAAGGACTTAGAGTCTCAGTAGTAAGCAGGAGACAAATGCTGAGAGGAGGAGATGGAAAGTTAATTGTTGTGAAATTGTGTTTATTTAAAACTGCACACAAAATTATGACGGATTATACACTTCTTTCAACTACTCATTAGTCGGCTTTGCTAGTTGCATCTCTCTTACATGTGAAATATTGACTAATTCAAAAAGCAGTGCCAATGAAGGATCGTTAAAGAAAGTGGGATGTTCTACCATGTGATCAGGCTATTCCTGGCTACAGTTTAATCAGTGTTTGCAGCAACCAGTATGGCTCAAGGACTTCAGAGACAGACTATATTTTATTTTTTTTTCTAGTTATTTACTTTCTGTTGTATGTATTTGCTGCACAGTATCAATCCTAATTTAGGCTATAGCCTTGTGTCACTTGAAATTATTCCAGTCATTTATAAAGCAAACTGAAAAACTGACAGAAATTCTGAGAAGATCATAAAAATTTAATACTTGATTGCTTCACTTCTGGTTTCCTCCATCTCCTCTTCCATATGCAATTGATAGCCACTGCATTATGGAACAAGATATAGGATGGTGAAATAAAATACTGTTGAAAACAAAACTGTCTCTTCTATTGCAATCATTTATTATAGTTATTCTTTGTTTTCTGCCACTTGTCTTTGTGAAAACCATCTTTGACTTGCAACCTTTTTCTGGCTTTGTAGCTACAATGCATACTCCTCAAGAGATGATATGGCAATGGTCCTGAGGAGGGAAGTATTAAAATTTCATTGAGTAGCTGTGGTGTCTTGGGTATTTTTCATTTTTGAACTCTAGTTAATATTTCTACAACAGTTTATTCCCAACCAACTCTGACACTAACTGGGACAATTCTCTATCTCATAATCCTGCCCTTCAAACCATTTCACCATCAGATTTCTAGGACTTCAAAGAGCATAGTCTTCATTCACAGGGAAGTAAAACCTTCTGGAATTTCCTGAGCAAGTGTCAAAGAAAGATAGGGACACCTTTCTCTGATGAAGATCACTTCTCAGTGTGATTCTGATTATCTCTTTGGTGAAAATCTGTTGTCTTCTGCTCAGGGTAACAGCCTTATTAGTTTGACACAGAAATGTTCTTTAAACTAACCATGATGGCAGCATAAGTAGTTTGCTTCTTTACTGTAATTTATCACTTAGGCTGGAGCCCAGTTACAAAGAGTCCAGACAGAGAGTCCAAGGACTGACCACAGTTTATTGAGTATCTCAAGGCTGTACATAAAATCTGCCTGATGATCCAGTTTTACCTGAAGTACAGACAAAGGAAGAAAAAAATCTTTCAAATAATTGTTTGAATTTGTAAAGATATTTTTGACAGTTAGGCTTGCATATTTTACAGTCAAGGTAAATATGGAAACATTGAAATTTGCCTTTACAAATATCCACAGATGCTGGATTTGAAGTTTACCCATGTGGATATTTATTCATCCAGCCAGTGCAGAGAAATTTTATTAGTAGACTTCTGTGACCAATTAAAAGTAAACAGATTGACGAAGCACATCTGAAAAAACCCCAAATTTTTTGAAGATGCAAGTTTTCTCTTAACACTGTGTTGAAAGCAAACAATTTAAATGTGTTTTAATGGTTTTTTTTGTTCTTAATTATTCCCAAAGCATTAATCACAGCAATGTTTTCAATGTCCTTAAAGATGGCTCTTTAACGTGGCTGCTTGTTCTGTGTTCACTTTCTGAACCTTAGAGGCTAAAGCAGAGATGAACTCATTGATTAACTACATTTATTATTTTATGCCTTTGTAAAACTGTTCAAAAAGCATTTCAGTATAAATACTAGCTAGACTGTGCTAGCTATGTTCTATACTAGCTAAACTTCAATGAGAAACAATCAGAAGCATTGGAGTAAAAAGGCATTTCCTTATGTGAACAATTTGGTCTCTAAATACACTTGAGCAAAGACCACTGAAATGTATTTGAATTCTTTCATACTCAGTGCTTATCTGATGCTCAAAAGCTGTTTATGACATTCATTTCTATAAGTAGCATAGAGCTTCTAGAATGCTGGTGAAATGCATTTTTGGGTGACATGGGTAATCTTTCATTTCTCTGTAGACTATAGACTTCCCCCATAGTGCCATAGTAAAAATGTCTGCATTGCACTGTAAAGAAAATTATCACAATTTTTAGAACTTAGGCATTTAGAGTTGCTGCCCCTTTCTTTAAAAGAGAGTAAATTATTTCATATACCACAAATAAAAAGTAATGCATCTTTGGGCAAAACTTATATTTCTGAATGCAGCTATGAATTCTTTTCAGCTATGAATTATTATCTCTTTTTCTGTTTCTGAAAAGAGAAAACAAGGATCTAAAAATCCACCAGGGTTTCAGGCTGCTATGGTCCTGGTGGTTTAGAGCTGCCTTCATTAATGAAAAAAATTAATCCCCTTCTACATGCCCTACTTTTAAAACTATCCTTTATTTTAAGCTTTTCAAGATGCTCACGTTTCTATCAGTATCAGATGAAAATCCTACTATATAAGTAAAGTTTTTTTGGAGTTAATTTGAAGCAGTACTAAGCAAAATGATGCTTTGTTCTTGAGAAAGCACATCTTTCTGAAGAAAAACTTTATTTTCATTTCCTTCAAAAAAGACAATATGCAATGCTTTTCTAATGGTGACCATACTGGAGGTGCTTTACTATCTTTATAGCACTCAGAACTGATTTGTCACTGGCTCCTGCATTGTAGGAATAGCTAGAGTGCCTCTGAATATTGCAAACACATCTGTGCTAAAAAAGACATGTACAGTATTGCCTATTGATGCTGATGGTCGGTGCTGACAGATCTCCATGGTGAGCTACTTCAGGGCCTGGTATGTCTTTCAGCCTGAGTATCCATTGTCTCCAGCCACTGCAGATGTATCTGTTAGACTTTTCTACTAAGAATATTTCACTACCAGAAATAATGACTGGGATGTAGAAGGGGAAGAAATCCTTTATGAAAAATCTAGAGCCCTTGTTTCACTTAAATCAGTCACCTACTGCTGTAACAGTAGTATATTTTAGATTTATCTCACAGATTGGTGCTGGGGTTATAGTAAAATAAATAGTCTCAGATTCACCACTGTGAATGGCTTATTTTAGTCTTCTGTTCACATCTCTGACTGCTTTCATTATAAAATCATATCCAAGCAGGTCAGCCATGGAAGATAAATCATGTCAGCACAAAGCTGGTTTGTGAGCTATGATTTATTGGCTTTGTTAGGCCTTTGTTAGGCCTTCAGGTCTTGTGAATCTCCACACATCGCAGTCTGCACTTTGAGACCAGTCTACTCCAAAGGTTTGGATTTTTTTTCCCTAATTAGAGCACAAGTAAGTTGTTACTAAAACATTTGTCACAACATGAGATGAGTAATAAAAGACATGAGGTCTGTCTCCAAGGAACAATGCTACAGTGAAGCTGCAATATCATTACATGAGTGATATGAGCTCAGGTAGAAAAATTTTGTTTGGGTCAGATGAGACGCAGCTCTTGGATTGCTGGGGGATCTTTGCTGCTAGAGTTTTGTAAATTTATTGCATTTCTGGTTTCAGAGCCCTGGAAATTAACTTTAATGAATTTTCACAGCATTATTCCCTTTCACACTGATTTTGCTGTATGTGCCAGTATCACAGCCTGTTTTACTGATGAAGCAAAGCCAGTCTAGAGAAGCATCACCTTTTGGCACGTGTTAGGATGTTTGTATTAGCTCCTTCATCTCATGTGCTATGGTGAGGTATAATCCAAAAGCTGGAGGTGTTTGTGTCGAGAGGAAAGCAGACCCGGATACTGAAGTCCTTTACCTGCTATTGGCATATACTCCTTTCCTGTCAGGTGACACAAATTAATCTCTGTCCCAGAGATTATCTGTCAGATAAAACAGTTGGAGAGGGTAGATGTGTCAATGAGCTGCAGTTTGGATACCCTGCTGCAGAGGGTAACTCACTTTGACCAGAGTGGCTACAGGGGTCTCTGCTTCCACAGTGGCATTTCACTATGGTAGGGAACCAGTGGTTCACCCTCCCAGCGGAGCTTCACATGGGATTCTGCACTCCCAAAATCAAAGGGAGGTCTCTGACTCTCCTGGCTACAGGAGTCTCCCTTTGGCTCTGCTCTGGGCTCACATAAACCCTTTGCCAGGCATTCTTCTCTGTAAGCTGCATGATGGCATCCAAACCTTCCCGCAGTTTATTGAACTCTCTCCATTGCCCAGGAGGATGATTGAAGCCAAGCCGTAGCGGACACTGAATGTGTTTTGAGAGCAGGAGTAACAAAAGGTCATACAAGGAAGGAAAAAGTTCACTGGATTCCAGTAGATACAACAAACATCAATGCGAACACAAAAGCACACTGGGTTTAACAGAACAGCACTGTGAATTGTGAAGCTGTGTTTATTCCTTTGAATTCAAGCAGGAAGGAAGGGATTTTTGTGGCTCTGGCACAGAGCCAGATGGTTTGCCTTTCCCCAGCTCCCACTTTTGGAGAGAGGAACTGACTTTTGCCAGCAGTGTCCCCTGCCCTTGCCTCTGCCTGCCCACAGTTTGGCTGGAGCTGCCCTCATCCCCTCCTGTTTCCCACTCCCTGCCCAGCTGCTCAATGTCTCTCCTCATTCAGACCTCGTGGGGGCCATTTCCAGGCCCACACCTCTGCTGCTGCTTCCACTATAATGTGTGCCCTAACAAGTTGTGAGCATTTGAAATTGGCTGTGGAAATATGTGTGCAGAGAAAGTGGTTTCTTCTGAGATCCTCAAAATAATGGAGTGTGCATTTTTCCAAAGAAATACTTAAAATACTTTGGACCCCATGTCGACAATTATTAAAACTGCAAATTGTTTCCATTTTTAACTCCTGATTAGTAACAGAGAGTTTGTTTTTGCATTTTTAGAAATATATAGGCGTTGTGGAAGCCCTTTGCAGAATGGTAAATTTTGATTTCTGATAATTGCTGGAAAGTGACATTCCCATTAATCCTCACTGGTACTGTTGAAGGATTTAGAAACCGCTTTTAGATACAAGCGCAGCTCTGTAAATCCCCTAAGACAGAGCCATGGGTAATGAGAATATAGAGGTCATGTGGGTAGCGAAATGCGAGCTCTGCATCCTGTCAGGTGGTGTTACAGACAGAGGAAAAAGGAAAATAATGGTGTTTTCATTCCTTTAAAAAAACACTTCAGGAGTGGGGAGACAACACTGTTCCCTGCAAGAAATAAGAGAATTCCCTGTATGGCCACATGACCATGTTAAGCGTAGTGACAAGCCATGCTGAGAAATCCAAGCTTCGATCATTTGGGACTAAATTGATTTAAATCCTAAATGCAAAAAACTGTTGTTTAAGGAGAAAACAACAGCAGTGTTGTGAGAGACATTAACAGGCTTTGCCTGACTTCTAGTTGCTATGTTGTCCAGATAATGGTTTTGAGTCTGTGGAGCAGGTCATGCTTGCAAAGATGCTGGTGCTCCCTCTGTGTAGCACTCCCTGCTACTCGTGCTAACATGTGGATGTTACACAGCACAAGGCACCAGGTGGGGAAAAGGGACAACCCTCCAAACTACCCCAGTGTGGAAAAAGATGCCATCAGGTCACTGCAGCCAAATATACTGCTTTGAGGCAGAGAACAGGCCAGCTTTTTCTCTGAACACTCCTCACAAGGTTTTTTTGTGTCCTGATAAAATCAGGTGAGTAATGGTGTGTAACATCACCAAAAGAATTAAAAATTCAGTGTGGTGACAGAGGTGATGAGGGAGTGCAAGGTGACCTCAGGGGAGAGCAGACAAAAGCATACACTTCTGCCTCAGGCAGGCTCTCAGAAAAGTGGGGAAACGGCAGTAGAGACAGCTAAAGAGTGACACAACTTGCAGTAGCTCTGCCTCAGAAATCTGACTGGCCCAGCTCCCAACAGCAAGGGTACAACCCACATTTCTCTGTCTCTGGGCACCAGCAGCAGTGCCTGCCCCATGCAGGTGTCCCATCCCAGCCCAGCAGCTGCACAGTTAACAGGACACAGCAAGGGCTGCTCTGAGCATCAGCACAGGAGTGGGGTTTGTTTTTCTGCCTTGGAAACTGCAACAGGGGAAACCAGGAGGGGTGGCCACAAAAGAGGCATGGATGCCCCAGAGGCAGGAATCTTTCAAAGGACAAGTCACACTGAAATACTCCATCAAGCCAGTGGTGCAGCCAAGAACAGATTTAAACATATTTTGGTGCATGCATCCTATAAATACCATTCTCATCCTGCTGCTTGTGCTGTGCAGACTGAACAAGAAGTTCAATGTGCAGGCCACTGTGTAAGCAGACTTTGTCTACAATGCAGTCAAGGACTGTAACTATTGTTTCTTTGGTAATAAACAATTAAATGGGTGGATTTCAATTTTTCCTGCCACATCTCTGTGAGCACTTTGGGTCCTGGGTAAAATGCCTAAGATTTTTCAGAGTCCTTCATTAAAATTTTCTCTCCTCAGCAAGGTGTAAAAGGGTTAATTCTTGCTTCCTGTAGAACCAGTAAAGTCTGCAGCTTTGTCCAGCTCCACAATTAACACTTCAAAGTCTCTGCTGGTCAGAACTAACTGATAACAACCTGAATATGCTGGTACTTGGGTAGTTTATTATTCAAATTAAATATTTCAAAGGAGTTTGTATTGGAACATGACTTTGAAGCTGTGGAAAGACCCCAGCTTAGGGTTACCATTTCAAAGAGACTTTTACAACATCTCTTAGATGTTGAAATGCCAGTGGTGGATACAGAATTTATTTTCAAACTGACAGAACTGAATAATGGGAACTGACTTAGCTGAAACAACACATTAGGTGTTTTCTTAAAGGCACTTTCAGGCATCCTTGGAAAGGTGTTTTTAACTGTAAGGATGAGGCAGAATGCCACTGAATTTACAGGCTATGCATTGGCTCTGGTTATTTTGAAGCTGGTCAGAGACCAGGTTAGAAAGACAGATGCATTAGGTAAACTCAGAAAGATGAAAACCCGAGGAGAAATTGTTATTTACAACCAGATGCCCTCAAAATTCACATTAGGTGTAGTTGTCCTCTTGAACCCCCGCAGTCACATCATGATCCTCATCCATATCACTGCAAAGCAGGACTGTTAATCTAAGCATCAGAAAAAAAATACGAGAAATTAGTATTAATATTTCAAGATTTCAAAATATTACTGCATTCAATTTTAGACTTTACTTACAAAATTTCACCTTTAAGGTTTACATTTTAAAGCTTTCCACATACAACCTGTCATTTTATTCAACTGTATCACAGAAGCTACAATCATAGACTGGGGTCCATTTGTGATGTATTAATCTAAAGTAAAATAAAGGCCTCATTTCCAAACAGTCTTACAGCCACAAATCACAGAAACATTGCATGAACTGAGTGATTTTGAAAACTGGGATCCATTTTCACAATCTCTTAGATATTTCATGTCCTATATCCCATTGAAAGTCTCTAAGTCTTGCAAAGCTAACTAGAAACCAGTTAAGCAGCCTTTCAAATCTGAGCCTTGCCAACTGAGGTCACCTGACATCAAAACTGACATCTAAATTTAAAAAAATAAAACAAAACCCCAAAAACCTGACCAAGACAAATGTAGTAGATAAATTATAATGAATAAAAACAAGATGCTATCTCTGAAGAGACCCCAAAACTGCCACTGTCTACCATGACTGTACAAGTGAACATACAGGGAGTACTTAGGACAGACTGCTCTTAACCTACCAAGTTGAATTTGTCAATTCATTTGATCTTTTTATGTGACACAGACTGCAATATTGCAGCTGCATGTTTGGTTAGTTTTTTGTCCTGCTCCAGAAATTGGGTTGTACTGGGGTAGGTGAGATGCAATTCCCATGACTCAAGCCCTGTTGAACAAAAGCCCCATGGCTTATGCACACAAGGGATTTTGTTGTAGTGTTGTAAAATGCAGACTTATTCTCCTCATCAGCCCATGAAGATGCAGATCAAAGAAGAAAATTGATGTTTTTTCTGTCTTGATAGAGTGGCATGCCACAGTCAAAGATCAAAGGAGACTAATGTAAGGTGGAGGTTGCAGCAGGCACCCTCTTACAGATGCTGGTGAAATTGTACTGACATGTGGCTTCATCAGTCAGAATGGAAATCCATGTGTAGAGAAAAATGAGAGGTCAGCAGGTAAACTCCATAGCATTAATTGAACCCTCTGGGCAGTGACTGACAAAGGAGCAACCAGCATAATGGCTTTCTGAGTGTGCCATTTCCAACAAAATAAATCATTTGATGGATGTAGTTAATTTCCTACCCTATGCGAAGATGCCCATGATGAAGGTCTCAGTTCAAATGTATTGCAGAAGAGGAGGACTGCCTTCTGAGGATGGTAAACTGGTACAAAGTGAGCAGGTGATTTTCAAAGGCATGAATGTCTGCAAAGTCCATTTCAACCAGTCCTTCTTTGACTTAATGGAGATTCTTATGAAGTTTTTTTTTTCTCTATACTCTTTTGTGGTTTGGTTTTGGGGCTTTTTTTTTTTTGTTTGGGGTTTTTCCTGCTTTGGCTTTTTAAATTTGTTTGATTTTGTTTTTCTTAATTGTAAATAGAACAGTAGAAAATAATAGAATATAACCCATTCTTAGACTGCAGTCTAACCCTCTTCTCCTGCATTAGTACAAATGGAAAGCAAACACAAGTACAATGGATCAACTACATAAACTTTTAGGTCCAGTTTCCATGTGGCTATAAGCTAGCACAAATGTGGTCCTGGGGGAACTCTGAATCTGAGAGGACTCAGCTTGTGGTGACACAACTTTGAGCACAGTGACACATCCAATGACTGCTGTGGCATACTGAAAACAGCCTGATGGCCCTGGGACTTGGTACTTGGCCTGTAAATTGTCAGTGGTGCTCAGCATCCCCATCCTTGGTTCAGAGTGACCACCAGTCCCAGCTGCTGCA
>NC_031768.1:18079794-18236977 GCF_001522545.3 Parus major
GCCCAGAGGAGCTGTAGCTGTCTCTTCTGTTTGCTGCCATCATTGCAAGGCCAGCCAGGCTACCCAGAGGCTCTACAAAACATTGAGATCTGCCGGTGCTGCAGATGGGTAAATACACTTCCAGGGATGATCTAAACTTCAGAGACAATAATATTTCTCTGGAAATGCCAGGACCTATGTGGTGCTGGCCTGAAAGGAGATGCTACAGACACACAATGTAGTATTTGTTGACTTTAGTCAGTAAACAAAATCCAACCCCACATCAGTTTTAAATTGCCTAATGTGTATAGATTAATGCATTTTTTTCATAGGTGAGTGAACTATACCAGCATAATCAGAAAACCCTATTCCCAGAATGGGGATAGAGTTGCATTGTATAAAACCCTGTAAAATTAGAGTAGCACACCCTTTGTCTACAGCCAAAGCCCAAGAAATCATTTCAACAGGTTATATCAAATAGAGCTAGTTAGAGTTCTGAATTGTTTTAAGCAAGGAAACGTCAATCAGTGGTTATTTCACATGAACTGTTCACTGTGATAATTGTTCTAATATTTTCTGTTTGTTATTCATGACAGGGGAGTGTCAGGTTGTCTACTCCAGGGACTTATTTCTCCCAAACTGTTCATCTACACTGGCTTCCCTGGAAGATAAAGTCAGTGTAACAGCAGGGAAAATCTGTTCTCAGATTGTATGACTAGTATTTTTAAAAAAAAAACCATGACTGATATAGAGCTATGAAAATAATTGATTTTTTTCAGTATGGCAGTTGAACCAAAAAATTGAGAGATTGAGAGGAAAAAATAGTACAGTCCATCTCAGCTCAATTTGTTGGCTTTTTTTTTTTTTTTTTTTTTTTTTGTCTGTGAGATGAGGAGAATATTTCATTCAGCTTCAGACAAAGATATTCTTTTCCAAGCCAGGTTGTTTCTGATGAAAATTATTAGTTGGAACAGACAGGCTAGGCTAGATTTAATTGTCACCTACACAGCAGATGAGGAAATACCTCCTATAAAAGGGCCTGCCAGGTAGAGGCATTCCTCTGGGGATTGAGGTAGGACATTGCTCTGGGACATGATGCTGCAGAACCCTCCCCTGCCCACAGAGACCCATCTCTGCAGCAGCAGCAGGCTCCTCATCCATCCCAGGAAGAAGCAAGGGATGGACCCTCCAGAGAGGACACGCTGTGGTGCAGCATCTGCCTCAGCTCATCTTCTAATTGGCAAAAGAGGCATGGGAGAGATTGACCCATTCCCTTGGATGGTAGGGAACATCTTTTCCAGGGTGGCAGCTAATGTTCCAGGGATCACCTCTGGAATTAAACCTTGGCTTCCCAGGAACATGTCTGGCTATTGATTACAGCACAAATTTGATGAGAACAACTTTGTTTAGAAAGACAAAATGACATTTTTCACAAAGAGATCATCAGCTGCATAATAGCTGATTCTTGTACAGGAATATTTTAATGACAGTTCTTTGCTGGGACAGATGCTTTTCCACGTTAATGGGAATCACCATGTAAGCATTTCTGTAGATAAATCAGTGAGAAAGGGTAGAGATAGCATCAGATGCGTTTATAAAAATTCTTACAAGTTCTGAGCGTTTGGGGGTTACTCCTGATAAAATTGAAAATTCTCTTGATTGTCTCTGTTTAATTGGATTGAGATCTAAGGCTGCCATGACATATGTAGCTGAGCCAGTCTTTGCTGAGTGGTAACAAAGCTGGGGGGGAGGTCTCAGTTCTCCTCCTTCTCACCCTTGTTTTCTTAACCCACACAATCCCAGCCATTTCTAGGGCTGATCTGGATGTGGGAGCTCACAGATGAGCCTATGTGAGCTGATTAATTCATTCACCTGCAAAAAAAAAGAAAAAAAAAAAGGCCACCTTTTCTGCTAGGATCATTTTGAGCTGGGTTAAAAAGTGAAACAGCTGCTGGAGTGGCCCAGACAAGAACTTCTCCCCATGCCTGGTGGGCGGAAGGGCTGTGGCTGCTCTACACTGGTGCTGATGTGCCAGGACTCCTGTTTGCTTTCCAGACTCTATGGATTTTGCAGTGTTGCAATAGTGCTTAAAATCATTGTTCAATGTGGAGAGGTTCTTTCCAGGCACTTTTGTGGAGCTAGTTAAACCTCCCAAAGGGCAGTTTTCTTATTGCTGTGCTTGTGAATCATGCTGTGCTTAATGTGCAGGCATGCTCATTTTGACAAACAGGAGATAATTCACTGCTAGATTGGTCTTCAAAATGAATGTGAGTAGTCTTGTGATACTGTATATTAGATATGATTATAGACATGGTTGTACTTGTTCAGGATTGGAATTTGTTCTGAAAGAGACAGATGCACAAGAAAATCCCTTTCTATTTTTCTGCCCTATGTTTTGTTTAATAATAAGGGATGAACAGAGTTTAATAAAGGGAATGGAAGCAGCTGTGTTGCAATTAGAAGAGTTAATTAGTATTTGCCCAGAAGTTTGAGCATGCAACTGTACTGGGCAAGGAGATGGCTCAAATGAACAAAAATGAGTGGTTTGTGGTTGGTGCTTCAAAAATCCACTTCCTCCTGTACAGTTAATGTTAAGCTAGTACAGTACACTGGAAATATAATCCCTTGCAAATCACTTTCTGGATCTGAAAGTAGTCAATTATCTGTGACTGATTACTGTCTTAGGGCCAGAAAAGTACCAGACACCTGCTATTTCCATTCAAGCCACTGAGAATTGTTGGTGCCCTTCTTACTGTTAGATCATTCATCCTCTCAACATATTCAAATTTGGTATTGTAGTGTATTGTTAGAATGAGGACAAGCACTGACTTCCCAGTAACAAATGTCCCTGATGATGTCCTTATTCTAGCTTTGAGATAAGAGCAGTTCAAATAGCCTTCTGTGTGACTGCCAGTTTTATGCAATTTCCTGATTTAGCATGAGACCAAGGGCAGTGCAGCTTTATTTACTATTGTGCATTCAAATTAAACCTCTAAAAGATTTACTGATTTAATTAGTATTTTTGAGAGCATGTAGGGAAAGGATGAGAAGACTAAAATGGCAACAGGCTAGCTACATTGCAAAGACATTTTCAGATCAGATCTGAAATGAGATGGAGACATTTGAGAGGGCTGTTGCTGATGCAAGAAACCTCAGAGGAGAGCAGTCAGTAGGGGTGAGACTCTGCTCTGGGACTGCTAACAAAGCTGTGCTCTCACTCTGCACAGAAATGGGTTTGCCTTCTGCTCCTGATAATCTCATGTGACTTCTGTTACTAAGAAGGGAGGGTGTCAACATGCTAACTGTCAGCTGGAAAAATTAAGTTACTCTCTTCGTAATCTGATTATTAAGGAAATACTTTGAGAGTAGATTAATCAGACAGTGAGGCAGAATTATTAAATAAAAGCATCATTACTAGTTTCAGGATGATTTAAATAATTGCCATAGCTATTAACAGTGCACTAACTGGAGTGTTTTAGAACAGGGAAAATCTGGTCCACAGATGGATTTCCTTCAAGTCTCTGCCAAGCTTGTAAAAGCTGGCAGGACAGAATGTGGATACAGACATGAATTAATTTCATCTAAGGATGTGAGGATATGGCAGGAGTCAGCACAGGGAAAGGGTAGGCTGATTAATGTATGGACACAGAAAAAAATTGGAGGACTCTGATGTTCAAAGTGTGCATTGGTACAAAAACTTAAGAGATCTGTCTTATGACAACAACATGCAATAGAAGAACTTCTTGATCTAACCTTAATTTAAAAATAAAATGGAAGAGCTCTCTTTCTGTAGGTCTGATGCTCTTGTGAAGCTGGGAGAACACCTGTGAGAAGTGTCCAAGGGAAGATTAACTGTGGGAGAAACCTGTAGTGAAGATCCCTGCTGTAAAGCCAGACAGTTCCAATGCAGCATCTCTCATTTGTTCAGAACCCCTACTGACTTTCAAGAGTTCCCCAAATCCAACAGAACACAGTTTAAGATACTTGCTTATATGAATGTAATTTCTTTGCATTAAAAAAAAAAATGGTTTACAATAACTGTTTAATAGGTTATCAGTAAGCACATTCATATGTATGACCTTTCCTTTGGATGCTTCTCCCAGTTTGTAATTTTTCATGAGCTATTTCTTTCCTTTCTAGGAAAAGTGAGTGAAATATTTTATTTTGCCAAAATTTTAGTAAGACTAGGGAAAATTGTTTCCATCTCTTAGACCATTCAGTGAACTACTCAGAAGAGACACAGTCAGGACAGTTCAACTGGAAAATGTTAAGCATATTTCTGTTTCATGTCTTCATGTTTTTGTCAAGTTTTCCCATTTCTTTCAATCTCAGAGGGATGAGCACAGATATTCCCTTCTTCACTCTCACAAAATACTCTGGCTGCAGCAGAACAATGACCAAAAGGCTCCATCAACACAAGGCAGATACCATTCATTTCCTTGGAGGTCTCTCTTGATGCTCATCCCCGAGTGACCAGAGCAGAGCTTTGAACCTTTTCCATCCCTTCAGCTGTCCATGCAGAGTACCCCTTGTTCCCTGCACTGCAGTTTCCAGCCAGCTGGACCTAAGAAGATGGTTAGGAGGGTGGAAAATATTCCTCAAATTCTCTTTGCCCTCTGAACCAAGAGGTTCACTCAAGAATGGATTGCTCTGCACATAAGTACCAACTTTAAAACCCAGACCCTGATATGCCCAGGTCATGTTTCCTGGGGCACTCAGGTCTTTATAGAGACTAGGACAACCCAGGTAGACCTACACAGGCTGTCCACAAAGTGCTTCTAGAGAGAAGAGATGCAGGTGGGAGGTGGCACCTGCTGGGCTTTCAGCTCAGGGATCCCTGCACCTCCCACTCTCTCTCCGTGGGGTCTGGCACAGGCACACCATCTGCCTGAACAGAGAAAGGAACACTGATTGCAGGATCCACACCTGCTGGTATGCCCATCTACAAAACACTCTCTTGGGCTGGTAAATGAAGAGCCACAGAATGTTTATCAGTATTTTAGGAATCAGATAATGGATGTACCCTAGGATCCCAATAGCAGTGGTAGATAGTTGCAGGGCAGCTGTGTTGCTGTTATAGTTTATGTCCTGGTGTGTCAGTGGTGGAAGATGTAATGAAATTGCCATTCCTCTACAAAAAGAATTATACATTAGATGGTGCCTTTTGAAATGGGAAAAAGGGATTAGAAAGTAAGTGTGAAGTCAGAACCAATGTCCCCAGTTTCATCACTGACATACCTGGCAACCTCACTTCTCTCAGCTCCAAAATGAATACACATCTGTCCCCAGTTGTTATTTTAGCTCAGGGGAGGAAAAAACCCTATGCTTCTCTGGCATGTGGAGTATTGCCCATGAGTTTCCCAGCTTAGTAAAGCTGCATTTGTTCTGTAGCAAGAACAAATGTACATGTGCTGCAATATTGACTGGATTCTTTTTTTGTAAAGGGTATGATCTCTGACTACTTTTATTTTAGTGCATTTCATCTAGAGTTTCATGAAATCCGGACATCGGGGAATTGCATATAATTAAAATCAGGACCTCTTAAAATGTAAACACCAAAAACTACTTGACACTTGCAAGTCCTCCATAAATATTACCACCAGATTCCTGCTGTCTCAAACTGGCTGTCTCTTTCCACACCAATCAGGCCAGGAATTTCTGGTCTGGCATTTCAAAGCTGGCATTGACACTTCTTTTCTGTAATCCCCATTAGTCAACAAGAGATGCACAATGTCTCTGCCATTAGCAGAGACAAAGCAGTAGCTTTGCTCTGATGATGGAGCTTTGATGACCTAAAGACTTATAGCCAAGCCAGCTGATAATAGATGGGGTTGAGGAACCGTTCAATATTTGTGCATGCAGTCAGGAATAGATGTAGATGTTCAATCTGTTTTTTTTCCCTTTTGAGATGCAGAGTCTCTTCCAAATGCAGAGAGCTTCCATGTTGCAATAGTGCTGTCATGTCTGGGTGGGCTGAGGACCCCACCAGAGCACTGTGGGGTGGCCACACTGTCTGCACCTCCTCCACTCCCCAGCTCAGTGGGGTGCAAACACCCCCAACATGGGGGAAAACAGCCTTATAAGATCCAAGTCATGCTGTATAACCTTTAATTTGCTAGAGGCCACATTTCTTACACAGCAATTGGGAAGATTCTTGTTGGACATGGTTATTATTATTTCAGCTAACATCTGTTTTTAAGTGCACATCCAGTGTCAGGGTCTAACTGTGCTAGAGGTCATAGTGTGTATAATTTCCACACTGTCTGAATACAGGGATACACGGAACTGATTTATGTATTGCCTCATCATGGCTGAGTTCCTGGATAACCAGATTTTTTAAGGTTGCAAGGACATTGATGACTTCAGAATACTCTTGCAACAATTTCTACTGTTTCTACTTGAATCAACAAGTTGCAGGCAGGACAATTTAATGAAATAATTATTGAATAATATTTTCTCTCCCTTTCTATTTAAATATAACCTGCTTGTCAGATATCCAGTCTCTCTATCCAGTTTCTATACTTGTCAATGCACAAAACACTGGGTATGTAGCATGAGAATAAGAACATGACCCCCACTGTGTTCATTTTTCTGCAATACTCTTGTCACCAACAGAGTTTGAGTGAAACTGAGTTTATTAAAGCACAGAATTTTATTGTGTTCAGGCAAATACATTCTATATCTCTCCCCCAAAAAAACCCCAAACAAAACAAACTCCATGAAAAGCTGAGCCATCAGATAAGGAGGATTCTTTACTCCATTAGGAAATTCCAATGGTGGCAATTACTGCTATTACTGCTTTTTCAAGTAGAGGTGAAGAAATATAGATGCTGAAACAGGGGATTTTAAATAAGCTGAAATAAAGCTGTGTAAATGAAGTCAGGACGGCATCTTGCTTTCCCTTTAATTCCTGGAAGGAGGAAAACTGCCTAGTATTATGTTATTTGCAAGGAACATTTAGTCCCAAGTGCTACTGATTACATCTTCTATTCTTGTAGAGCTCCTCAAAACATTAAGGTTTCCATTAAAAGACAAAACCAAATCTAGTTGTCTTGAATTGGTATTTTTCAGAAGGAAAAAACCCCACCACTGACTCCTTTGACTGAAAACTAGGCAGATAAAAATATCTTGCATCAAACTCATTTACAGAATAAAGCTGGAAAAATGTCCAGTGAAATGGAGGGAGAGATTTTGGCCAAAATGAAGAGCTTCAAAACCAGAAGAGTTAGAATATAATTGCTGGTAGAATGGAAATAATCAAACAAGATCAAAGGTGTCAAAACACATCAAGCTAGGTGCTGAGAAAAAGCTGTTAGGAAATATCAGATATTTTCCAATGCAGTTTATTGAAAGGTAGCTTACAAGTTTTGCAGGGTGTCTGAGGAGTGTGATCTCTTAAGCTGTTCTGGCCACCCTTTCATAAAAGGCAGTGTTGTTCTTGCTGCCCTCCCATTCCTCAAGCCCAAGGAAGTTTACAGTAACCAGCAAGCACCAGCATGCAGAGGGGACAAAAGAAAGCTGTCTGAAGGTGGGACACAGTACTGAAAAAGGAGTTGCTGTGGCAGCATGAATCAGGGCTTTCTCTTGCCCAAGTTACCCTCCCTTGCCAACTACAGCCCTTCCAGTGCAGAAGTTGCTCTATTCCTGTGTGCAGTGCACATCATGGAGCGTTACTGATCTACCCTGATGGGGTGGGTCTCTCAGTGTTGCTGTGAATAAGCACAGTCAGAAATGCTTCCCCAAAAAATGGAGCAGTGGGTGCTGGCGATGCTGGGCTAGGCAATGTCTTGCACAGTGCAGTAGCTATCTAAGGATGCCCTGAGCTGAAGTTTCCCAGCTTCCTGGTCTGGAATTTATGGAAATGTGTTTTTCTTTGCAAACATTGTGTAGGGAATGTAATTTGTCTTCCTCCGTTTCTCCTGCTGTTAAGAAAAAGGTCCTGCACTAGGGATGTGGCAGTACTATAGAGTCATTACCCTTCAGTGGCCTAAGGCTACATGCAGTGAAAGGTATGTCAGGAATGGTAATCTGCTTTCTTGAGCCACCCAGTGTAAATGGCAGAAATTAGAAGCCTTTGGGTGCAGAGGGCCTTTTCCTGAGGGTTTATTTACAGGGGCAGTCATTAGTTACCCTGGGGATATCTCTGTCTCTCTACCAGCTGTGCTGTGTTACCTGATACATCAGTAATCACCAGGCTAGCTTTGCACTGTATGGCCACCTTTTGTTCTTGGTTCCCAGGGAAATACACCTACCACTAGTGTGAGTAGGTAAGGATCTGACATTTCACCCTATTGATAAATACAACCTGCTCTCTAGGGGGACACAAAAATAACAGTATGGAAGCACCAGAGAATTAGTATTCAGAACATTCACACCATGGAAGCACAAACAAAATACATAAAGGTGACACCACAGCATTAGGGTAGGTGACAGATATCTGAGGCCTGTGCATCTGAGGCCTGATTCCCTAGCAGAGGCTCCTATGGGATGTCTTAAGTGTCTGTAAAGCAGCTGAGCTAATTGCCTTGGGCTCCCCCTGCAACTAGGAAGAGCAGCACATCTCAGGGGTGTGATTAATCTCACCTATAACAGGTCAGTGTAGCAGTAGGTCAGATGAATCCTCCACTGGAAATGCTTGTTCCTCTCTGCTATAAAAAGGAGTCAGAGTGACTAATGTAGGTACCAGTGCCTGCTTAGTTTGCAGTTAGAGGACTCCTACCCTCCCTGCCCAGCTTGGCCTGTAGCCAAAGCACACTTAAATTGCTGCCTAAACTCAACAGTGTATTTGAGGTTAGTCTTGAATTTGTGTTGTGGGTAAAGTGTTTTTGCTAATGCTGGAGGGCAGAAGGATGGAAGGAGGCTTGGGCTGGTTTTTCTCCCCTGTTCAAAGGTAGAGTAAATGCTTGAGAAATAGAGAGTTAAAAAAATTAGCCAGGGCTGATAGTATAGGCTTGGAAAAGTGAAATTGGGAGCACTCGCTACAGCTGAGAGCTGGTAAAAAGATGTTTGTAAATGGGTGTGACTGCATCAGAGGACAGCTGACTTGTCCAGAGATTCTTCTTCACAGAAGGGACCTAACAGGGACTAGCCACACGTGTTGGTGTGAGCAGCTGGCAGACCCCTGATCACAGCGCACAAGTTCAGCCCACAGAACTTACAGTCCATCCCACTGATTACCAACCAGGCCAGGACTCGCCAGTTTTAATTGACCTGAAGGGTTTTGTTTCAGTGACTCTCTCAAAGTTACAGTCTGCTTTCTCCTCCACTTCAAAATAAAATTGTTGGTTTTGCCATGCAGTAGCTGCATCTGGTTATTCTGTTGTCAAAGACAAGTGGAGCCAGGAAACTGGTATGACTGTAAGGTTAGAAAGGCAAGTGGAAACACAGGCAGAGCTCATGGCTCTGATTAACATGATGACCCTGCTGTGGGGGCAGGTACCTTCCCCCTGGGTGTGGGTACTGGTACCTTCCAGGAGCCTGGAACAGAAGAGCTAACTTTTGCCTGGTTTCATTACACAAACAAAACCAGCTTACCCATGCTGCAGATATCCAGCAGCACCTGAGGGCTGCCCAGAGGAAGTGCTCCTCTGAGGAGCTCTGAAGATCTGGTGACAGAACCAGGGCTAGGGACCTCTGCTTTTGGGTCCACAAAAGAGGATGCTCACTGTGATGTGAGGTTTGGACAGGCTTTACAGGGACAGAAGTGGCTCTGTCACCCTGGTGCTAAGGAGGTCTCAGCAGTGACAGTGGGAGTTTTTCCAGTGCTTCTGGAACACTTGGTTTAGCCGTATGCTGCACAGCTGTAATTCTTTTGGATATGACTTTTGGAAAGAAACCTTCATTCTCCCATTCCTTTGAATGTCCTGACCATTAGGCACTGCTACCCTTCCTTAGAGCTTTAAAGGACACAACAGTGTGTACCCTTGGGACATGGAACAGGTAAAAGCCACCTGTCCTTGCTGAACGTTCTTATTCTGCAGCAAAGCACTGGCAATTTGACAGAGCCTGTCCCCAGTTGAAGAAATTCTGTAGATAATGCACTTTGAGAGATCAACAGCAGATAAAGCACTGCCTCTCCCACCCCAATGCCATGTTTGGTAGAGACTGTGAGAGCTGTACTTTCAGTTTGCCTTGTTTTGAGCAAACCTCCAGGCTGGGTTCCAGCCTTATCTGTTGATAAGTGCAGTTCAATTCATGGGCCAGTCCCAGCCACCTCAGACGGCCGGGTGTGTTTTGCCACCTGGGAATAGATAGCTGTTCTTTGGGTTCAGGTTTTCACATGAGCAAATCTGTTTCTCAAATATGCCTTTTGTAGCAAAGAGAATATAGGAAAAAAAAAAAAAAAAAGCCCAAACAACCACATAGATCAAGTGAGCTCTCTGAGTTATTTGTATCTGGCTTGTCATATAAAGCCATTGCTAATTTTCTGTAATTTTTCCCACAGGGGAAAAAGAATGATATCCAAAAGCATCTGTGTGAGGACAGATGCCAGGAGTAAGAGGCACAATGTGTATTAACTCCACATAAATCTATATGCTGTTTGAATCTGAGTCAGACTACCATAAAAGAGCTGAAATGTGGCTTCACATGAAGGATGTAAAGGTAATTTACCCTGCTGTACTCATGAGGAAAGTAGGAAACAATCTCCCTCCCATTTATTTGAGGTTTTAGGAATTATTTGCTCAATAAAAACACCTATCCCCTGTGTTTATACTTGGAATAAATGGAAAAGGAGAGAGATGGTATCTAACCAGGAACTGGAGCAGGAAAAAAGGTAAAACCTGAAAAACAGCAGACAGATAGTCTACTCTCTCCAACATCCAGGTTTCTAGAATGAATGGTTGCAAATAGATAGTTTTTTAAAAAGGACAAAGCATTGTCTATTTACCTCTGGCATTATCTTCCCACACTGGAAGAGAAAGAGAAAGGTGCAGAATAATTGTTCCCTCCTTACAGAGAGTAGGAAGATATTTTCACAAGAGAACAGTGGAATCGGACTAAATTGCATTATAACTGCATAGAAATATTTTTACATGTTGAATCAAATTCTCGTGGGCCACAATTCTTCCTTTCAGCAGCAGAGATGCATCTTTCTTCTGGCATCTGTGACTACTACATGCCAGTATTCCAGCAGGTTTTTTGGTGTAGTATGAGAGGTACTGAAAAGAATAAAAGCTTTACAAAAAATTATGACCCTGGGGACAAATGGCATTATCACTAATTGCACTTCACTAATTCTGCCTACTCAAAAGGCAAGAAGGTAATCTGGAAGAAAGCACGTGGTTACTGCAGGATGAAGGAATTGTGCTTGGAGCTGCAGCGTGCAGTGAGTGACTCATACTGCACAAAGAGCTGCGGTGTGGGCAGCACCAGCAGACAATTGTCAGTAATCACTGCCGCGTGCAGCCTGGTGAATGAAACACTCAACAAGAGCTCCCTGAAAGCTCTAGCTCTGTGAATGGCAAGCCTTTAATTTTAAGATAGAGCCCCATATCATAAATATTAGGTTTGATAAACATGTTTTTAAGGTGTTTAATAATATCTGTGAATGAGGTAGAACACTGAGACAGCAGAAAGTGTTTGTGTAGCATTTTGAGAGACTCAGAATGTGCCTTCATAAAGGCAAACAGTCTTCTGAAAGGTACTTTCCATTTTGGGTTTGATGTCATACATAAAAGGGATGTGACTGCTATTTTTATTCTGGTGCAAGCTCATATTTTCAGATATTCTATCTATATCTTGCTGTTTGTAAATGTTCTTCCACTATCGACTTGTGGCAGCACTGCACAGGTTGTGAGTGAATAGGGGTATGTTCCCCTGGCACGAGTCAAGTGTTTTATGATGGAGCATGAAGGTGACTGATTGCAGACTAGAATCTAAGGCTCCCAGACTGCATCTGGCCTGTCCATGGTCTGTGGCTGCCTGGCTAGCAGCTAGTGGGCAGTCAGTGGAAAGGAGCAGGTGTACATTTCATTTACGTGTCAATACAGCTCTTAGCAGTCATGATAATATTTGACAACTGAGCTGAAAGTGTTATTTTAGGTGGGAGGGCCATGATTTGCAATGGCTGGACTCTGAAATAGGCCAAGAAACACCGAATCTTGAATCATTCCTAGTCTTCTGTTTGAAGGAGTATTTTAAATACAACAATGTTTGTATCTTAATAATCAGATGTTTGTAAAGGCTTAGCATGTGAACCTGTATTTCTAAGGATAACAGGTTATGTAATGAATGAAAAACTGAAGTAAATTATTCTCTGCAAGATATCTTTTATGTGAATGGTAAGTCTGTGATTTGAAGCTAAAGCTTTACCTTTGATCTTGATCTGAAACATACTGAGTGCTGTATTGCAAGATGCTTCTTGCTGTGCAGCCCATCCCTTTGTGTTAACACCTCAGCTTAGCAGCTAACATAGGTCAGGAGCTGAAACTGCATTTACTGATGTCCTATTGTCAAAGCAGCCCACTGCAAAGCCACAACAACAACAAAACCAAAATTATTAGCTTATGGGAACAGTGCGTTACTCAGCACCAGTTTTATTTGACTGATTTTAATTTCCAGAATTTGAATATGACCACCCTTAGTTTACAAGCTGCTTTTGATCATGATAAGCTTTAGCCAGATCTGAGTTGTTGCTGTTCTGCTATTCCCTGAACTCCAGGTCTGCTCTCTATGCCTATGCAGCCTTACACTTCTTGGTAGATGTCCTGTATTAATGCCAGCTAATGAATGTATTTGATCACCTTCCTCCCACTTAGCTGAGCTACACAACTCAATCCCACTGGAACAAGCCAAGTGAAAGATACTGACACTTCTGTGTACTTGTAGCAAAAACATTTTAGGCTCCCTTATTCATACTTTTTGTTCTGCAAGTCTTAATAAAAAGAGACTTGTTTGAATGAAACTTTTATCAAGTTGGATGTGTGTCACAGACACAGAATTGTTACTTCCCTTACAGATGCTACTGTTGTTTCTGTACCACTGCTGTTGATTTCTGACTTTCTTGAAGAAGCCCTTTTTTTTTTTTTTTAAGAGGGAAAACTTATGTTTTCTGACTTTGCTTGACAGCTTCTCTTCTTTTTAGAGGTCTTCTGATAGATCCATCATTATTCATTGACCTCTTAATCTATTTTTCCTGTGTGCACAGTCCTGCTGGTTTAACAATGTTGTCACTAAGTAATGAATATTGCACTATATCCAAGGGAAAAAAACCAACTATTTCTGACATAATTCTAATAGCGGAATCAAAAATGGGAGAAGCTGAACAAATGTAGGATACATTTGCAGCACAGGGTTAACTTAAGATCAGTGCTGAGAAACATGCAGTCTTCAGACCTTGTGGAAACAATACCCCAGACAGAAGTTTATATCATTTGTAAAGAGGAAGGTGATCTCATGTGCTACAGAATCACGGAAGTGAGAAATGGAAAAAATGCACTTGGTCATCTTGACATCAGCTCAGCAGTCTTTATTCATTTCTTCAGGATGCTTTTCACTCACAGCAGAGAGGATGGGTGGTGGGTGTTGGGCTCTGCTGGTGCTTAGCCATGACTGTTCTCACAGCTTCATTAAAATGGGATAGAACAGGCAAGAAAAGCAATATAAAGGTGTAACCTGATGAAAGGTCTGAACTAGAAAGGATAAAGGTCTAAAGGTAAAACACAGGAGGGCTAAAGGAATGTCTGGTTTCACTTATTTTTGTGTCCAGTTTGAAACCTCTTGGAGAACTTCACAGAGGTTTATGTGCATAGCTTCTAGACTTCCTCCAAATCACACTCCCTCCATGAATCTGAAGTTTGCTTTCTCCTGGCTAGACTGTTTGCCTCTCCAGAGATTGCAAGCACTCAGATTTCAAGCATTTAAGAGGGTACCCTTTAGATTCCAATTGCTTTTTCTTTTTTTCCTTAGCTTTGAAGACAGTTTGTTTGACATAGGATCTAGTTTGACCAGAAAATTAAAAAGAAGTAAAATATTTTAGTGAAAACTAGCCCTATACTGCATTTAAAAATTTCATGACTCAGAAAGTGTCGAATGGATTGAGTTCTCCATGGCTCCCCATTGACCCCCACAGATGCTTCCTGTCTTGATTTCAGTGTGTTTGTAGCTCTTTGTAATTTACTTACATCCCACGCAGACATCCCTTTACTAACATCCTGTGAACCTCTAGCTGTGTTTCCTTACGTGTGCTTGGCTTCCTACAAGCAGCAGGACTCATTTGTGTGAGGCTGCTTTGTCACAGATGAGAGCAGAGGGAGCACAGCTCGCCTGTACAGAGATGCAGCCTGTGGTAAATGAAGGGTCTCTGACCAGGACAAACATGTCTCCTGTATAAATGGTAACAGTTCTGTTGGGCTTTTCATGCTGACTCAGACTTTGTGTTTCTATTAAGTAGAAATAGTGGCTTACAGATGTGAAACTACAGCAAGATTCAGTCTACACTGACACCATTCTACACATAGTTTATGCAGACTTATTCCAACCTCTCTCCTGTGAAAGCAAAATTTGTTCCTGATAACAAGTATTAATAATGATTCAATGCTCAAGCTTGTGATGAGCCATCAGTCCCTGGTCTTTGGAACAGCTCAATCTCCAGCCACATAAAAGCTTTCTAACTCACAATGACACACTTGGTGTGATTCCTTGGAAATAGCTCCCCATAAATGTATGACATGAATCTTAACACAAATTTTATGGGAAGTTTGCAGCCAAATGCAAGTGAGTCTGAATTCCCCTCTCCTCTCCTCCCTAAATGTTCTGTGACTTTTCTGCTGGGAACAATCCCTGACCATTAAACCATCATGTTCCACTACTGAGTTAGAAATAGTCTTGGCACAAGGGGTTACTAAAAGTTTACACAAACCAGTTTTTCCAGGTTCTGTGTGGGGTTTAAAAGAGTGGAAAATTACCAGAAGCAGCACAAAACCAGGTGCTGGACAATCAGAAGCAAGGATTGCAGAAGCCACTGGGAAGACTCAGTAAGGGGGACAGGATAGGCAAGGTGGCATTTAGTGCAGGAAAGGGAGGGGCAGTTAAGACTGGGTGACTGAACTCAAAGAATGCAAAACACAAGTTACAAATGCAAATTTGAGCTCTCTGAAAGTCACTTTGTCCTATTTGAATATAGTGAAGAATGGGAAGCAGTAAAATGTGTGTGCCATATATTATATCTAACAAGAACTATTTACTCTTCATGACAATACAGTAAGTTTTGGGTCTTGGTTTGCTGTGTGGGGTAGGTGTATTCAATGATACGTGTGTAGCATGTGCATTGCATGTGCATCATCTCATGGATGCTATCTGCCACTGAACAGAGAGTGGTGTAAAGGAAGGCTTTTCTTTCTGTGGTAGGGGAGGCACTCAAATCATGGCCAGCACCTAGTTTTGTTGGCAGGGAGCCAGACCAGCATCTCTCTGGCAGCCCACTAAGTAAGGAATTTGCACCACAACAATATAGATAAAAATTCACGACTAAGTTACCCGCTCCAATTTGGGTAACATACGGTCTCCTGTGATTTCTTACTTATTCCAAATAAGCTCTTTTAACAATATCATTTCTTTATCTTTGCTTGATCATTGCATCCCAAGAGCAGAAGTGAAGGCATGCAGCGCCTGGATTCTGGAATCTGGTGGATTCCAGAAGTTCTGAGGACACGAGGTGCAATAATGTGATCTCCTAAGCAGTCAAGGGAGTAGTTTGACCAAAACTTGTCGTACTGAAATAGTTTTCTTCTTGCTTTTTGCTTTGGGCCAGACCCAGATAGCATGAGACCAAGCTTTCACTTGGGGCACTGTACCTTCTTATCTTGCCCAGCAAGACTGTACCAGTGCTGGGCTGCCTGCAGTACAGAGGTTATTCCACATTTTAGTTCCATTGCCTCACAAGTTGGCCAAAGGTGGCTGTTTCTGCAGCACCTCTGTGCATCCATGCAGCTCCCATCTGAGCAGGTGACATGCCCCAGCTGGAGATGCCCTGTACTGGCACGGTCTGTGCTCAGAGGAGCCAAAACTGCAGGTGATGAGACCACTGAGGGGGCTGTGTGTATGTGGGGCCACCATCCCTGCCACCAGAGTTGGTGAGCCTGGGGCCACCTTTTGCCCTCATGCCAGTGTCACTCTGCCTCCAGGTGCTGCAGGGTGAGCAGTGGTGTCTGGGAGGGCACAGGCAGCCATGCAGGAAGAGGAGGAAGGGCTGTGGGGGTAGGGGAACAAAAGGAAATTCATTGATGGAAAGCAGAGGGGGATATGGTCTTGTTTTTATTTTTAACAACGGGCAGCTGTGAATTTTTACGCAGGATTATTTTAGGTCTCAGGCCAGGCTGTTTCATGCTTCATCGGTGCCTGAGTTTCCCCTCCAGCTATCTGAATCCAAGTGATATTATTTGCAATTACTTCAAGAAAGCAGAATCTCAGGGGGAGTGTCCTTGGTGAATGGCTGTAATTTCTGCGCTGTGGCTGCCCAAAAGCTATTACAGCTCTGCTCTCTCTGGCTGCCTGCCAGCAGGAAGGATTCCTTCTAGAATTAATTGCATTTCCCACCTTATGGATACTCCAGGGAACATGAATCAGGCTTGCAATGTGTGTATTGCCTTGCAGGAAATGCAATGTCTTCTGATGTGCACCATAGAAGGGCAGTGCAAGTAAGAAGGTTGAAATGCTACTGACTTTCAGATCTTTGCCTACAGCCAAAAATTATAATGAATGGTGGGAAAGAGAAAATAACCCCAGTGTTAGGCTCATTCTTGTTTCTGGTATGGAGGAAGCATGAGCTGCTTCTCCAGAGTGTTATTCACAGCAATGTGCAGAAGCTGCTGCCTCTATTCTTTGTTGCATGAATAGAGGATCCACAAGAAAACTGCAAGCTCAGGCTCTTTGTTTTATGTAAATGTTATTTACATAGAGGTACCACAACTGCATCTCTATTGTATGGTGAGTAAGGGCACAGATTTCAACTTGCTCCTCATCTACTGGCATAGTCACATTCCTGTGCAGCCAGTGAGCAAGGTTTGAGGTGTGCTGGCTAAGTCAAACTGTTTGCAGTGCAAGCCCCTTGCTGTCAGCACAGAGCAGGACAGCCACGCTCTTCCCTACCTGGTCCACTGCCATGGATCATGGATCATGGATCATGGTGTGCTTCTCTCACACCCCCATTGTAGGAGGGACATCCAAGGCAGGGTGCCAAGCCACACAGAAAAGGGGCAGGTGAGAAACTTTAGGCTGTTGTAGCATATCTTGTCCGTGCGACATGGGGGGATGCACTACACAGAGCTTGTGGCCTCCTGTGGAGACCAGTGTGGCCCTGGGGCAAGGAGCCCAGCGAGTCTCAGCCTCTGGCCAAACACCAGAAGGTGCTGCCTGGATTTGGCAGATCTTTGAGGACTGAAAAAAAAAGCCTGTAAAGCTCAACTCATGATAGCTGCCCCATCCCTTATCATGCTCGTGAGGCAGGGAGTCGTGCCAGCCACCTGCTAAAGCTGGGCTGCAACCACGCGGCTGTGCCAGGTCCACATGGACCAGACATTCCTCATTTCCTCTTTGCAGGAAGAGAAGGGAAGGAGGAATCACCTGGGGAAACTCCCTCCATCTCTCCCTCCCTCCTTCACAGTATAATGAGCTTACAGGATGAGTTGCAATCTGGCCCTATAGATTCCTACTTGATATGTTTGGTATTTTTATGAGAGGGCACATTGAGACATTATGATTGGTAACATTTTTGTTAGATACATTCAGCAGACCTGAAGTGCTGGTTAGATAGCAGGAACCAGGCAGGCAAATGCAAAGGTACTATAAAGAGAAAAGGAAAACAGAATAAGAAAACCCCCCAAAAATGAATAACCACAACAACAAAAACATCCCAGCAAAACCACAATAAAAATCCCTTTTTTGTCATCTATATCTTTTAACACCAAAGTCCCAAAATGCCCAGTACTGAGATCTTCTGTAAACCGTGAAAAAAAAGTTCACGTTAAAAAATACACCAATTTATTAAAGGACTGAGGTAATTTCATCTACTCTCTTTTGATCTCCTCCTCTACCAAGAGAGCAAAGAAAATTAAAAAATAAACTAATTTTTCATATAACCTAAATGGAAAGAGAAAATGCAGCTATTGCACATCTCTACATAGCCGACTGCTATTCTCTGGTTCTGCTTTATCCCTTTTTGTTGTGTTGCGCCAAGACTGATGTAGCATAATATTATTGATAACATTTGTATATGACAGGTAAGTGAGATTAGTGATACTTGAGAAGGGGTACATTCTTCTTTCTTCACCTGTCAAGCAAAACATAATTCATTCAACATCCCAAAGGAGGTATGGTAGCTACTTGTTGTACAGAGACAGTGCTGAAAACACACACTGGAGTCAGCATTTGATGCAGTGTTGCAAATCAGGGGCCAGATCCCCAGGATGATTCACATGTCTGATGGATGTCTTACATCCCTGTATCACTGCTTGGCTGCAGATTACAAGGAAGAAAGTCAGTTCTCTCAGGATCTGTGTTTCTGTTCATGAAACCACCAAGGTACCTATGCTGCTGCCTCCGCACATGTGCCTCCACACATTCCCATCCTTGCCCAAAGCTTGCACTGGAACGCAAGTGGGAGTCATAAACCTTGTCTGCTTTGCCTTTGAGACCTGGTGCAGAAACTTACAGTAGAATAAAAGGAATGTGATGCTACCTTAAACCCAGCAGCAGGGGGGAAGCCCACACATGCAGTGTGAACACTTCCCATACCTTCCCCACGCAGAAGCAGGAATGGGAATGCATAGACTTCATGTCCCAAAGGGCCCATGGGAACTCCCAAGCTATAGAGGGGGAGTAGACAGGCATGCTATTTCCATCTCCTCTAGCTAAACTCTTCTACTTGGCATAAATAATTAAATTCTATTGCAGTGCACAAGGGAAATAGTGAGATCAGTTTGGGAAGGCACTCACTTGGGAGACAGAATAGTTAGACTGAAGTCCTTGCTTGGGCATTTAATTATTTATACCAAGTGGAACATTTTTGCCAGAAAACATTAAGAGACATGCACCTAATTGAGTAATTGAGTAATATGCTTATTAAGTTTAGCAGTGGTCAGGCAGAACACTGACATGACTACTAGTATATCTGTGCTTAAACTAATTTTGGTCTGTTTACCATGCTTAGGTTAACAAAAACCAGACAATTCTTGCTTTGTGCACAGCACCAGTACCAGTAATGCAATCAGCATTGTTATAACAGAGCAGTGACTTTACTCTAGTAAGAAACCATTTGACTTTCCAGTCATAGATCCTGAATTAGTAAAATTATACAGATGCATAGAAATGATTGAGTGCAGTTGCAGAAAGGTGAAATTTTAAATTATTGTTGTTTCATGTGGGATGCAGTGAAAGAGGCAGCTTACAACATGAGATAGGTCATTCATACCAGAAGAGGAATCACAAATTTGATAATATGTTAGAGATGCCTTAAATATGAACTGCATAAACAAAATAATCCCTTTTGTCTGAAGGAAAATTTTTCTTTAGAATTCAGAGTTTGCTCTTCTTTCAGCTACTGTCAACAAAATGACCTTGGTGTTTAAATATACACAGAAAATTTGATTTAGCTGGTGAGCACTGCAAGTGGAAATAACTATTGTTGGCTGTTTGTATGAAAATGGAGAGCTGATGTGACAGCTGATTTGGTTGAATGTGACGTAGCTGTATTAACCTACAGTAGTCATGTGGTGAAGTCCAGTCTGTGTTTCACTGGAAAACCATTAAGTTGCAGAGCCTGGGATCCCATGCATGGGCAGATAGCTTGAGCTGCTCATACATGAAAAGATATGCTTCAGTAACTTTTTGAGAAAATGGTATGGTTCACTCAAACATTTTTCAATAGGTTTGAGGCAGGAGATTCACACTTATTTATCACTGTGCACAGTCCTGTTGAGGCTTCTGGGCAGCTATAGGACATGGCTGGTCAGGGAGCATCCCAAGGCAGCAGGGAACAGCTTCGTGTCTGCCTGCTCTGACTCCCTATGGCTGTGCAGCCCCACTGCACCCTACAGCTGATCTCATACACCAGCTGTCTAAAGCCAGGACATTGCTGTTGCCAGCATCACCATGCAGATTCCAAGTAACCAAAATGCAGAAATGGGGTTCTCAGACATGCTCACAGTACAAACTCTTACACTACTCTGCTGTGTTACGAGCTGCGCTTGCTAAAATACAAAGTAGCAGAGTTGGTGTTGTTAAGCAGATACACTGCCAATGTCAGTAAAGCTATTTATGTCAAGGTTTTCAAACTCCCAGATGATCTGGAAACTGCTTAAAACAGACACTTATTCTGCTCTCGTAATTTATTTTGCAGACGAGGCTCTCACTGATTTCACTCCTTCAGTGCTATTAGCTCTTCTCATCAACTCTTTCCTTGTTGGAGCTCCAGTTGAAGAGCTTTTATGTGCTTATTATTGCTAAAAAAATTCATTTCATATCTATCACCTATGATTTCTCTTATCTGTGTTTTTCAGACTGCATCTTGGCAGGAATATATCACATAATTAATGTTCCAAATTTCTGATCAAGTCACTGGCCACTGGTGTGCAAACCTGCAGTAACACCATGACATATCTTACGCTCACATTAGACAAACAAACTATTCAGGGTTGTTTCCCAAAGAACAAAATGGCAAAGCTGGGAACAAGGATCACACATGAAAATGCCAGAAAGTTGTAAAGAGATCCTCACTGCTTTTAATAGTAGACTGCAAAAACATAAAAGTCTTCTGAGCCCTGTTCTTGTAAACAGGGCTCAAAGTGAGTAAAAATGCTTCCAAGTACCAAAACTCTTAGGTTTCACTTCAAATTCTGGTCTACATCTCCTAAGGGTGAAGTGCAGGATCAGCTGTAGAGTATTTAGATTTCCTTACAACTGCCACTGCTCTTTAAAGCCCTCTTGCACTTACAAGCTGAGTCTGAAAAAAGGTGGAAACAGAGGGCAAAGCAGAAGAAATTCTTCCAAGAGCTTCTGTGCTTTACTGTAATTGCCACTTCTTTTCCCTCCTCAAAACGCAGGTTATATAAAGTTCTCTCAGCTTCATGGCAGTCTGAAAAAGGGATTTAGCTTTTTAGACTGAAAATGGGGCTGATGTGATGCTCAGAAATGAGAGGACAATTGCAGTGTAAAATTGGCTTGCTTGTGCGCGACAGACGGGATGGTGATGTGAAAGGAAGATTGTACGGGTTGATTTGATTAAAAGGCTGTGAAAGCAGCGTCTGAATGAATATGTCTGGAATGAAAGGCCGTCTGGGGGGACAATTTTCCTGCAGGGTGGGGCTTTTGGTGTTTGGCATTGCAGATGCTAGCTACAGAAGTGCTATGATTTAAGAGCACACACTTGGCTCTTAGTCTGGGACAAACCATATTTTCAAGAGTGCATGTGGATATATATTAATAATTTAAAAGATTTTCATTTTCTTAAGGCAAGGAAAATTTGGGGGTGTTTTTTCAGAAGTACAGTGATATCTTAAGAATACTTACAAGACCTTATTGGTATAATTTATCATCTGTCTACAACATGCCTTCTTTTCTCTATCATATTATCATTAAAGAAAAGGTTCTCTATATAAGACAGTTCAGAGCAGGGAAAATTCATGAAGCTTACAGGATCATGGTGTTTCATATTCAGATGTTACATTGAGTTCCATGAAGAAATGGGACTCTCAGATGTGGTCACAGTATAGACTCTTATACTGTCAACAGCACTGTGGATTGGCAACATGCCACCAGCAGGTGCCTATGGTTAAAACTGTGACCTAAATTTTACATGTTGCCACAGATATTTAAAGAAGGGGAACTAAAGTGTATGTTGATTCATCAAATGTTCCAGACTTTCCTTTTTCTTCCTCAGGAATCTCTAATAAAGTTGAAATTGTCTTTCTAATGAATTATTTGCTACCATAAACCCCAATGCTTATTCACTAACATTGCTGAGGTGCCTAGGCAAAACCAGTCATAAATCATTACTCACATTGCTGAAATTTTTGTCAACATCTTTCATTTCCAATTTGTGTCAGGACAGGGCTTGCACTCACTTGAGTGCACATCATGACAGGTTGAAACTCAAGCCAGGATTAAAGTGATTTCAGTGCAGAAGAGTTCATCTCCTTTGGTGGGAAGTACACGAAGAGATTCTTACTGTGTGTGATACTCAGCAAGCATTCACAGTATTTATTGAGCATAAAGTTGCCTCCATTAGATGAATTTATGTCAGCAGAGTCATTATTCATGTGTGAGAGACATAAATAATAGAGCCAGAAGACCTCAGCATGCTGCAGTCTCAAAGCCACATGATATATAGGAATCTGAGTGGGGAGCATTAGTATTATGCTATGATTTGTTAATGAAAATGTGTCATTTAAAGAATGCTTACTTCTAATGATGGAGGAAAGGGTCCTTGAGTAGCAATCTTCTATCAAGTGGAAGTGGTGTAAACTGACTTTTAGGGTCCCTGATTTACATTTAATTAGAAAGCAGGACTTAGAATACAATCCTTTCAAAAGCTGGAAAGAGCAAGCCAGTCCCTCACTCAAGCCTCAGGAAACAGGGTCAGACTCCAAGGGAAAAAAAAGAATTTATGTAAATATACCAACTCCAGCTAGAGGTTTAGTTAAAATATTTAGTCCTTTAAATTCTGAAACAAAAGCCTTCCACAGAACTGCCTGCCTAGATTCTGGGGTTTGGTAGAGCAATGTGTTCCCTTGTGTTTTTATTCATGTCATCATAATGAAAGCTGACTTGCTTTTTGAATAATATATACTTTATCTGCATAGTGAAAAGAACTGAAACGAACATCATTAACTGCACGTTTATTTATAGGGTGCCTCATACTAAACAGAATGCCCATTATAGCTGTAATTTTTGCAACACAAGGAACAGAAAAAAGTAGGAGAAAGTGGATTTTCATTGTAAGCAAAATACCATGAAAGATCTTGCCTCCTGCCTCGCAAACAGATGAAGAAAATGTTGTACTGGCAAAGTACACACTAGCTTTGGGATGTCACATGGCCAAAGACCAAGACCTCAAAACCTTAAGCCTTTTTATGACAAAACATATCTGTGAATACAGAGCAAAACAGACTTTGCTCTGGCATTTCCCTCAGCAATGTCTGGATGTAAAAAGAAGATTTAGGACTTGTCTTGTCACACCACCCCTGCCATGCAGATGCTGGAGGAGCTGTTACCCCATTTGACACCTCTTTCAGCAGCCTACAAAGGGAAAAGCCATCAGTTGTTACTGGTGTGCAACAATCAACTTATTTCCATAAAAAAATGCTATAGACTGCAGCTGTATCTCGTGAATACTGGGGAGAAACACAGGAGTGGAGGGAGTCACACTGTAGAGACGTCCCTGGTAAAATATTGCTTGTCATATAAACATTTGGGGATATCTCTTCCTTCATCATCTGTTTCTAAGATTGATTCAAATCTTTTCAGCAGCCACTGCTGCTGACTTCTTTTACATCTTGTATTACAAAGCACTTCACAGGCACCAGCCGACCAGAGCAAGCAGTATTTGCCCTGCGTATTCAAGAAGATTCTGGCCCTACAGAAATGTAGATTCTGGCCCTGCTGAAATGTCAGGAAGCCACAAAGCATTTAGAGTCACAGATTCATAGAATCACTTATGTTGGCAAAGACCTCAAAGGTCATCAAATCCAGCCATTAAGCAAACACTGTTCCCTCTCTCCTTACTGGCCCTAGTTAAAACAGCCCCCTGCAGTATCCATAGAAGATGCCATTGAAACAGGCAATTTATTTGGGATTTAGATGACTTCCACACATGCCTCTTCCACAGATCACCTGGATGCAGGACTCTACCTGGCAAAGTTAAGAGGCAAGGGATGCCACAAGAAGGGAATTTTTCATGCCTCAGTGATTGTAATCTCTTCTGCTATGGGCTGCTGATATCCCAGCTATCCAGGAGAGCAATAGTGCAGAACTCACCTGCCTGTTTTACCTCACCAGTGCAAGGAAGAATAATCAAGACTCCACCATTATCAACCTGTCACATTATCTTTCCATCCTTCCCTGGGTCCAATGCAAGAGCACAGTCCTCCACTGATTTTTGTTTACTGCTATTAATATTATTCCGGTGACCAAAAAATGGCAAAGTGTCAGAGTATATTACCTCAAATAGTAAATATTCACAACAGCTTTTGCAGTAGAAATCGGTGCTGGACATGAGAAGTTCAGGGAACCTTGGCAGCCTAAAGGATAAAATCTATATACCCTCACCTCATCCTGGTGGCAGAGCAAAAACACACTTTTCTTTAAGCACCTGCATTTCTCTTGACTGGGAAATGCAGCCTTCAAAAGTGGACAGTTCTACAGAATGAATAAGGAAAGGTGGCCCCATTGTATAATTATTCTGCTAGAACAAAACTCATTCCAAATAATCAATGCCAGCAGCCATACAAGTGTGCAGCTGAACAAAACATCTGTGCTGCAAGAGCACAGTGGGAAGTGACCATATGTTCAAGGAATCCTAATTCCTTTGTCCAAAGGTAAACATGAAACTATATCAGGAAAGACTCCTGATGATTTAAACCAGGTCTCACCACAATACCTGATATCCAAACAGGTATGAGATATTTAGACCTGCCTAAACCTTGTTCTGACAGAAGGCCATTGCATTTAAATTGGTTTTATTGGAAGTTAAAAGGGTTGCATTTTAAAGGATGTCTGTGCCCAAGCCAGCACAAAACAATCCAGTTGAGAGACAAACCAAGGAAAGAAATTGTTTACTGTATGAGAAGAAGGTGTAGAATTTGGGACAGTAGACATCCTCATGGTTTTATAGGATTCCATGGGTATTAGGAACCCCTGCCATCACCAGGTAACCTACAACTTCAGTTGAAGGCCTTTATAGCCTAGAGCATTGATGCTTTTTTATTTGAGGAACATGAGCTGGGGCCTAGTAGTAATTATCTGGAGCTCTACTAGTAGAACTGCTCAGAGTGTTCAAACATGAACTTGTTTCTGCTGACAAAAAACGCCTCTTGTCAATGCTTGCAAATAAGGCAGAGCAAAACGTATTTCCCTAGGTCTGTACAATTCTGTGCCAAGAAGGATCTGAGTCTGTTAAGAACTGTAAATAGTCCCAGTACTTTCTAAGTTAATTAACTGTGCAATGGGCCAGGAGTTACTCCATGATTAGTTTGTGCACAGGATTTTTAACTAGAACAGGGAAGAGAGACAAAGCCCCTGTAGGACACGAGCTCCCTCTGCTCCCACTTGTGTGCCTGTAAGGAATCTGGATCCAGAACTCAGCAATAACCACAATAACAGACATATTCAAGGGGAAGGATTCATTTTGTCTAACTCATCTTGTTTGACAGGTGTTTGCCCAGCTTAAGACAGACAGTTGTACAGATTCTTTTTTGTATTTATTGGAGAGATAAAAGCATTTCCATGAACAATATATCCTATTCATCTCAGGTGGCAGCCAATCTGATTTCTGCACCTCTCTTCCCATACTAGGTAGCACATCCAAAGACTTGCACTGTTTCTTTGGTCCTTCACTTAAATGCATGCTCAGGGGAGCTGGTTACCAAAAATGTGTCTCCTCTCCCTCTCCTCTCCCCCTCTTCTCCTCTCTGTCTCAGTAATAACGAAAGAAAAGCAATGGTTTTTGCCTCAAAAGCAAACAATGGATGTGAAGGGATTTCCTTTGTTTTGGAGCTATTTGTTAATTTTGCCTTCATGCCTTTGTCGTTTTTGCCTTTGTCTTAAATCTATTTATGTTTCTTCATGATTAGCTGTTGCAGTCCTTAATTCAGGCACTTAAGTCTTTGATCTAGTCCTAAAACCAGGTAGATTTTAGAGTTAATCAAATTTTGACCCTGTGATGAGAAAACCCACAAACTCAACAGGAAAACCCTGATGTTCCACTCCTTGGCAAAAGTGAAATTTTGACTGAGACAATTCTGCCTCACAATTCTCTGCTGCCAGATTTTGGCCACCATCAATCATATTCGTTTCTCCCTCCACATCTGTGGGACTTTGCCTCCACAGGGACAAGTGAGAAAGAACTTGGGCATTCAGTGGCTGCAGGTAGAGGAAGGATGAAAGAAATGACTCCTGGTGATTCAGCTCAGATTTTTCTCTCATTAGTTTAATACTACTTGACTTCCAGAAAGATGTTATTAAATCCAATCCAATTCTTAAACAGGATCCTGATTCCATGTATGTGAGTGCAACCCCACAGTTGTTCTATTGGAGCTCCCACCACTGCTGCACTCACTGATTAGGGCAATTTTTATTCACATGAGCACATCTAGAACACATCATTTGCATGAATAGCTCCAGATATTTTTGCTAGGCTGGCAGCCTCAGAACCAGGTTGAGACACCTGCATTCACTTGGCTGTAATGTGGATGCTGTGAACCTGGTGTACAAGCTCCTGCTGCAGGCAGTGAAGAGCTGGACCCTGATCAGTTGCCTTCATATCGGTGTCTGGCAGGGCCAGCAGCATCTTTGGCTGCCCTTGATTGCCTAATTGCACTGAATACTTAAGCTACAGACCTGAGCCCTGATCAGCACGGCCAGTGGAGCCTGAAGAGGGATTCAGGGTGTAGGTGTGACTCTGACTTGGACTGTGCTGTCTGGGTGACAACAGGAGCCTGAGCTTGCAGCAGGCACTAGAGCCCCTGAGCCTTTTCCAGACAAGTCGAGGGTAGGTCTGTGCTCACACAGACTGAGCTACAGCCAGGTAGGCAGGTGAGGGAGATGCTCAGCACCTGGCAACACATACACCAACTCCCTGCAGAGTGTGTTAATTTAGGCTTGACTGCTGTGCTGAGCAGAACCAGCTCATGACTGCCTGAAATGCCAAGCAGACATGCACTAGCAATTTAGTATCTTTTTCATCTTTTCTATTTAGAAATTTTACCACATGGTTAATATTTAAATAAGTTCAGTTTTCCATGTAGTCAAATATAAATACAAATCATTTATTTTCCTTAGTGTTGAGGGATTAGGATGGTTTCTGTCTCTTTCACAGCAGTTTGTAGAAGAGTGCTCATTACTATAATTTGTTTTTCTAGCACATTCTTTCTGTTTTTCAGGTTTGACAATCTGGGGCCTTATTTGCTCTGCTGTGTTATCTCTTAAATCTATCCCTGGCTATATACTGTCTTTTTAATTTTCACACTGCATCAGAAGGATCCTTGAAGAACTCAAGCTGGCATCCAAATAATAATTGCCACCTAATGCCCCTCTGAGCAACTAAGAGCCTTGAGAGCAATAGGACTTTAACTCTAAAATTCTTTGTCCAGTTAATACAAGTAATGAATTTGTTATTTTCTATCTTTCATGACATGTCCACGAGGGAGAATATTCTGAAACATTTTTTTATTTCAAAATATCCATATCTTTAATTTTGATCTGTTTAATTGGCATGAGCTCTATTTCAGCTCTTCCGAGGGTTGAACTAGATTTCTCTCTTGAGGTCCAGTGTCTTGTAATGTTGGGATATTGGGGTATTGGGGAACTTGATGATCTTATTTTCCCACAGAAAACAATTTGACCATGCTTTGCTTTCCCAAATGATAAGACTTTCTCATAGGTGTTATTTGGAAAATGGTGGCCTTAAGGAGCTCCATCCTGAAGCAAAATAGAAGAAAATTTATGAGACTTGAAATTATACCTCCTGAGCAGAGTCTTCTGAATTAAGCTGAACTTCTCTAAAAACAAAACTGAAAATTGAAAAAAATTAAATAAAGCTTCCCACTGACTATCTGTGGCACAACAGGTGATTCTTGAAGGTGTAACTCATGCACCAAGTATAAAGACAAGTTTATTGTTGAAGAAATGAGGCTGATTTCCATTTATGACTTATTACATTTATAAATGTCATAAGTCAACTCTTCATATGGATGATCAAGCTAAGCCAAGCTACATTTTAATAAAAGCAGAAATATATCCTTGATGGGAATCAAATGCCTTGTGAAATAATTGTAGATTTGAAGTCATCTGTTAAAGTTTATCAAACTAATTTTAGATTAATTTTATCCTGCTTTATCTTATGTGAATTTTTCTTAAGACAATATTTTAATTGATAAGATTAAGCAGTTCAGAAGCGTAAAATTTCTGAAATACTGAAAATTTCAGATAACTGAGTGCATAAGGAAACATTACTGCCTGCATAGATGCAATGGTACTCATGCTTGCCACCCACATTTTTTTCCCTGAGCAACTATCATCCAGTTTATCTCTTCCCAAGCCCTGAGCAGACACATTCACTGTAATTGCCACTTTGTAAATTGTCACTTCATGTCTGTGTAAAGGATGGTATAATTACAGAATCATATTACAGATAATGGTATTTATTGGATAGTCTTGCCTAGACACCTGTCAGTAAATATGTCTTCTTATGGCTTTTTTTCTGTGGATGCATTTCATAAAGACATCTTCAGCAAGCACTATATGGCAGATCTTTTGATTTTCTATCTCCAGTGGGTCTTCTAAATCTAAACTCTTGAAGATGCATACAAAGGGGAGGATGGCTAGAAGTAAAGGTTGATTTCAGGAAAACTTCGTAAAAGAAAGAAGTTTAAGTTTCTCTGAAGAAACAAACACCCAAACAAACATACAAAATTAAAAGCTTTTCTATTAGTCTGGCATTTTATTGACTAGGCTTCCATTTTATTTTAGATTTTTCTCTTGTTCTAAGAAAACTGCTAATTAAACTTTCCAATTAAAATGGCACAGAAATGTATGTGGTAGTTGTGGTTTGACCCTGGCTGGATGCCACAGAAGGACATGAAGTTCGTGAATGAGACATCAAGTGACTTTCTTGTGCAGGGGCTTTGGCTGGAGTTGTTTACAATCCCATTGCCTTGGATGAAGTTACTGCCCATAGCTGGACAAAGAGGCCCCCAAAAATCTTCAGCAAAGGGATTCTGGAGATCCTTCCCCATAGTCACAGGCACTGTGTCAATTCACAGTCACTTGTGACTGGGCTACACATCTTCATCACTTGGCTACTGTCCCTCTGCAGCTCTGCAATGGCTACCTGGGCTGAGGTATTCAACAAGTTTTTTGCCTCAGTCTTCAATGACAGCATCTCTTGCCACACCTCTTGAGCGAGGTGCTGCAAAATCTGATTGTACATAAGGACCTCATGGGGTACATCCTAGAATCCTGAGGGAATTGGCTGATGTAGCTGTCAAGCCACTCTTTATGCTATTCAAAAAATCATGGCTGTCAGGTGAAGTCCGAGGTGACTGGGAAAAGGGAAACGTTGTACCCATCTTTAAAAAAGATCAAAAATAATATCCTGGGAGCTACCAACCTGTCATTCTTACCTCTGTGCCTGTGAAGATCATGGAACCTCCTAGAAGCTGTACAAAGGCACATGGATAAGTGGGAGGTGATTCAAGGCACCCAGAATGGCTTCACTGAGGGAAGCCCTGCCTGACAAACCCAGTGGCCTTCTATGATGGAGCAACTACATCAGTGGGCAAGGGAAGGGCTGCAGGTGCCATTTATCTGGAATTCTGTAAAGCTTTTGACATAGTCCCCCATGACACCCTTCTCTCCAGCTTGGAGGGAGAAAGATTTGATGGACTATGTAGTGGATAAGAAATATGCTAGATGGTCAATGGTTCAGAGTCCCAATGGGCATCAATGACAAGTGGAGTCCTTCAGGGGTCCTTATTGGGGTCAATGTTATTTAATATCTTCATCAATGATAAGGGGATCAAGTGTGCCCTCAGTAAGTTGGCAGATGGCACCAAGCTGAGTGGTGCAGCTGACAATCCTGAAGGATGGGATCCATTCAGAGGGACCTGAACAGGCTCAAGAAATGGGCCCACAGGAATCTTATGAGCTTCAACCAGACCAAGTGCAGGGTGCTGGACCTGGGTCAGAGCAAGCCCCCATATCATTGCAGGCTGGGAGATGAAGAGATTGAGAGCAGCAATGCTCCTGCTGAGGAGGACTTGGGGGTGCTGGTGGGTGAGAGGCTGGATGTGAGCCAGCAGTGTGTACTTACAGCCCAGAGACCCAACTGTATTGGCTGCACCAATGGCAGTGTGACCAGCAGATTGAATGAGGTGGTTCTCCCCCTATACTCGACTCTGGGGAGGCCCCACCCAGAGCACTGCATCCCACTCTAGGGTCCCCAGCACAGGAAGGACATGGACCTGCTACAGCAAGTCCAGAGGAGGGCTACTAAGATGATGAGAGGGATGGAGAACTTCTCCTATGAGGAAAGTATGTTAAATTGGGGTTGTTCAGGCTGGAAAAGAGAAGGCTCCAGGGTGGCTTAATTGCAGCCTTCCAGTACCTGAAGTTGTCCTCCTAGAAAACCAAAGAGGCACTTTTTGCAAGGGTATGTAAGTGACAGGACAAGGGGGAATGGCTTTAAACTGAAAGAGGGTAGGTTTATGTTAGCTATTAGGAAGAAACTCTTGACTGTGAGAGTGGTGAGGCACTGGAACAGGTTGTCCAAAGAAGCTGTGGATGTCCCATCCCTGAAAGCATTTAAGGTCATGCTGGATGGAGGGAGCTCTGAGCAACCTGGTCTAGCAGAAGGTGTCCCAGCCCACAGGACTGCATTGGAACTATGTGTTTTCCAAGGACCTTTCCAACCCAAACAGTCTAGGATTTTGTGATCCTACCTACACCAAGATGAAGAGACATGTATACAGAACATATGGAGGAGCTACAGAAAAGAAAGTCACAGAAGCTGGGTCTTCTCTGGCTTCCCCCATTGAAAAGGCCACTATAATGTTCCAATTCCCACTGCACTGAGCCTCAGAGCATTTCTGGCCAGAGCGTATCTTTTGTAGTTTGAAGATCAGAGAGAGAATCAGCCATTCTGTATTTGTTCCAGTAGCTGATCTCCTTCACTATTAAAAAAAGTGTTTCTTATGTCAGAATAACCCCTGACTTAAAAAATAGAAGAGGTATTATTTGGAGACAGTTAAATATGACCTTAGTAAAACACAAGAGTGATTGAGCTGTTCCCATTCCAACATCATGTTGTTGCCCACAAAATATGAAATATTATTTCTTCTGGCAGTGTCTGTCCCTGAAATAAAAAGACCTAAATTTAAAGAATCACTTAGTTACTCACATAGACAATGATGAGATATTAAAAAATACATGAGAACTGAAGGCTCCATCTGTCTTTTAAAAATAAGTCTCACATAGCCACGTATTACTGCATAGGCTTCCTGGTGGGAAAGCCCTTGCTCAGCCAGGAAGGATCACTTGTCATTGTGAGAGAGAGGAAAGAGACAGTCTGTCCTGGTCTGGCTGGTTTGCTGGGTAGAACAGCTTTATGGTGATAGGGATCACAGCTATCATGATTGTGAAGGACTCGAGATTATTTCATTGTGCTGCTGACCTCATGGCAGAGCACAACACCATGCACAAGGCTACAATCCTTCCCACTCTATGAGGCACAGGGAATGCCATTGTCACCGACCTGCCCTTGTGCATGTGTGCTTTCCTCTCCACCTCCTTCTATAGCTGTCACATAACCTCCTTGGAGCAGGCAGTGTGCCCCACTGTGTTTGTTCAGTACATAGAGGAACAAGGCCTGCCACTGCTGAGCAAATATAGTTCCACATATTAAATATCGATGTTGGCTCCTGTCATGCCATTGCTCACCAAGAGACTCTCACTGTTGTGAAACTGCAATGCATTGGAGGGACTAAACAGTTAAGCTCATGGAAATCAGACATTTCTCTCCAACACTTCCCCTTCCTTTTGTTTTTAAACTCGCTTTCCTGTTATATATATATCCTGTCCACAACCCACTGTCGGCTGCTGACCTAGTGCTTGCTTGTGCATGGAAGCATGGAGGTGTCCTCCATGAGCAGCACTGCTCTCCACAGCAAGACTTGGTGGTGCTGAGACATTTCAATGTCATTTGCACTCTCTTCCTGGAAAGGATGGCAGTCTGCAGACTCAGCACCCTTGGCCTGGAAACCCCAAAATCCAACCCTGCACCTCCCACCACCATTCCTCCTCGGGGTCAGGAATCATAGACTCATAGGTTCAGTACAGTTAGAAAAGACCTCTAAGATCAGTAAGTCCAATGGAGCACTGCCAAATCCACTACTAAACCAAGTCCCCAAGTGCCCCATCCACACATTTTTTTAAATACTTACAGGGAATGTGATTCCACCACTTCCCTATAGAACTTGTTCCAGTGCCTGACCACCCTTCAGTGAAATTTTTCTTAATATCTAATCTAAACCTTTCCTGTTGCACCTTGAGGCCACTTCCTCTTGTCCTGTCATTTGTTGCCTGGGAGAACACCCATCTTGCTACAGCCTCTTTTCAGGTAGTTGTAGGAAGCAGTTACATCCTCCCTCAGGGACTTCAGCCTTCTCTAAGCTAAACAATCCCAACTCCATCAAAAGGTCCTCATAAGACTTCTGCTCCAGACTCTTCTCCAGCTCTGCTGATGAAGGAAGGAGATGGCTGCAGCACTCCTCTGTTCATGCCGCTGGTGTGTCACTGGACTCTTATTTCTAGCCCATGTGTCTGCATACAGCATGTAAGGAAAACATCAGGAAGCTATCCATCTGCATCTACTGAACTGCAAACAGAGAGTCCAAATGGCCATAAACAGGGGTGGTCTTCCTGGGCACACTGCCATAGCAAAAGGGGAACATAGAGCAGGCTGGGACATGGAAAAATGATAAGAAACCTTGGTGGAAGCAGCAGTGAGACCTTGGTCCCAAGCTGGTGGGATGGGCTTTTTTGGAATGGGTTGGCAAGAGAGAACAGCTAATGGGCAGGGCTGCCAGGCTTTATGCTGTCCTGGGTGTGGAGGGAGAGAAGGTGCTTGAGCAGTGGAGGCTCTAAGAGCTCTAAGAGCTATTTTGGAAAGGAAATGAGGATTGAAGGAAAACAGGGGCCCAGTTTGGAAAGAGAAGTAATAAAGCACTGAGGGAGTTGAAACAATAAATAACTGTTGCCCATTAGTTTCTTGGTCATTACTTGCTGGCTGAAAACAAATGTATGTTATGGGAAATGGAAGGGATTTTCTTGAAAAGTCTGTGAATCAGGAGGACACAGAAATAGGAGAAGAGGAAAGGGGAAAGGCTTGCAGCATCTGCTTCCCTGAAAATATCAGATGCATGTATGTGCCTGTCTCCTGGCAGGAAAGCTCCATTGCTGAGAGTCAAATGTCTTGTGTGGGAGCAGAGGGATGGAGTGGAGGATCTGACCCCACCATCTGGATGCAGAAAAACACCCCAAACTGCACAGCCTGTTACAGTGATGTGTTACCCAGGTGGACATCAGGAACCAGCTGAGGGAGAGCACTGCCTAAATCCTCTTGGCCCTTTTCATCAATTCCTCTGGAAAAATGAGGGTTGCCTGCTTAGAAAGATCTGCTTAGAAAGCAGGGAGGAGAATTCAGTGTCATAACAAACCTTCAAGCCTGGTAATAGGCACCAGCATATTGTCTTCAACATTTTTCTTTACTCCTGTAACCAGACTTGGGGCATATTACAAATTTCAAACCTCCCTTGAAATAGCAGGGTTGTGTTTAATATAGTGTTTCTCACTAGTTAAATCAGACTGGGGGAAAAAATCTGCCTATATTTGGCAACACAGTTAATTCATTTCCCAAGTTTAGTAGCAACCTGACTAATCTACTTGCTTATTCTTGATTACAGGCTCTTACTTCCTTTTAAAGACAGACTTATCTCTGCAAATTGGGTGATTCTTTGAAGTTCTGTATCTAAAAAGTAAGAAAATTAGAAAGCACTTAGTCCTGTCTTTGCTTGCTTAGTGGATGTCGGAAGTGAATGATCATTTATTTTTCTTTCTTTCTTTCAGGCAGCTCCTTCCCTTCTTTAGAATAATTTACATTAAAGCACAGATGTATCTGTCTATGTAAATACTTTGCAGGACAATGGCTGAACCATGCTGATAAAGAGAAGCAGCAAAAGGAGAGCCAAGGTGTTACTGGTTTTCTATCAATTTGCTTTAACAATTTATATACAGGCACTTACTTGCCAGCTACCTTGCCCATTTTCATAGCTGTGACTTATATTAATGCAATGAATACAATTTCCATAAAGCAGAAATGCACACATTGCTTTTGACTTCTAGGATGAAAGGTGTTTGCTTAGGACGATGGGGAGTGAAGGAATGAATCAGACAAAAAGCTGAAATTCCTAGCTGGCACTCCCTTTCTCTTTTCAAGCACGGGAACCAGCAAATATGGTGAAAAAAGAGTTAAGAGTCACATGAAAACTATGTCTGTGATTAGTCAATATGATTTAAGGTTTATGGAATGAAGCAAGTGTTATGCCAAATATGGGGAGCTCCTTTCTAAATTGCATCATAGTTGCTTGTAGAGGTTATTTGCAGTTAGAATAAAAGGCTTGGGGGTTAAATTTGGAGTGTCTTAAAAGACATTGGCTAAGCTCTGTTAGCTTCAGGTTGGTTTTTGCTCTGTTTAAGCTGAACTCTGGTAGCTGAAGAAGGAAGATGTGTAGTGCTGCTTGTGAACTGGCAGATGCAGAGATTCCCTTCCCTATTCTGATGTATGGAGGAGCATGGGTGACACATGGGACGTGTTCACTCACTCTGCATGGTTATCTGGGTTATGTTTTGTCATTTTTCTCTTGGGACCCAGCTTGCTGATAATTATATAAATGAAAAAGTGCCATCTGAGGAAAATAAGTGTTCAATGGTACCAGTGAAGAAGTCTCACTAGAAAACAGAATTCAGAGAGGATGTGTAAGGCTTGAATGTGCTGATGCAATATGAATGAACGTGTCAAAGACATGTCAATTGCCTTCTTGTTCCTGCACGCATTTTGAATCAGGTCCTGGCAATATTTTCTCACTTGAGAATTTGTTTCTCCACTTTCCTGATACCAGAGTTTCACCTCAGTAGAATTAAGCTTTGCAGAATCAGAGAAACAATTCCCTCAGGGCAGGGGATGAGGCACCTGCTTAGGGGAGCACTACTAGGCAGAGAACTGGTTTCTGCTTGTTTCAAGAGACAAAGTGAATTTTTCTACCAGACAGAAAATTCAGGTTTAAGCCAATCTGGTTTTAGCAGTTAGGACCCATGAGGATAGGGCAGGGATGCAGAAGAAGGGGCTGCTCAAGTTTTTGGGGTTTTGTTCCTGTTTTCCCACAGTTTTCCTTAGAATTCAAGCAACCTTGTGCAGCTGCACACTTTCATTGCCTATTTATATCTGGCTTTATAAGAAACGTGAAACACTGTGCATGGGGGAAAGCTGCCAAACAAATAGCAGGTCTCCATCATTAAGAGTAAAGATGAATGCAGAAACATACAAACCTAGAGAGCCTGATGAGCTTGTGATTTGAAAGCAAGAGCAGCAATATTTCGACAACATTTTACAGGAGAAGTCTGGCATCCATCTGCACCGTGTTCTGTCATCCCTGTAACTTGTGCAGACATGAATGTGTGTTTTATGGGTGTAATTGAAGGACACTGGAATTATTTCTAGTAACCTTAAAGGGCTTTAAACTAGGTACCATTATAGGCAGGATTTTCCAGTGATTAGTGACTTTGGATTGCCCTTAACATTTGGGAATTCTGTTTGTGTCAGAGCTCATGGCAGGCACAGTTAGGTTTGAAATATATGTAAATAATACACACATAAAGTGTGCCTATCAGTGCTAAAAAGCCAATTTATATGCACTCTTTGCAAAGAAAATTCTGTTGTGGCACAAAATAAATTCCAGCTACTAAAATGGCATTTGGAGGACAAAAGAAGCTGCACTTGTCTGCAGAGAATAGAATGGGTTAATCCGGAAACAGGAAACATTGACAGCTTTCTTCATTATCTGTTATTTGGCTGCATTTAGCAGGAAGCTCCCAAGAAAGCTTATAGAACCTTTGTTTTGCCCCAGATTTTCTTCTGAATGAATCATTTTTCTGTATTCTTAAACTGCAGCCCTAGGATTTAGGTCTGTGTTTCCTGCACCTCTGTGCAGCACTGCAGGAGGACAGGGAACCCATCCCTTGTGCAACCCAGTGATGGGTTTGGCCTCTACCTGTAAGAGATATATCAGGCATGTACTTTCATGTTTATTTTAAAAAGCTGGTCTCTCTCCTCTGCAGAACATCATGTAGTGATCAGTACAGGGAAATGTACATCACTGTTTCTCTGAACACCCACCCTCCACCTACTGAAAAATGTCTCCTGCTGGAGGACTTTAGCAGCCTGACACATCAGCTGAACCGCGATCTCTCAGAAGGAGCTCACATGAGAAGCTGAAGACTATGACAGGAGATTACTGTGCAAACAGCTGTGGATTTAAAATATGCCTGTTTTGTTGGCAAGGGTGACTTTCCCACAGCAGGTTGGCAGAAGGACTGGCATACCTGAGCCTCAGCTGCTGCATTCCCTTACCTGGGCCTCTAAGAATGTGGTTTTGTATTCCACCTCAGCTAAATATGAGACCTTCCAAATGGCCAGGCTTCTTGGCCTTACCTTCTGCCTCAAACTGGACCTAGCAGTTGTTTGGATAGAGGATGAGAGGATGCAGTAGTTGAGCTAATGAAAAATATTTTCATTCCCCTGCCCCCTGTTTTTGCACAGATAATCCTTGCCAGCTCAGACAGCTGAACTGATTCAAAATGCAAGGTCTGGAACCTGCACTAGAATTGGCAGGAGGGACCAGGTGGGCACAGTATAGCTCTTTCCACAACAGCTATTTCTCCTATAATATTAGGTGTAACCTGAAACCAAAAACTTACTTCAATTTCACTTTTAACAAGCATCTAAACTACTACATCTGGAAGTGAACAGTTTCCTCTCTCAATGAACACAGTGAGAAGAAAGGGAAATACCTAGGAGAAGCAGGCAGAAGTATTCCCTGAGCATAGGGACAGCACATAAAGTTATAACAAAAGGAAGTACTAGTTGCTGTGTGTTTTAGATTAATGAATCATTTGAATTCCATGCCGCTAAGCATCAGGCATGTCCAAGGTAAACTTGCCTGACCTGACTTTCCCAAGGGAGGAAAGAGGAGTAATGAGGAGGAATACTTTGACTCTAAAATGGCTTTATGGAACAGGAATGTGCCCTGCTGCTCAGTCTGATCAGGACTAGGATAATTCTGGAGAGAGGGAGCTAGACTTGAAGCACTTGGAGAATTTCACAGGTATAGACAAAATACCTGTGAAATTTAACAACCTTTATGTTATGAGGCAACTGAGCAAGAGTTTCTGGACTTTGTTTCAAAGATTTAAACGTAAAAGAAAGACACTGAAGTGTATGCATTCTTTCACCATCCCATGAGGGATGCTGTTGGTGAAACTAAGCATGAAGGGCCCAAAGTAAACTCTAGGTCTGACTTGAGAACTTTATACCATAGAGGTTAAAACAGATGGCAGAATCCATACCACTGCTGCACAGTGGTGTCTGAGTGATTGCCCCCCACCCAGGCAGAGCTGAACATTTCACGTTTCTCTGAGTAGTGCTGGCATCATTTGGTAAAGGGTTCGAGTGACACCTCTTCCAGTTTTGGAGGTTCTAAGATCAAGACTTGAAAAAATGGGTAAGTGCTGTTCTGTTGTTAGCAGAGGTAGGTAATGCTTAACACATGCTCAGGCTCACTTCCCTTACACCAGCAGTTCAGGGTATGTTTAGCTCTCAGACTGTAAACTAGTATTTATTTTCCTCTCATTATGGAAAATAGCAGAGGAGCTAGTGGTGACACAAATTTTTAGTGATCCAGTCCCAGCCTTTCTTCCTGCTTTTGTCTTGAGAAAGGTGACACGGGTGCTATAACCTCATCAAGTGACAGCCATCTCCTTCAGCTCCTTACAACAGAGGTTTTTGGAGACAATGCCAGCTCATTCCTGCCTTTTTTGCAGGGTACCTCATCTGTCAGATGAGGAGATATCCTGAAATTGTACATACTGGTAGTCTCCTTGCATCTCTCTGAAGTGCCTGCCTGAAGAATTGACAAACACAAACCCAAAGCCATGGCAGCAACATCCCCAGTGGGATTCCATATGAGGGGAGACAAGGTGATTCTTATCTCCAAGACAATTTATATCTGAGCAACTTCCTTGATGTCAGCTCTGGGCACAAGTTTACACAGGTGAACATCAGAGCTGCAGTGCAGACACTGTGCAGGTGAGCATGTGTGGGCAGGTCCCTGTGCAGGCCATGTCCCATTTGTTCCCAGCCCACAGTGTCCCTGCAGTGCCGCTGCCAGCCCTCTGTGGCAGTCTGCTCAGGGGCTCACATGCACACCCAGGCAGGCAGGGCACCACTGAACTGCTGGCACACACTCACACCTGCTTCTCCCTCTCATGCCTCAGGCACCTCTGGGGAACAAACTGAAGAGAAGCCATCATGAGAGGATAGAGAAGGGGGTGCAATCCTCTGCACTGGAAAGATTGCTTTGCTGCAGTGACATTCTCTTTTTGTGGCTGCTAGCGACCAGCCTTTGCTCTGACCTGAAGCATGGCCATGCTCATAATTTTCATGATGCTGTACTAGGCACCAGATACCCATACCATGTGCTCTTATGGGTTGGGGTTTTTTTTGTTTTTTTTTTTTTTAGGAGGTGGGATGATCCTTTTTGTGCCAAATGGCTTTAGCTGTTCTAAGTTATAAGCTGGTTGAAGTAGAGTTAATTGTAGATCCTTCACTGTAATTGTACTAGAAATCAACTGCTGTAAAGAACTGAGCTCATGCTGTGTGCAACCTTTATCTTGAAACATGAGCAACAGGAAATCTGTGTGGGTTTTCTTGCAACAACCCAACACATACAGTTGCTTTAGGAGGAGCAGCAGCTAGGGAGACTATGCAGCCATGCACGATAGCTCTCAGAGGGGAAAAGTTATCATAAAGGCTCCTGTCCAGCATTTGAAACAGAGTCACTGCAATTTACCAGGATCAGCTCTTCAGTCTCAAAATTAAATTCAGAGCCAGCTCTGGGGACTAGCCTGAAACCTCTTTAGGTGCACCAAAGATCTGCATATCCCAGTCCACACATTCATGATTTGGCAGTTCTTTCCTCAGTCTTATCCAATGTGATCCTAAGGAAACAAAATCCACCTTTCCTCCTGCTCTGCACAGGCCAAAGAAAGGGCTAAGGATTACAAATACTCCCACTTGCCTCTCCCCCTGAGCTGCCAGCCCATAGTCTGTGGCATAATTCTCTAAGCTGGGGAAGTACTGTGTGGGGACAGGCACTTTCAAAAGAGCCTTTCTTAATGCATTAGATTATAATTGTCTTGCTTGGCTACTTACTGAGAGTTAAAAGTGAGTCTTGATAGCAGAGATTAGAGTTGCTATGAAGAGATTGTGGAATCTACAGTTTTTCATTCCTCTTTTTCTTTTTTTTTCTTTTTTTTTCTTTTTTTTTTTTTAAAGTTTTGGGAATTCTATTTATCCAGGGAAGAAAACCACTGAAACAGATTGAAACATCATGTAACAGTTTTTGCATGTTGCTATGTATGCTTTTAGCACACATATGTGCTTAGTGCTACTAAATTTTTATTTGAAAATCAGTTGGGGTTGTTGTTGACAGATAATTTGGGCTTTAAGGTTTTCTGACAAATAGAAGAAAACTATGAAAAGCTGTGATTCCTCCTGGAAAACACTATATTAAATAAAGGTTTTCTCAACTAGGATTTGAAACCTCTTCTGGTGGACCTTTCTTACGGTGCCTAGTCCTATCACTACAGACAGATTTTCAAATAGGCTCATCTTCTGTTGCCACACTAGATGCAAATGTCCATGAATATAACTAGCTAAGAGCACTGGGGGGTTGGCATATTTTGAGGTTTGGCTCCAGTTTCCTCACTTGAAAGTGTAGAACACCTGAGAAAGAATTTTTGTATCTGAAAGCCAGCTCCTTGGGAATTGAAAAGTGAGGAGCTATATACGCAATAAGCTGTATGCACGGGCTCCTTTTCTGCCACTTGGTTGTGTTTTCTGCAGAATCACTAATTGCATACTTCCCACCCAAACCCAGCCTTCATCAGCCTTCAGAAATTGCAAAGACATCCTTGCTTCCATCGTGACAGATGCTGGAACTGAAGTTAAAAAATGAAGCACCCAAAACTGAAATAATGAAAATAGTCTTTTTATCTTAAATTGTACTCTGATTTTGTCTTAGAAGTACTGGAGGAAAAATAAAAAGCTTAGTACAAGAAGACCTCCAGATCTATAACTGATGTTAAGGCACAGCATATCAGCTCCAGTTTTCCAGATGAAAGAGATGATCTGTCTAAATGTTTAATTGCTCAAACAACATAAAAACCTTCCTGATAGAAGGGCAAGAAAGTGCCCCAAGTGTATTTAGGTACTGAAGAAAGGCAGGTGGGAGCAGGGGGAATTGCAGAGGTGTAACCAATCCCTCTAGAAAGCAGTGCTGGCTGTGCCCCTGCCAGAGCTCAGGGGAGGAGCTAAGGGCAGCAAAGTACCTCTTCAGTTTCAAATCTGCACAGGAAGCACATGATGCTATTTTCTAATTTCAAAAGGCCTTGTGCAAGCTCTCTGTGGGACAGCCTGCAGCATGCCACTGAGAGGGACTTCCTGCCTGCTTGCCACGATGATTTGGACACTGAAGCTCCTTGTGCAGTCTTCACTTTTTTCTCACTGTAGAGCAGGCAGGCAGCTTTTTTGTCAAATACATAGCACAGTTTCAAATACCTTCATGGGAGGTAAGCAGTAGCTCTGAAAGCATAATTAATATTTAAAAAAATAAAAAAAAGAAAAAAAAAAGAAAATAAAAGAAACAGGAATAAGGGGATAAATTTGGAAAGGCTGAGGAGCTAATAAATGGTTGTAAGCATAAGCAAATGGAAAGAAACCATGGGAATAGAATGCTTTAACAAGCCCCCTGGTCTGTCTGCCTGGGGAGTCAGGGCTGTGAGACACAGTGCTGAGCACAGTTCAGATACAGCCTGGAGAGCACTGGCTTCCCCAGTCAGGCTGTCACTGTCCTTTTCCCAGCCAGTCTGGGTCAGAGCAACCTTCCCTAATGCTGGGGATGCTCTCAGGATGCCTGTCATTTTCTGTTTGCAGATAATTGCAACTGGGCTTTCAGTAGAGCACAACTGATGGGTGTCAGAGCAGCTAAACTTTGGATGCATCAATGCACCCAGAAAATAAACTGGTTCCTAATTCAGCTAAGTGGGAACTACAACTCCAGGCTCATTTTGTGTTCCTTGCTGTATCAGGTTCTTCCTCAGGCTGCTGTTTGCAAGACCCAACACGCTGCCAGGCTTTTTGTCTCCAGCTGGAGGGAAGAAAGTGAAATGGCTTTTCAGTCAGCAGTCTCTTGACTAATGGTTAGCAACAAGATCCATGAGTGCTAATGGCAGTATTTCCCTGTGCTTTCAGTCTTGTTTTCTGTGTTCTCTAAAATATGTGGAGACTGTTGAATTTTACATGTAGATGTTTGAACTCTCAACTCAGTCTATGTTATGAATAATAACTCATCAACATTTTACCATTAAAAAAAAAAAAGACTAAATCAAACTCTAAAAATTATTTACATATTTTGCAATACCACAGAAATGTGTTGGTTTATTATGTCAGATCTGTCAGGATAGGGTTATTCCTGTACATGTCAAATTCCAGGTTCCTGCAGAGTCATGACAAACCAACTGCAAGAACAAAACTAAATGTGTCTGCTACTAAAAACTGAGCTCTAATTCTGTAGAAAAAACTCATTTTGCTGATTCCCTCTGTCTACTTTTATTTATATGTAGCTAGGCCTTCTTCCCTCTCAGGAACTATTTAAAAAGTATTAAAAGACAAAACAAACCGTAAAAGAGAAATGAAGAATTACCTTGTGACTGATCTCAGTTCCCTGTGAATCTGTGGGTTCCCTCCAAAACCTGCCCAATGGAGGCAATGAGCCCAGGTGGGGAGAAGGGGGATGCACTTCCCTCAGTGCAGTATTTGGGTGCTTTGGAGAACTGTGTGCAGGGGGATTGCATGGCTCACCCTGAGGCAATCTGTGAGACTCTTTTTTGATTTGTTTTATGTTTTTAAATGTGGGAAAGCCTGTCAGCCTAACACATTTTTAAAATTACCTCTATGTCCTGGAGATTCTTTAAAAATTATCACTTTGCCTTGGTTACACCAAATGGAGCAAATAGTGAGAGCAAATGTTGTAGAACTATAACAGATGATTGACATGTTCATAAAGTTGAAGTTATTTGAGCTGCTTATACAGAGTCTAAATGAAGCCCTCCATTACTTTATTTCTATGGTAGGAATAAGTAACTTTGATTCTTTGAATTGTGAGAATTAAACAATGTAAAGTGACAGAATAAGTAAAAAGAAGAACTGGTGGTTCAGCACTATTTTCAGTTAAATTTATTGAGGAATTTCTGTTGAATTCATTGGAAATTAAATATCCATGAGATATGCTACACACTTTGGATCTGTTTTTTTTAAAATAAAAACAACTACACGTAATTTTCACATAATCACATGTAGCATACCTAGAACTTGTCAGGATTTGGGTTATTTTATTTTTTTTTTAAATTGCAAATGCTTTCCATGAGAAAATACTATGCTAACTCAGAAACTTGTGTCCATCTGACAAGACTAGGAGCAGCTTGTCAGGCCCAGGTATTCCTTGGTAAATAAAAGGGGTTGGGAACTACGCATCTGAGACGACCAATGGTGCAAAGTCAAGATGCCAGAGACTCAGCACACCTCCAGAGCTCTCTCTACCTGACAGAAATCTGAGCCAGGGACATAAACAGCTACACCCCAATTGCAGTAAAATGTCAGCTCATAGTGGGCTAGAGACCCATTTTTTCCTTCTTCCTATGCAGTTTTTTACTCACAGGAGAATAACTCCAGAAAGAAAAATTAAGGTGTCTGCATGCACTCATTTCAGATAGAAAACTTTGGGATGTAGTTGTGCAAATCAAAGTTGGTGCAGGGATTTGGACCCTGGTTGTCTGCACTCTATAGCAGTGTCAAATTAGCTCTAAGGTACAATTACTCCCAAAATCAACTTGTGCTTGGTTTTGGGGATTTGTACCCTCATGGATCCTCCTTGGATTTGGTGTCCACAAGGCTCAGTTCAGCAGCTGGATCACAGCTTCCTGGTGGCTCTCAGATTGCTGGCCTGTAAGATTTCCTCCAGAGCCAATACCATCATCCTTTTCCCCATTCATTACAGCAGGGAGGAAAAAAAACCCATAATTTGTGGAATTCAGGACATGCCAGTCTTTGACTTGTCCTTGTGTCAACAGGGAGTCACAGATGGCACCAACAGTGATTCTTCTTTGGGCAACCTTGTCTGACAAACAGAAGGGTTCTCACACCAAGACTTTGACACAGGCTTGAGGAAGTCACAGGGTGCAATACAAGTGTCACCTCCCTTAGCTGGTACCAGTCCCCCACTGCAACCAGCTCCAGGTGCCCCAGCACTGGTGCAAGATCTCTGTAGTTGGCATTATCATGTCTGTGGAGCAGCTTTAATTCTTTTTCATCCACTCCTCCTCTGGTGATTTCCAACCACAGCTCCAAGCTCCTCTGAGAGCTAAAGGAGACAGCAAATTAGTGATACCCAATCTCCTTGTGCCCATCTGAGACACCCACTGTAAAGTCTTCTGAGGTTTGGGCTGGAATAAGTGGCAGCTCTCTACAGTTTTACCAAGCACTGTAGGTCTTCTCTGCAGTGTTTTGGCAGCACCAGACAGAGTAGTCTGTACTGAAATTCTGATACTGAATTATTACTAGCACTTCTATAGCACTGGGGCCTAGAAGCCAAGATTTCCTGTGATTATTCTTGGGGCTAGATCAGCTGTTGATGCCCAAACTAAGATCAGAGTGATGCATTTTTCAAACTGATGGCTGAATCACACTATATCTAAAATATACTTTTTAAATTGCATTACTTTTTTTTAAAAAAAAAAGAAGTGAGGAGGTTTTAAATTGTGCTTGGTAGAAACCACATATTTTCTTTATCTAAAACTAAATGCTAAATTCAGTTTTTGGTATTTAAACACCATTTATTATTAGCTTATTACTCCAAATGTTTTGAAAAGTAATGAGAATAATATTTTTTTCCTTTTTCTTAGTAATCATTTTCTACCTGGAGAAATCACAAGCTCTGTTAAATTCTAGGAATAGTTTCTATCTTTCTAAAAACCATAATTTTGATTAATAACATATCTTTCAGCAAAATATCTGAATGTTACCTGGTAAGCTCTAAGTTTTTCTCTGTAAAACTGTTACTTCTTAGTTTAATCAAAAAGACTACTGGAAAAATGAGAACTCTGGATGTTACTCAAGATAAAAGCCTTGTGGGCTGGCTATGGTGCTATAATAGGTACACAGCTCTTTTGTTATTAAACCCAGTATAATGGAGCTTTAGATAAAAACTGTTCCATGGAGGACAAAACAAGAGCATTGAGTGGTCTATTTATGATTCAGCAAACTTTCCATAGGATCAACTGAAAACAACACAGGAAAATATAAAGACATGGAACGTCAGCCAAATATAGCACCAAGGGCACGCAGCAACTGTTTGGTGTTGAGCAGAAAAAAACCCACATAAAATCTCTTGGAAAGCTGAGATTTCTTTCCTGCATTCAGGTGCATGAGGAGCTCCCAGCAGGAGCTTTGGTGCAGATCACACATGGCTGGTGGTGGACAGCAGCACAGGTGACCTGCTGGTGCAGGGGGAGTGGAAATGACACAAGCCTGTGCAGAAACCAGGCCAGGATCATGGGCTGGCTCCATCTCCTGCCAGGCTTGGTGGGTGCTAATCCTGCTGCTGTGCTCAGCACCCAGGGCTGGATCCACCTCTCCTTTGTTCAGCACTGAGCTGAGCTCTGGATCCCCCCCTGCAAGGACTGTCCCCCTCCACTGTTTGTACACAGGGTCCTGGTGATTCTTTTCCTAATTGCAGCACTACAGATAAAATTTTCCTGGGATGGCTCTGAACCCAAACATCAAATTAATAAGATCTGATAACTCAGCATCTTTGTTACATCTTCTGTTTCTGTGCATGGTTTGTTTCAGCTGCAAGATCTTTAAAGCAGCATCTGTCTTTCATTACATGATTGCATGGCATCAGGGACTGTGGACTTAGGCATAAAAATACAAATGAGAAATGTATTTAATTAATTTAACTTACATGTAACTTCATTGTGCTGAATGATGGTAGGGAAGTATGACCTCCAAATAAATAGCCTGCTATTTACTCATGATGGTTTTTATTCATGTCTGGCGCACTGTGGCAGTTTCTCTTTAGAGCAAAAGCCAACACTGCCAAATGAAAATACCAATTGCTGTGTTATTGTGCTGTGCAGTCTCTCCAAAAGCCTCGCTAGCACCTTTCCTCTTGTCTGGGAGGACATTTTCTGTATTTGTGTATGAATTATTCCTAAAACAAAGATGCATTCTCACTCTCAGATTGTGGACCTGGAACACATTTTTTTTTAGAAAACATCAGAGCTGTCTGAATAAAAGCTATTTCAACATTGCCTTGCTGGTGTGTTCAGCTCTGTAGGAAAATGAACAATGAATTTGTTACTAAAAGTGACATAAATTATATTTGATTTTGCTTACTGCCTAGAGAATAATTAAAAAGCCATTTAAATGGAAAATAAATTGTGTAAAACATAAATTGAATTTTCATGCAGCAAAATGGTTCTACAATATAATAGCACATAAAGTTCATGGTAGAGAGCTCTGCTTTTTTTCTTTATGGGACTTCTGAGACAAATTGTCCCACAAACTTTAATGAAATGTACACACATACACTTTCCCAATAAAAAAATCTATTTAATGATTTGTCAGATATTGTTATTCTTGGATAGCATATTCTGGATGCTATGCTTATGTAAATGCTTTTCTAGTGCTGCCACTTAAAAAACTGAACACACAGATACAGTTAAGATCATCTCTGATGGTACCTATGTAAGTGATGCCAGAGATGGTGCCTTTTGTTTTGGGTGGGAGGCATATTTCTCATCATCAGCTTTTCAGCGCTCTGCTCAGCTACACAAAACCAGTGGTGGTTGTTCACAGCAGGACCACCAGGTCCCTCCCACACACAACAGGCTGAGGCAGGTAATGCCAGCTTCTCAGAAAATATAGAAAACATTTCCACTAATAAGCCTGTTTGCCTCACTCTGTTGTTTGACTAACAGGAAAAAACGCGCTGTGAACAGAACAAGCAGAAATTGGGATCAGAGCATCTTTTGCACGGAGGTTAGCATAGCACTGGGGTGAAGGCAAATCCCTCAGTATCAGCTAATTGAGAGATTTTGCAATGAATCAGAAACTTGTGGTTCATTCCTATCCTAGACATGCCTGCAGGGAAGGCAGCAGTGTGGGGTGAATGAAGGATTTGCTCGAGTCAGCCACATCCCTTTGCTTTTCTTTCATTCCCTGGTCTGTGACTCTGCCAGCCATTTGGATCTGTTGGTAAAAACCTCCACTGGGACTGTGCAAAGCTGTGCCATGGACACCAGGGGTGTGCTCCACACCTGTGAGAAGTTCATCCTTAAGCAGAGAGCTGGAAGAGATGCTCATAAAAGGCTAAAATCTGGAGAGCTGAGATGGTGAGCTGGAGGGACTGGCACAGTTCCTGTTAGGAGACCCAGCTGACACCAACAGCTGTGTGAAAACACTGAGACATCATTTGCTGATAAAATTACACCTATGGATCTGTACTGCTGGGGCAAGGACAGCAGTGTCACCCCTAAGGGGTTCTGCCTGGGGCCGGTGGATTACATTGCATCAGAGGATGCCTGGGTTATCAGTGTAAAACAAATTCAAATTCTTCCTCCTTTTGAGCTGGATGCTGGTCCATGATAGTGTCATCCCTTTGACAGTGACATGAAGGAAAAGCCACAGAGGACCAGGCATAAACAAGTGAAACTCAGGACAGTGTTTCTTTCTGTCCTCACTAAGGTGTTATGTGAACTCAGCATTACTGAGGCAGGAACAATACATGGGGGAGAGGCAAGAAGCCGTTGCTGTATTTGAAATGTGTTGGACTAATGTTTTTTTTAGAATTCATTTGATAGACACGGGTTCAAAACAGAATGAGAAATGGTTGAAGTGTTTGAGCTCAAGGACTGCACTACTGCAATTCACGTCCCTCACAGAGGTGCTGAGCTGCTCAGTCTCATTGCCTCACAACCTGGAAGCATAAGAGCTAGAGATGGCCACTTGGGGAAGAAAAACACATCCTCCCACTAAAGAAATCCTAAAGAATAAAGGAAGTAAAAAGGTAAACGTCATGCACCAGACAAAACAGGAGATGTTTCTGCAGGGAAAATGGGGGCTAAATATATCGTAGTGTCTGAGACATCAGCAGGGTTCTGGAAGGGGCCCTTGGACAAACGTTGCATGGCGCTGTGGTCATGTCACTTTGCCCTGGGAGCCCTTTTGGGTTCTGCTCATAACCAAAGGTTTCATGAGAAAATAAGAGCTTGAGGGGAGCTGTGGTCTGTAGCAGAGCATGCCCCTGAGTCCCCAGCATCTCTGGAAACAATAGTGGCATCTTGTGCAGGCCAGCTCTTAGCAAAGCTTTAGCATTGACCCCTAATGCCAGGGAGGGCAACTCCCTCCTTCACAAAATGTTTCATTGCTCGTGAGAAGGCACTGCTAAATGAACCTGGCCATAAATTATTTCTTTCCTCTGGTGAACAGAGGTGATTTTCAGTTTGAAAGCATGAATTTCTAATCAAAAAGAAAGCTTGTGGGGAAAAGTACTTCCAGCACACTCTCTGGAGCTTTTGATGAAAGTGCTAGGGAGTAAAATGCAGAGTTGGAGATTGTTATGAAGTGCTGTGACTTAAAAAAAAGCCACAAACAAGCAAAATCCTGACACAGTCACAGACAAAACTCACATTGTTATTTCCAGAGCAGAAAAAAGATGCTGTATAAAATAACAGAGATTGTTTACACTGGGTTGCTGACACAGCATGTTCCCCAGCTCTTTTCACAAGTGAAGGCCATGCTCTTGGTGGTCTGCTAGCAGAATTGGCTGCATAATTTTCCAATTTTCAACAAAGGTATGCATGGTTTAGGGATGGAAATACTTAGAAGAAGGATAGGGATTAATAGAAGGATTCTATTAGCTTCACAGGAACTTTGACTAATGTCAAAGAAGTTCATCTGGCCAAAATGCAAGATAACCAAGTAAAGGAAGAGATATTGGTATCACTGGGAAGAATTTTGTTTGTTTGTTTGTTTGTCTGTTTGTTTGTTTTAGGGAAAAGTAGGCATAGGTAGGTTTCATTTGTATAGAAGAAAGGCCATTAGTCTCAAGATAGAATTAGTAGCTTCTATTAGTCAGGACATATCTGAAATAATAATGGATATATAAGATATATAGGGATATATAAGATATATATAGATATATATGGATATATAAGATCATCCTATGATCTTCTGTGACCATTAAGTGAATAAGGCATCAAAATAATATGTCTCGTAAAAATGGCATGGAGTCTGTCTCCAATCTGCACTTACCACTGTTATTGAACAAAGCTTCTCTAGCAAAGCATGGATTAACACCTACTGATGCTTAGTTCCCACAGACAAAGATACACTTCTGGTATGTGTATCTTTTTTCTAAATGGTGGTTTTGCACAAGGCCACCACTAGCAAAACAGCACAGTATAAGAAGGATTGCTGATTCATTTTATTCAGATTGGACACCATGGATTCAAACAGCCAAAAAGTGAAAATACACAGGCTCATAAATTGCATTTTGAGAGAATTTCATCTTCTGTCTGGTTTCCAAAGGAAATAACACTTGTGCAGCCACACTGTATGTGTGTAACTCTCCATCTGCCTCTGCCTGACTGTTTGAGATCTGAGCCCATTCACAGGTGCCAACAAAATTTGTAAGGGGGCAGAGGTGTCAACAAAATCAGTTTCATGAAAGCCAGTGGCTGGGAGGAGAAGGCTCTTCATCCATGTAGGAGGAAGGCCATGGTGCAACAGAGGGAAAGGCTGCAGTCAGAGCTTATAAAGTCAGGCCCTACCACAGCAGAGTGAATACACAGAAGACGAAGCTGTGAAAACCCCACACAAAGCCAACACTTGATCAGAATTTGATCCTCATTAGATGTAAATCAGCCAGAGGACAAAAGTCTACTGGAAACAGATTTTCATAAAGCTACCTGAATAATAAATCTGGTTATATTGGGTAGCCCAGCATCAGCTACACCCTGTTTTTTTATTTACCTCAGCATTTTATCCAAGATGTTTGGTTGCAAAGTGGTTAGGCATCAGCACAAACTAGGACAAGATGATCTAAAGATGATAACTGAGAATAATTTTAAGATCATTTAAGTAATGTAGGAACATGTGTGAGATTTTGGTTGCAGCAAGATCACAACTTTTTATGTTTGTAGCAAGAGGAACCAAGTTTCTGGGGACTCAGCCTGACTTCACAAAACTGTATTCAGTTTTGGATTTGAGCCAACATACTAGTTTCCAGTACCGGAAGGACTTGGCAAAATTTCCTTCTGGATTTTTCAATAAAGACAGTAAAAAGAATGTTTCCATATTGTTAGAAGGGAAGTGAAAAACCTGAGGAACTGGAGGAGAACTGAAGCATTATTTCATCACTCATCCTTTTCTCATCCAAGCTTTCTGTATACAATGCATGCAGGATGGAGGAGAATATAGGACAGGATTGAAGCTTAGCACATGCATGACTGACAAGAAAATCTGCAAATGAAATGCAGTACTCAGAGTCAGGGGATACCAGGAGGTACATTTACCTTCGACTCCTCTACACTTCCGCCCAGTCAAAAGTTTGAATCTGCTGCAAGAGGGGAAGCTAGATATTGCTACATCCAGCTCCTGTTTCTGCTTTTATTCCTGCCATCAAGCCAGGAGAGAACACTGAGGATAGTCTCAATATACAACTGTGCAGTTGCACAACTGAAATCACACTTGTTGCCCTCTCTTAAATAATGTTTGCCTTTCAGATTTTAAACATCTCTGGTCCTGATCATGACTAAATAGTATGAGTGTAAGTCAGGTAACCAGGCTGTATTTTACATCTGTTTGTCTAAGACTATTTTTTGAGGCATTGTCTTATACTATGCTTTGTCCACTTGTTACACAATGCATTAAATCACACTCTTCTTTGCAGTGCTGGATTGTAAATTAAGCATTTTCCTCTTCACCACATTCCCAAATATTTTGCCAGCAGTCACCACAACGTTAAGCTTTTTGACAATAGCCAGTCACACCATATTAATGAGAAAAATTTAGCTTGGACACTAGAGTTCTACCACCCACCAACATTGTACCACCCAGAGATGTGTTGCTGTAACCTTGTTTTCTTCCCTTTATTTTCCTTCCCCCTTTCAGCTCACACAAAGCCCTGAGCCCTCCATGAGTGAGGCTCCCTGCAAGCCCCTCTGCCCTTCAGTCCTGTCCCCTTGCTTTGCCTCACTGGGAGATCTGTGGGAAAACACTGGGCTGCTTTTTGTGGGAAGCAAGGTACACAGAGCAGGAGTGGCACCAAAATCAAAATTGTGTTGATCCCGTTCCCAATCTAAAAGTTGGGTGGGACCTGCTAGCTGTGTTCATCTCTACCTGCCAACTGGGAAGTGTGTCCAGGGTCTACTGCTTCAAGGTATTCCAAAATATCTTCTAGAACACATTTTAAGATACTCTACAATTAATTTAATGTTGAAGTATTTAACAGTTTCTCACTCTCACAATTCACATTACAATTGCTATGGTAGATAACACACAGCCTTAAATGCCTCCACATGAAAAGGACTCGGACAAAGCAGAGAAAATTCTGAAGAAAAAAACCAAGAAGGAGAGTGACTAGTAAATGGCATGGGTAGAAAACTGCAGAGCACAAAATATGTGTTAGCATTACATTTGGTGAAACAATGACAAGGCAAACCCTGGTAACTGTCCACAACAATATAAGATTGTAAAAGGAGAAAGAGGGGGTGGGGACGGGGGCAGAAATTATTTAGTCTGGCAGTCAAAAGCCATTTGGGGTGGTGGTACCACAAAACCCAAAAACCCCACCCCAAACAAACAAAAAACAAACAAACAAACAAAACAGAACAAAACAGAACAAAACCCCAAACCAAACAAAGAGGAAAAAAAATGACGGCCGGAGCCCCAGCAGTGTACACGCTCGGTCACGCAGAAATTGCCTCTCTGGGTCATTCTCCCGAAGGAGGGATCCCTGTTGTGCAGGGCCAGCTGCTGAGCTAGCACAAGGGAGATGCTGCAGGAGCCACAGGCACCGAGGCCCTGCACTTGGTTTTTGCCTCCCAGACGGGATTGTGAAAGCGGAGCCCATTGTTCCTGGAGGCTTTAGACGTTTCTTTACTGGTCGCCTCATTTCCATAAAGCTCCCTGGCCTCCCAGTAGCCCAAATTGATTTCATGAATACAGTTTTGTGTGTTTTAGGATTCATTATTCCCCACATCCCACCCTCTCAGTTTTGTACCAAGTAATCTCGGTCCCTGTGCAGAAAGATCCTGCTGGAGCCTTAATTAAAAGCTGCGGGCACAATATAAAAGTGTTTTCCTTTGCTCCTCTGGGTGCTAGCCGCATACTTCTGCCTGCTTTCCTGCTTCAGCTGAAAACAAACAGAAAGGAAGGACACATCACTGCCTGTAGCTCTGGGATAGGCAATAATATGACTTGCAAGAATGTGGGAGGAGACTCCTATGCATCTAGAAAACCTGAATCTATGGAAATGTAAAATTCAGAGTGGAGGATATTAGAGAGAATGAACAAGTTCTTCCTTCTTCACTCTTCCATCTCCAGGCGTGTCTATGTTTCTCTGCATTATCATTGCAGCTTAAATTTTGACACAGAAAGTTTACGGCTTCTCTTCACAAACTCCTTGTTGCACTTGCTAGATAGTGACCTAGATATTTTTTGGTTTGAATTCAGCCTTCATTTTGCAGGCTTTTGATAATCCAGGAAAGGGTGAGGAACCACAGAGATGAGCCACAAAAAATGTATAATCTCTTCTAAGAACTTTTGCATCATTTTGAAGCTGAGGTTCTGCATGGCTGTATGAAGTAACTTTGACTGTTACATGTCACAGAAAGGCTGTGGAATCATAAAAGTGTTAGAGCTAGAGGATATCAACAAATATTTGGCAGTTTTCACCATCTTCTTGCCATCACAGTCCAGTTTAGACAACAGACCTTCCAGTTGTTTTATTTACCCTAAAGATAGGAATTTTCCTTCACCTGGGGGAATCTTCATATATGGTACCTTTAAGAACACTTTTTCTGCCATTAAACTTCTGGGTTTTTTTCCTCTTCTTTACCAGCTTATCCCTGCACTGGCACCAGGTTAATAACTCCTTTATCTCTACTGAAGTCTGGCAGCACTATCATCATTCATTTGTACTGGTGTGGTGATCCAGAAGACACCTTGTCAACCTCAATGATGCTGTTGGGTGGGTACGACCTTTGTTCAGGAGTAATTCTCACATTTAAGAACTCAGTTTCCTTTATAAATATTTGCAGGTGCTCCCTCAGAGTCAGCAAGACTGATATATTTAGTTCCTTCTAATAAGTCACTTGCTATAGCTCATTAATCACTTTTATTACCCTCTCAATGCATTTGGTGAATGTAGCAATATGGTATTAGAGTACCGGAAATAAGACAGCTCATTAATTGAGGCAGTGCTTAAAACCACATTTATTTTGCTATTCATTAACAAATCTACAAGTAGATTTTAGTTCAACAGGATCCTCACAGAATTCACTAACACTGTAAATATTTGTGTAAATAAATAATCATATTCAAAACACCATTCTGAATAGGAGGTCATATTTGCACAAAAGCTTTATCTGAACAGCGTGTGGGCTTGTGTCTATTTCATCTGCTTAAGGGATACATTAAATATTCTCTAAGGTTATTAACCTTGGTGTTTCAACACAGGCCATATGTAAGAACTCTTTTTCCAGTGTGACCCTGACCCTATCCTCAGGCAGATGATTTGCATCACCTATCATCTCACTTTTCCTTTCCTGCCATGGGTTACTTTCAAAACTAATGAATCAGAGGTGGATTTGTTATAAACGGTGAGGGGATCCTTGTAGTATCCCACTGCTCTTCTCATTTTGAAATTCCAGTGTATATTGTACTTTAGTTCAAAGGCACAGTACTGCTGATGGGGAATAGGAGACAGTGAGTTGTGTGGAAAGAGATTCTTGCTTGTGGTCAGTCCCACCAGCCCCACAGCTTTCATCACTAGTCCTCACACCCCACTAAACTGAGATCCTAGCAATTCTCCACTGTCTTTTGGTGAAATGTTTCAGTAACCCATGTCCAAATACCTCCACACTGGTTCTGGCTGTACCAGAGAGCCAAACTCAGGATAGTGATGCTTTGTTTCTTTTCCCCCTCACTCACATTTTGTCTGCGCCTGCTCTTGATGTATCTTCAGTGAAAGTAGGTATTAGTGTGATAGTAGGCTCAGATCTTTGTACTGTAGTGTAGCTTCCTTCATTCATCTGTGCTCCACCATGCCATTGCTGCCTGGGAAATGTTCTGTGGCATAAATCTGCTCCTTGGTGCATGCTGACATCTATGCATCAGCTCTGGTGCACTGGTAAGGCAATGGAAAGGAAAATAAGATAAACAAGATTATGGTTAACAAATCTGCAAAAGACATGAAAGCTGCAGTCTTAATTTAGGCTTAAAGAACTGAAAGGACTGTATCAGCAGTGGCAGCATCTAGGTGTTCATGTTCTATGCACAGCACAGAATAACAGGGTCACAGAATCATTCAGACTGTGAAAATCATTGAGTGAAGCTTACATTGCCAAGTCCACCACTAAACCATGTCCTTAAACACATCTACATCTTTTAAATACCTCCATCTGTGGTGACTCAGTCCCTTCCCTGGCAGCCTGTTCACGTTCAGAGTATTGCATCCTGCACCTAAGGAGATGTATTTCTGTACCACAGATTATATGGTGCTTGAAATGATTATGGGGAGGAGAAAAGGCCTGGAACGTAGAGATGTTTTCTTGAATCCTGTGTTAGTGTGTGCAAAACAGAAGGGAATGCAGCACTCTGATATCAATGGGCACATTAGGTAGTAAAGACAAAATCCTTCAGAAGTTAACCATGTTTCTGAGACACAGACAGAAAATTCTACTTCCTCCCCCTGCCCCGCAGAAACCAGGCATCTGCAATGGAGAGGCAGAATTGCAAAAGAGTGTTTTTGTGTAGGAAAGTGTGTACATGGGCTAAACTAGTGCCCAGAGGGTGGATCTCCTGCTCTAAATTTCCGCTGCACCTCCTTTCACCCTCTGTGCTCCATCAGACAAGGGACAAGACTGCATTACACACCTTGCGTGAGCTGCTCACAGCTGGGTTATGATGCAGCCATCATCAACCTCTGTAGAAAGGAGAGCTGGCCATAAAACCATATTCCCTGGCTCCTGGCCAGTTTTCCCCACATTTCTCTATGCCTGTCAATGGTGTGTTTTTTTCTGTGGAAACATCTCATAGTGTCAGCTGTTCCCTCTAGAACGTACTGTGCCATTGGATTGATTTTTTGTAATTGATCTGGACATGCTAGTAGCAGGTATGAAAGTGGAATAACATTAAAGCAGTAGAGACTACTGGAAACAATGTCATTTGTCAAGGAAGGACAAAATTTACCACCTTGGACATGAAAAATTTCAGGGTTTGGTCTAAAATACTTTTTCCTTATTGCAGGTATGCTGAGTTGCTTCTTAAAATGCCATGGGCAGATAATTTAAAACCACCTCTAACTTGCATTAGTATTTAATTCAAAAAGTTTCTATACACTAGATGTTATTCCATATTTACTATAGGTGTCTTACATGCTTACAGGGAAGAAGTGTTCTCCTAGTTATTATTGTGCTCATTATTAGCAAACATTCACCAGCAACAGGTAATTAATTACCAGACAATTATTAGGGAACAGAAGCAATCAGGCCATGCAAAAATGTCTCTGCTGGGGTCACAGCTAGAGAAAATGCAAAAAAAAAGGGTATTTTTAGAAGCTTAAAAAATTAAGGCTTAATTCACATAGAAAAATTATTCAGCACAGCAAACTGAGGCTGCAGTATCTTTGAGGGATGCTGCAGCCCCATCAGCAAGCTCTTGACTCATAAAAACAGCTGGTGCAGGAAGGTTATGATTAGCAGGTTTGCACTGTGTGCCTTAAGAGCAGCAATCAGTTGGCAAGGAAGAAAGAAGGCTGTACCACACACCATACCAAACCCCTGCTGTTTCCATGAAGAGGTAAATGAAAAGCACTGAGAGACATCAGGGCAGGCATGTACTACTCATTAAAACTGGAAGGAAGGGGCAAGGACACAACCCTAAAATTGCTAATTCTTTTGGAAAGGCCATGTCAGTTTTAACTCCTCATGGCTGAAAAGCTGGACTTTCAACGTGAGGATATCTTACTAAGTAAGTATATATTCATTCATCCTCAGGGCAGCATAAACAAGGCACTCCTGTTTCTGAAACAGTCCCCTGTCACATGCAGAGCAGCTGATGGAACAGAGAACCACCTTTGTACACGCTCAGTGCCACCCATGGATACACATTGCTGCTGGAGCCTGGTGCTGCTGGAGAGGTATCGCCCTGTGTCCACAGAAATCATCCTCTCAACACGCCCCGTGGTGCATCCAGCCCCACTGATGGTATTTCAGCTCACAAGAGTACAGCAGGCAGGGATGCAAGTGGAAAGAAATATATTGCATGTGAAATTGATGGATTGCTTCATACTTCACTCAACATTGAAAAGCTTACTGCTTTTTTTCTCTCTTAAATTGAAAGTTCTCTTACTTTACCACTTGCTACTCTACTTTCACCTATGCCAGGTCCCATTCCTAATGCCCAATCAGCCCTCTCCACCTTGGGACAGACTTGGGGCTGGTTTTCTCTTTATGAAACAGAGAAGTTAACTCTGTGTTGGGACAGCTGGGACATAGCTGTCAGTTCCTTTTCATTATCAGCAGCACCCAGCTGGATGTCTGGAATTCACAGACACTGGGGGAGACTCATGTTTGCTTGAATTTTAAAAGCAGGTTGCTTGCTGGGAATGAATACCCTGCAACAGTTGCTCAGCTTCGCCTCTTCAAAAGTAAAAGCAATCCCAGTGGCCGCTAAAAAGCAGAAGAGAAATCAAACTAATCTTCAGTTCAGAGTCTGGGTAGTGCTTGGGAGTTTTGCTTTTGCTGCAAAATAATCTGCACAAGAAGTATTTTTTAAAAGATCAATACCAAAAGCAAAATCAAAACTAAGGAGAAACCCCAAATTCTCATTACTTGAATATCAGTTCCCACTGCCACTACCCTTATGAGGTAAATAACGACACAGCTCTAAGTAATTCCAGGATTTGCTGGAATTTTGGGTGAGAATCTATTGCTGAGCACCCTAAGATCATAAATGATCTGTTTGCCATGTATCAAATTAGCAACATATGCTGAAGTCACAGTCTGAAGACTATCATTTGTGCAGTGGCACTGCTTCTTGGAACAAGAAAATATCTCTGAATTTCTCCTAGTGGGGGTTGCAGCTGGTGTCAAGGACAGGAGTTTAAAGTATTTCTCTCCCTAATCCATATTAGCTAATGACTTGGAGGAGTCCTTTACTTACTTGCTTCTCAAGTAAACTTCCTAATTCTAAATTTAGCTTGTCATCTGTCACAAATGAAGGCAGTTCCCTTCTGGGAGTTCAGGCTGCCCTTTGCAAGGGCCTCCTCTTCATTTTGGCCTTGCCTTTAAACATAACTGGTTTCCCAGGTATATTTCTGCCCACACAAGACCAGACTGTCAGAAATCTTGGTGGAGACCTCCTCAGACATCTTTCTTCTTTTACTTTAGATTGGGGGTTTCTGTTTGTTAGGGGTGTTTGGGTTTTGTTGTTTTTGGGGTTTTTTTGCAGGGGGGGGAGAGGATTGTTTGTTTCTTTGTTGCTTGGACCAAAAATAGTTTGGGCTAGCTAGGTGGTCATGTCATTCAATTTATTAGAAGTCTAAGTTATTTTCCACCTGGCTGAAGCTGCAACCATCCCTGCTGTTGAGAATGGGCTACTTCATACATGTAACACACTCATCATAATGACTGAGAAATCTTTGCATGTTCTTCCTATGAAATAGTTAATATCCTAAAAGTAACAATTACTCAAAAGTACAACCAGTGAGCTTAAATAGCCTGTGTAGGGGAGGAAAGTAGCTTTTGTAAAAGGTCATTTACGTGGAAGCCATACTGACAGACAAACCCACAAAACAACTTTTATGTGTAAAATTATATAAAAATCTCATGACAACTCAGAATACAAAAAGAAGGGATGTAGTGAATGTTAATGGCCAGCCATTCTTCTCACAACTCAGACTGTGCATGGCAAAATAGGCTCATTCCAGCTAGCTGGTGCTAAATACAATTTATACCATTGGTGTGCAACTGCCTTCAGTATAACTGTTCCAAAATCCCAGTGTAATATTTTCTCCTGACATTCTTCCTGCTTGTGCTGGGTCACCTGGGAGTTGTTTGGTCTTACCTAATTCTAGACAACCAGCATCCAGGTCACAACCAGTTAGTAAATAAAAATTTTGCTGGTGGTTTCAAAGCATTAACTCATGGAAACACAGTCTTAGCAAGCTGATACACATGATCAGAAACACATTGGCATCATCACTGTTCAGGATCTTTAGGAAATCCTAGGTGAAGGGAACCCCAAAGTTTAAGCAAGTTTTAGCCCCAGCCTGCAATGCACACTTTAGCCCTCTGTTGTTTTTTTATTTTCCTGAAGTGTTAATATTGCAGCCTAAAAACATTTCCCTTCAGCTATATTAAAGAAGACTATAAACAAATGCAATCTCACTTCACCTAGGAAGTGAGTCCTAGTCCCAAGGGATTCCAGGATTCTTTGTGAAGCAAACATGCCCTGCTCCAAACCCAAACTTCTTGAGTTTCAGGTGTTTATTTAGATGTGCTTGGCCTGCAGAAGTGCTTCTTTTCTTTTTCTAAACAAGGGTCATAGTCTATTAAAAACTCAGGCAGACTGATGATTGTATGAATGTCTTTTGATGTTACTCTCTCTTCAGTGAGGTTTGGCCTCCTGGTGTGTACACACATCTATTCATGGCCACAAGTTTAGAGGAAACTATCTTATGTCTTGAAAATACCAGCTCTTGGTCCACCTTACCAGAACACAGACAAAGGTTCTTGAAGTCCAGTGGCCAGAAAGTGGCAGCAATTTCAGGGTTAGTTAAATTTGGTGCTGAGCGTAGCAGAAAATCCAGTTTACTGGATCAGAGCAGAAAACCAAAGATATTTTATAAGAATAAGCAGGCTGGCTGCTTTGTTTTGGGGCCTTGGCTGTCTTTCCCAGGAAAAGTTACAGCTCCCATTTGTATGTTGAACATGATCCTGTGTTGAATAGTATCAGAAAAATATACCAGCAATCAGGTGTGATTTGGACACAGTCTGGACATAAAATAGCACTTCTGTTGAATAAGACATGGTTCCCAGCAAGGTGTTTACCTCATTATTTTGGTTCTAAGTTCATGCTATTTCAGCTGTGAAACAGAAATTGTTGGAGCAGAATTAGAATAGCATGGACAAGCATATACCACAAGGTATAAAGTGTTCTGGGACAAAGAGATTTTCACAGGCTTTTAAATCACAAAATAGTTGAGGTTGGAGAGAATATATCAAGGGCATCCCACACTTATGGAGGTCATCTTCTCCAAAGTAATCTGGTGTTTCTACCAGGTCAGTTCTGTGCACAATGGACCAGCTGGATGGTACTCAGCTACAGAGACAAGCTTCATGTATGATGAAACTACAGTTCTACTGATAGCTTTAAGTGTTCTGAATTATTTTTTTTCTTTGTTTGTTTAAATATGTTTAGGTTACATGGGACTGGATGAGCTTTGCAACTTGGTTGAGATACTGTGGCTTTATGACTGCATAAAGGAAGTCCAGGAGCTTGTCTCTCACTACCAAGTCAAGTTTCATGTTCCACTCCAGAAGGAATTTCTTTTGTTGGAATGGCCCAAATCAGGGTTTGGAGGTGAGTTAAAAATGAGACAGGGCAAGTGAAGAGGATGCAGTCTTGTGTGTCCTCCCTGCTTCACTTTTACTTAGCATTATAAGCATGCTCATAAATAGTTGCTGAATTCCGTGTGGGATTTGAACAGGAAAAGGTTTGCTTTAAACTACCTTAACAGTTCCCACAGTCCTTAGGACATCTGGCCACACATCCTTTTTCAACACAAAACAGATTGCCTTGAAATGGTCCACCTCATAATCCCAGAATTTCTCCAATAGCAGCAAATATTCCAGACATACCTTTTATTCCTTACACAAGCTTTTATTTGGAATATGTTTTAAATGCAGAGAAACTTTTTATAAGCCCATAGGAGTTCTCCCAATATGAAGACATTTTTGAAAAAGCAAATAAACCTGAAAAAGACCTTTTGGGACTTCTTGTTATGTTTTCTTAAATGTTTTATCAATTACTATATTTCCCATGTGCTAAACCTAGCAAATGGTCTGAAAAGAGCACCTGGCTCCAAATCTGAACTTTAGAACTGACTCCAGAAGATGAACCATGACCCTGAATTCTCACACCATTTCATAAGTACTCTTGTTTCTAAAACATCAGATCTATGCAAATTACTTTCTTTGTACCTTCTTTGTATCCAATTACCTACTTGTATAACAAATACCCTGAAATAAATAGATTCAAGGTGACACTGAACTTAAATTCAGCCTCCCAAAACAGAGACGAGGAGGAGAGACTCAACAAAGAACTGTTCGTACCACCTTCTGTATCACTGTTGAAATCAAGAGGATCACTAAATCCTCTGCAGCACCTGGCACATAAAATCTTATCTCCCTCAAAATCCAGAGAGATATTAATGGAGCTTACCTCCAGCGCCTGAGAAATTATTAAACCAAGTAGGCTGACTCAGTGTTTTTTACCTACATGAATTCTGTGCTACTGTGTTGTTCAGAGTGATTCAAAACAAAAGCAGAGCTTGTCTTGTCAAAGAGCTAATGCATCCAGGCAGGATCCCCTCTGCATCTGATCATTTTAGAGTCTGTACCAAAGCACTTCAATGAAAATCTGCATGCTTCTGTCTCAATGTGTTTATCCAGGCCTCATCATTTGGCAGCAGCTCATCAGCTTGTCTTCTGGATCTGTTTCTGAGGTGCTATGGCCCTGTGAGAGGGTGTGCTCTGCTGCAGCTGGGGGGACACTTGATGGTGTTTTGAGTGTTCAGGTGACCCTGAGTCTTGAAGATACAAACAGGAAATGCTTTTTATATGGGGAGACACTGACTGAAGAAATACTACTACAGCTTCTAGTGGAAGAGCATGTCACATGTTGGGTGTTTTCAAACAAGATGATTTTATTATAACTGTTCTAATTTGTTATGAATAATTACCCTGATCTGGTCAGAACCATCAGAGACTGAATGAAACCCAACTTTATTCCAAGGACAAGTGCCCACTCAGTTTTATAACTGCCCTTCAAAAATTAAATATGAGTGCAGATTAAGTCCTCTGGAAGGACAAGCCTGGACTTTACATGACAGCCTGGCTGTGGGAAAGGCCCTATCTCCAGTGCTCCTTGGGTGCTGAATCAAACCATATGTTCATCACAGCCAGGGAGATGAGCTGATGATATTCAAGCTTGCTTTTGTGTCTTCCAGTCCAGAGTAAAGTACAATGGTTTCTGGGATGCATAATCAGGAAGACATTCGGTGCTTTGCCTCTTCCTGCCTTGCTTCTCTCAACTCTGACAAGGTGAACCTTTGTGGCAGAGAGGCGATTCAAACCCTTCCAGTCAACTGACTTAACACAATTCACAGCAAACATGAAATCTGCCACCTGTATCACAAAAGGACATGGTGGCATAGGTGAAAAATAATCAGGGCATACTTATTTCAGGAAATGTTCCAGGACACATTAGATGGAGCTTGGAGCAACTTGGTCTATTGAGCAATATCCCTGCTTCTGTCAGGGAGCTTACAATTAAATGATCTTTATGGTCCCTTCTAGCCCAAAGCATTCCATGATTATTTACTTCTATGACACAGAAAGCATGTCATGCCTTTGGTGAAGTGTCCCTAAGAATGAAAAATGAGATTTCACTTCCTGTGTGTATCATGATTAGCAGCTCTGTGATGTGCAGCCAACTTTCCCTTGTATTTGGAAATAAAAGGATACCTTCTTATGGTAAGTAGTACCACACGTAGACAGCTCTTATGCTCAATTGTGTCAGTCTGAAGAGGAGTGGTATTATAGCGCAGCACAAATGATTTATTGCATGATGGCTTTTTCCTGAAATTAACAACTGTCTTTTGTTTTAACATTGTGTATATAAGGAAAAGAAAGTCATAAGACATGGAGCACTTCTAATTCTTAAGGGTACTCTGCGTTACCTAGGAGAAAGCCTAAAGTTTGCACAACAGCAAAAAACAGAACAGCCTTAATTTTGTAAGCGTGTAGTAATTTTACCGTGGATGAAAACTCCAAAAGGAAGCCTCTGTTCATTTCCAGCACAATTCACTTGTTGTTTGTGACTTTTGACACACAAATGCCAGGAGATATAGTGAGGTACTTTTCAGCTAGCAGGCATCCATTTCCTTCCAATAATCATTGTTGAAATCTATCTCTAAAAACAGGAAGCTTTATCATTTTGATTTTCTAGCAACCTCGCCCTTTCTTGTGAACCTGACCCTGGCTAGGAATCATCTGCTTTGATTCAAGCACGGCTGTTAGAAGACTGAAGCGCAGCTACTTCCTATTTTGTTCTAAAGCACATACAGTGTGTGCTTAGAAATGTCCCTGCTCAGGGTTATTCATCCAGCTCTGCAGGAGCATTGGTTAATGGAGCCTTACACAGGAGATCCACATGTTTATATCGTGCTTTTGTTTATGTTTTATTTCTGTGGATTGGAGGGAATGAAGCAAGACCTCTTGTGCTGGGAAAATATTATCTGAGAGCAGAGCAGAGGGAAAGTGCTGAGGATGAATTTGCAGGGACCACAGCACAGATGATGTTTTCTGACATAGCAGCAGCAAGTAAATTACTCTCCTAGTGGTACTTAGCAAGAGGGCTCTCCACTCAGCAGTGTAGCAGGCTCACAGCTGCAGTGGTGTTGTCAGCCACATTTCATCCCTTCTGGAAGGGATCCTTGGCAGTGCACACAGGGTTGGTGCTGACTAATTGATCCTGAAGAGAGCAGTCACCAAGACCACTGCCCTCCCAGCACTGTAGTCACTGAAACCCCCAGCTCCACTCCGTGTTTTGGCAACATAAACATTCTCTGGGATGCCCTGGGCTCTGGGATAGCCTATGGGAGAAATCCCCTTCACTCCCCACTGCAGAGGAAAGCTGGTGCCCAGCTGAGGAGTCCTTGGGACACATTAGCCTGGGAAACTGCTGTCATCACTTTTGTCACAGGCTTTTGTCTTTGGCTGGCTGTGAAGTAATCCTGGGGTGATGATGGTAGAAGAAGGGATACAGGCTTGAATGCAAAACACTGTTAAAACTGCTTTATTCCCAGGAGGATTGGCTGAACACCTCACTAAATCAACTCAGGGAGTGGGCATTTAAATGGCTGGCAAGAAGATTCAGAAAGAAATACTCTGAAAAAAATTGTAAATAAGGTCATTGTAGGTCTGCATCTCCAGTTCCAGCAGAGAACAGCACATTTAACACAGCTTCTTGCAGTATTACTACTTTCCTTAAGCAGGCTGGAGAAAGATAATGGGAAGTGGTCTGGGAAGTTATTTTCCATGTTGCCTTGCACTGTTTGGACAGCCCTAAACATTGTTTATCCTTGTGATCTTGCCCCTCTGTGTCTCCCACCCACAGCACAGTGGTCATGCAGAGCAGCCGTGTGCAGGGGTACAAGGGTCCAAGTACACCAACGTGCAGTTCATGTGAGTTACACTGAGGCCAATGTACCTAAAGACAAGGAGAAGGAGCCATGGTGTCCCATTCCAGTGCTTGTAGCACCCTCTTTATGGCATTGTCTGCTCTGTGCACGTTGTGTCTTTGTGGCCAAAAGCCAGGGCTGTGCTGGAAGTAACTGATCAACCTTGGTCAAAACTGCTGTTGAAATCACAGTCAGTTCCTGAAACAGCAGATAAGACATCCTTCTGCAAGCTCCACTCACTGGCATCACTACTTCTGTCTTTTGAGGGCAGCTGCCTGCTCTGCCTCCAGTTCTCAGCACCTCCTTCTCCTCCTGCCACCTGTGGTCCCCAGCTCCTCCCTTGTCTGAAGGGCTGGGAAAGCCCACCTAGGATGTCCAGTGAAGGAACATGTAGGTGCTAACCACCCAGCCTGCTCCTGGTGCCTCCTGAGCACCTCTGTGGAGCCTGCATGGCCTGGGCTTGCCCCCTGCATGCCCCAACAACCCCAGAAGTGTCTTGGGAGATGATGAGGAAGTGATGAGGGCTGGCCACAAATACAGACTGTGTTCTGGCTGTGAACTTGACAGTCAGGAACTGCAAAATACTTCCGTAGCCTAAAGCAGCATTTTCAGTGCTTTTTATTGCCTGAGGTTTCTTTTGCTTTGTTCACACCAGAGATCACTGATAATGGATGAGAAAAGGGAAGAGGAGGGTTTCTCATTTGCAAACACGACACTCTGCTTTCAGAAGAGGAGATTTTGCAAATCCTTTGTAAGCAGAAGAGCAAAAACTCACCATGGAAAATGCACAAGGCCTTACCCCCTCAGTACCTGCATGATGATGTCCAGCTGACAGGAACAGGCTCTCCTGAGCTTTTTTCCTGCTTACTGTCACCAGAAGGTTTAAGCATGCACATGTCACACCCCAGGATGATGTGTAGCTGCATGACACAGAAGAGAAACCGTTTCTGTGGAAGGAAAAAAACAGCTTTACAGACTGGGAAGGAAATAAGCAATCTGGACTGAGAGTCTAAACTTCTTCCCCTGAATGCTTTCCCAGTCTCAGACCTCTCATTATTTGATTACCACAAGAGAAACCTAAAGAGTGTATTCACTGACTCCTGAATAAATGCTGACCTGTAACATGGGTCATGCTTGCATACTTCACATTTACACCAGTGCATATGGGACCTGAGCACTCTGGCAACAAGTGCTGAGTCAACTGTGAAGAGCCAGAACAGCTGAGACACTGATTATTTCAACAGATCAATCAAGACAGACCAGCCCAAATGTTTCTTGGTATCGGATTTTATATTTCTGCTTCTTAGAGGTTCAATGGATGTAATGCCCAGCAACTTCATCTGTGGTTTCTGCTATGCATGGCTCCAACCAGAGAGCCTACTAGAAGCCTTTCTTGGTCCCATTGAGTAGCAGCTGTGAAGAAGATGGACGTGAATGATCAAGTAAGAGAGCAAAGGAGGCAGCACTGCGCAGCACAGCAAGCTGAAGGTGTCACTTCCTTCCTGTAGTTCAGATTTTTGTAGGCAGTACAGCAAAAGATGTTTTTAAAGCTGCATTTAAGGAGCTGCACTAGAGCCTGCTACTAGAGAGCAGTGGACACTCTAGTGAATACACTCAAAATCTGAGGGGAGGCGTGGGGAACCTGGTGGGCCTAGCATAGACCAGATGAGATTCTGGTAGAGAAGATGTTCAGCACTTGCTTCTGTAGTCACACCAGGGTGCAAGTAGTGAGATGCAGACAAAATGGTATGCCAGGAAGGAGACAGTCCATGTCTGATAAAGGAAGAAGAGCCTTCAGGGGCTGTGCCCCTAAAGCAGAAGGGTAGGGCAGCTGGTGACAGTTTGGGAGGGAGAAACAAGAGATAAACAGCCTCTTTCTTGTGGCATACAGTGATTAAAATCTGAACTGATTTACAATGACTGCAGCTATTGCTGTCTCACTTATCCCAGTTCTTTGCAACATACCCCCCTTCTTGCACCCCAGCCATCACTCTGCTCTTGTTGATCATGATTTTGCATAAGGAACAGGCTGACCTTCCTTCCCACCCACACACATTTGTCGGCTTTTTGTGTACAATAGTGTTTATTAAATCCTTAGGCACCAAATTTCTTGCTCTGAAATATTTCAAACCATATTTTTTTATCTTTCTAGTCTGCAAGGCACTAAGGAAAGTCATGTAAACCTAGCTTTATCATAGTGCAGAAATTCAGTCGTTCCATCTGGTAGAAATCTTATGTCTCAGCAAATTTTACATTTTCTCAGCAGGGAACAGGGATGTGCATGCACAAATCTTGGCTGTGCATGTCAGATGTACACATCAGTCAGACACACACAAAATTGCAGCTCTATCTGAGAAGCAGGATCCAAAGAAACAGTGTTAGTGGCAAGACCCTGCACTGCTGCTCTCACATATCCTTGACCGCTTGAGTCCCTGAGAATTGTCCAGCTCCTAACATAATAAGTCTTTTATAAAAGAAAGAAACAACCTTCCCTTTCTTTTTCTGAGGCCATGACTTAGGCTATTGAGACTTAGGTCCAGGAAACCCAAGAAGGATGTGGCTTTTTAAAGCGTCATTGACAGGTAGTGTGAAGGCAATTAAATCATTATCACAGTGTTTAAGTCAGGTTACTGAGTTGCACAAAGGCGTAGGCAAGAAAATGGTAGAAAAGATACTGTTCCTTTTGGTTTATTGAATAAGCTTGGAACTCCAATCTCCTTAAACAGACTGAATTACTGAGAATACAAAAAACTAAGAAATACATGCTAATTTTGTCTGTAATACACCTCCTGTGGATGCAAGAAGAGAGACTGTTCAGAATAAGGCTGTCATTTTTTACATGGGTAGAGTTTTGCAGGCCAGCTGACTTAGTGCACACAGGCCACTGATGAGAATCAGTCTCCCTCATCTGGATGTTCTGGTTCCCCATAGGATGGAACAAGTGAAATGTCCACCACACCAAGCAAAGGAGTTATCTTTGCACCCTGCAGTCAGAGTGCAAAGGGGAGGGGAGAAAAGGAGGAAGAGTGAATCTCCATTTCAGAAGTAATATGGATTTGCACCATGCAGTCTTGCCCACGTCTGCCTCTTTGTTTTCTTCAGACTGTACAATGCATTTGAACTGATTAACTAATGGGGTAAATATTTGCAATGATCCTGAGTAACAACCAGGTCTGTATTAAAGATAATATTTTAAACTCCTTCCATCACCAACTTCTTCCAAGTGAGGCTGACTCCAGCTCGGCCTGGTGCCCTGGTGCCATGCATCCCTGCTGCTGGCAGGAGCTCTCTGCACTCTCACCTGATCCCATCAGCTGCCTCCTCCCCTGGGCAAGCCCCCATGGGGCTGTTTCAGCAGTGGTAGGCAGATACAGCTTTTGTGATCCCCATCTCAGCTTGCCATCTCACGGAGGGGCAGGTACTACACAAACCCTGAGTTTTCCTCATGTCCTCTTTCTAGCCCTTCATCCTATGACTATTAAAGGGGAAAGGACCCCAAAGACCAAGGAAGAAATAATAGAAACAAAGGTGAAATTTATTGTCCCTCATCTACCTGAAATTTATTCTACACTCCCCACTCTGAGAAGAATTGGTCTGTCTCATATTCCTCCACTGACTGGGTTTTTGAGTTTGATTTAAAAGAACCACAGCCTAAAAGAAATCAAGGTGGCAACTAGATTTTTCTTTAAAAAGCCAAAGTAGATTCAAGTAAGAGTCATTATAAGAAATATTCCCAGATAAGTTTTCTATTGATATCCTAGTCTGGTCTATATTTATTAATGATATATAATGCCTGCTCACAGTTTAGTGGGTATTTTTGCAGTTTGTACAAAAGTGATGAAGGGATGCCAATGTTAGAGTTGTGTTTCAGTCCAGCAGGCTGGATAGGAAGGAAAGAGAAGGTTTAATTATGGCAAGGTGTGGATTGCTGATACCAACACATGACTTCTGAATTTACAGTAATCAGTAAAAGATGCTCTTTTGCTTTAGGAGGAGAAGCATTTCTTGAATGGTTAGAGAGGACACAAGCACATGTTTTTTTTCAGAAAAGCTTCTACTCTCACATTACCAGGAGGAGAAATGGAACCCCAGCAGACTCACTTTTAAGCACTGAGGAAACAGTAAAGTTTCAGAGTAGTGGCATCTTTTTTTTAACTGAAAATTGCTTGATATTTTTATACTTGCAAACATTTTTAGCATCCAAATTTGCTTTAGGTGATTTCCCCAGGCAACTAGGTAAAGACAGTATCCCAGTGTTATTCATTTGTCTTTATCTTGCTTCATGCTGTGCCTGGTGGCAGTGTTGGTTTTCAGTTTCCCATGCTTTTTCATTAAAAAGGAGAACACTGAATTCTACACTGAACAATGCAGTTCTGCAGTTTTGTTTATTTTTACAAATTAAAATCCTGGTTCAACTTTGGACCTATCAGCTCATGTTAGTATTGGATCTAGAAGCTGGTGTTAGTATGGTGTAGGTTTGGCTGCTACATTCCTCCAGGTAAAGCATGGTTGGCAAGCCTTAGATCTTCATGCACAAACCAGCCTTTTCTGTAGCACAGCAACCAGAGAAACGCACGGGATTAAGTTCATGCACCAGGTTTATTGTGGTGGTTGAGCTCCGAACATTGTTCAGTGCTCCAGAAGGGTGAGGATCACTGAGTGTTGATCATGGAGGGTGGGAGCAGCAATTTTTGAAGAAGACCAGAGGGGAAACACACACTGAACAAGAATGAGAAGAGGCAACAAGCAAAGAAAAGGGTTGGGGGAGAAAAAAGAAAATGAGAAGCAGACAGCAAAAGACAGTGAAATAAGTAAAACACAGTTGTGCATTGCAGACACAAAAGCAGAAATGGAAGTGAAAGAGGGGGTGTTTCGAAGGGACACTGAACACCAGCCCCAGTCACGCTGGTCAGCATTTCTCAGCCTTAATGCACTCAGGCCCTGTACCATTCCCTGGTCCTAGCCCAGAGCAGAGGTCTCTCTCATGACTGCAGCTAAGGACACTGCAGTGCCGGCTGCCACAGAAACAGTCCTGCTCTACTCCCCCTGGTCAGGCAGACCCATACTAAATGAGGCACTCTGGAAAGTGAGGTTACTGCAAAGTAAGGTAAGAGAATAGCCTGGGGTCAAAACATGCAAAATCTCAAAGCTTTCCATTGCTACTGTTATCACTCCTGATCTATTTTTATGTCCAAGTACCTTCAGGTATGGTTACTGCAGCTGGCTGAAGTTAAGAAACTGAAAAAAACACAGCATTGCCTTTCCACAGAGCAAGTAGCCTCCCAGCAATTAGCCAGCTTACTGGGAAAGAGGAGCCTTGTGGAGTCATGGTCACTTGTTATTTTCATTCTGCCTCGTCAGCCTTTCCTCTGTCTGTGTCACAAAAAAAGCCAGTTGCCTGAAACAAACTCCAGTTGATCTGAAGTCTGAACTAGCCCTGACCCTAAAGACTCATTCCCATATTTTTCCCATTTGTTCACTAGCCAAGAAAAGTTCCCCTTGGTTTGCCAAATTTTCAGGACTTTCAGAATTTTCAATATTTGGGTTGTAAGTTTGGAGAGATTTTCCTTGTGACTAGTTTGACTTGATCTTTTTATTTGTTTGCCTTTCTCCATGTGGTTATGTAGTGGGATAGGCTGGAGCAGACAGGAATGTGCTCTCTTAGCCCTCGCACATTTTCACATTAGAAATTTCATTTCCATTTCATTTTCACATTCACTTGGAAGAGGGAACTCTCTTCTGGAGCCCAAGCAGCCCATCCTAATACTCAATTATCCTCATAGCTGTAGAGGATGTTAGTGGGGCTTATTCTGAAGTATTTGTCTAGTTGGACTGTGTGAATCCAAAGGAACAGCTGGTCTAAATTTCACTAGGAATGGTTATCTCTGCAAAGATTCAACTAATTTAATTTCTGCTTTGGTTTTGGTCTGTCTGGTCTCCATGCCACCTCACCACTGGGACAGCCACACTTAAAGCAGAGCTTTCCTTTGAAAGATGTTAGTGGTTCATATTCTCCTACCACAGCTCCCTGCAGCTCTTCAAACAACTGCTTTACTTGCAGAATAAAACCCAAACCAGAAATAGGAAGTTCACAGACAGTTTACTATGTAATATGTTAAAAAATTAATCATGAACTCTGTTTACACATTCCTGTTTTGTCCACACAAAAGGTCTGTGATGGCACTTTTGTTACGCTATTTAATTACACCACTTCACAGGCTGGTAGCTTCTTCTGTCAGTGATAAGGTACACAGCAGGGCAAAGCACCAGTGGCAAAGCCCAAACTTTTAATTCAGGTACTCATTTAGTGCTAAGACTTTGACAAAGTTTGAAAAAAATACTTCATGACTGAATCACAGTCTTGATTTTTACAAGCCCACATTTTAACCAGGCTGATGCTTTCTTAACTGCCTATTGATTTGTGTTCATCATACGCTATATTTTTATAACTTCTGTCAGAGTAATTATTAAGGCTACCACAAAAATTCATTCCAACCTTCTTTTTGCAGTGACCTTTCCATGCAGATGTTCTGCAGAGAACCCAGTCCCCAGAAAACCCAACAGGGATGAGCCAGGAAATGAAGTGCTGAGAATCTCGGGCTTGATCTGGAAGGCAGCCAGGGCACACTCCCGAAAGCAAGCAGGAAGGCTTCTGCCTTGAATGTAGGTCACCAATCACTTATGGAAACTCTCTGCTCGTGAGAAGAGTGCTGTGAAGCACTGCTTTAGGGAGAATAGACAAACATGTAATGCTCTCTGTGCACTAATTACCGTGATGTGAGGGGGAGGGCTCCCAGTTGATTTGGCTTTTTCTAATCCTTTTTCACCACCTCTGTAGAAGCAAGGCATGTGAACTGCTGACATCACTAGAGAGATTCCTCGAGGGTACATTTCACTTAGAAGCATACTTTAAATACAAAATTTCTTGATGTAAATAAAGCATCTGCCTTTTGTTAAACAGATTACACCAAAGGAGTTGTTCCAGGCTGAATTCTATTGTCAAGGTGAGGAGATGGCAGCAAGCTAATCTCCCCCTTGCCTCTAGATCCCTGCCCACAAGCCTGCCTGCAGCAATTGATGGGGATCATTTCACTCTTGAGGAATACAAACACACACAGAGATATTAATTTGGTGATCTGACTTCTCATGGGCTCTACTGACACAAATTGCAGAGCATGCTTACTGTTGGCATGTAACCACACAATTCAATGCGCTGGTATTGTACTCCCAAAGCAAGGAAGAAATAACAGGTGTGGTCAGAGCTTACAAACCTTTCATCTGTTTTCATCTCACATCATACTCATCAGAACATCTTCCTTGTATCTCATTTAGTTGCAGGGCAGTAATGCCCAGTTCTCTGCCACTTCCCTTGTTTTGGAGATCCACCACCAGTCACTTAATGACCTGCTCTGCTGGCCACTCTCATCACAGTGTGCCAACATCCTGTGCATTCAATAAACCTTAATGTATCTCAGGCATGATGATGCAAAGAATATCTAAGTGTTCAAAAGAGAGGTCCCAAGAGACAGCACACTGAAAGGCTTGTATTGGCACTTCAGCTTCAGATGAAGCCATCAAGGTCTTTCATATCGGTTATCTGCTCTGAAAAGGCAGCATCTGCTCTTGTTAATGGTCCTGTTCCTGCCTTTCCATCCTTTGCATTTACACTGTGTTTATTTCTTAGTCCCTGCATGCATTCCTCTCTGCAATACTAAATCTTTTGATAAAATTACTTTTCTGTCCACCGTCCCACTAACAGTTGCACTTCCCAGAAACACACTCCTGCTAAATAATGCAGCTGGGTTGCATGATGCACACCAGTGCTAGAGCCCTAGCACTGCAGCTTTGGGCCTCAATCAGTAGCTCCCCCATGTCTGTGACAACAGTTACTATAAAAAAAGACCTTTTATCCACCTTCATTACAGGGGCTGTAAAAGGAAAGGATTCTCTTTGGCAGACCAAATCAGGACACCAGGCCCCAATCTCATACAGTCTCAGTTCTGGCTCAGTACCATGATTATTTCTTCTTGCTGGGAAATACTCTGGTTGGAGACATGCTCTATCTCAATTCACTTGCTCCCAGATAAGAGGAGAAACTCATACAAGTGACTTTCACATCCCAATTCTGATACATATTTGTCCTGGTTTAGGGCAAATTTGGGAAGAAACTTCCAAAGGGATCCCTCTAGGAAGCAAATTCAAGTACCCCTCCTCCAACCGATTCGGGAAAAGATTTGCTTGGAAAAAAGTGGAAAAAACTGTTTATCCAACAAGAAAAGCATAAAAAATTAATAATATTAAACAATAAAATCTCTTGCTGTTCTGAAGAGATGGCAAATTCTGAAAGTTCTTGTTGTGGGGTGTAGCTGAGCTCACTCAGTCTCTTATCAGTCCCTCTGGCACCAGAAAGTGCCGAGCCCAGGTCCTGGTGGGCCACAGTTCTTGGGGTTTTCTGAGTTTTCAGTCCAGAGCAGGCTGATCAGCTCCAAGAAAAAGAAAAGACACAGTACAGGAAACTTCTCTGACTCAGCTAGCTAAACTAAAAGCTAACTAAAAAGCAAAAGAGAGCTCTGTCCCACTGTCCATGCTGTGGACAACAGTCCATGAGAAGGAATGTGGGGGAGCAAGTGCAGTTTCTGCAAACAGACTGCCCGCTTCTTTCCTCCCTTTGCTCTTGGAACCCGTCTTAAAGCTGCAGAACTTAATATCCAGCACAAACAGAACAGGCAATTGGGGATGCAAGCATCAAAAAGTCACCTTAGAACATTATTAAAAGCAATTTTTAATACAACTGTCAGGACAAAAGGCTTTACTAGCCAATGACCATTTCTGAAGAAATACATGGAGGATTCAGGGAGGACATAGGGACCTGCATCCAAAATTAAACTGGAAAAGAAAACTAAAACAAAAAAGCCAAAACCCAAACCACTGGCTCTGACTCTTTAGGAGTTTCTTCCTTATACTTCCCGGTTTAAATTCCTCCACTCCTAGAGGTGCAGTGCTGAGCATGCCTGGAAGTGCCTTGCTGCTAACCTGGTTGAACAGGTTGCCATCCAAGCCTAATCAGTAATCAAAGGTCAGAATACAAATTCTCTGTTTTATCAGTTAGCAGCCAGCCAGACAAATCTCCCAGTTAAATCTCCCAGGCTTCATACAGTTACTTACAGATTTTTCTGAAAATGGTCAGTATTTCATTGCAGGAGCCAGTTGCAACCACAGCCCTTTCTGTAACACAAACCCTGAATTGCCTTGTCACTTGTGTTCAAAAAAAACTCTCACTGCTCTAGCCAGAGTCTGGGCTCCAGCACTCCACTGAGCACTTTCAGCATCCTCACTGCCCTGGCTGCTAAGATGGGGACAGGTTTGCTGTGAACTCATCACATGCTGAGAAACTTCATTCAGGATTTGTGCAATGACACATACAATGAACAGTCTGTGGGACTTATCTACAAAGCCTGTAGCTTCAAAATACAAGCCTCCACCTGTTTAGCACAGGAATAGCTCCATTAGATGATAATATCAGGAAATTATGTACTTTATTCAAACACCTATAGGAGAAGGGTACAATAATATGTGTCTATTGAGAAAAAAAATAGTAAAATACCCCAAAATCCTTGGTGGAAAGAGCTCATCCTGCCCAATCCTGCTCCCACTGCCAGACTTGCTCCAGAGCCACAAGCACATGGCTGAGGAAGCACATTTTGTGTGGAGCAAGAAATGAATGGTCAGGGAAAGATGGTGAAGGTGATGATGATGGGGTGAAGGAAAGACAAGAAAAGAGTGGTGGTCTCTCCCATTGGCAACCACATTGACAGCCATGCATTGTAAACCCCATCACAGAGGTTTCACGTGTCCATCCTCATACAAGCAGATTTGTTAGTGTGAGTGTACAAGAGATGTGGCTGCCAAAGCTGTTGGAGGGAGGAGAGGCAGTGCTTCCCCATCTGCAGACCAGAACACGCTGCTCCCCATGCTGGAGAAAACAGCCTCCACGAGGTACTTATGGGAAGGACAGGAAGACAACCAGCATTCAGATGTCCTGAATATGCAGATTTATATTTGGAGGCTGTTAGAAATACAATATTTTAAAGCAATCACATTAATCAGGGACTTCTTATGCATTTGCTACAACGAGACCCAAATGAAAAGAATCACGAGTGCACACTGCATGTAAAGGTTAATCAAAGGCAGCTTCTTCTTTTGGCAGCCACATTCTTCTGCTGGTCTTTGCCAGAAAGCATTTACTCCATCGTTTTTCTTTATTTTTTTCTGGTTTGGGGGTTTTGTTTTGTTTGGTTTTGTTTTTCCTTTTACTTTCTGTTAACTGTGTATGTGTTACTCCCACTGTCAGGTTTCCTTAAAGTTATATCACAACCATTTTATATATATAGAGAAGAAAATGGCAGACTTGTACCATTGCAAAGCTACTTTGACAAATGGGTTTCCAGTAGTTTTGACTGAGACTTTTCTATATCTTTTGTAGAAGGGCTGACGGATCCTTTGTTGCAGACATTGGAGGTAATCCCTTTAAGAAAACCACCTGAGCTAGCAGAAAACTGCAGAGCAGCCCATTTGTCAAGCAGCTGTACAGGCTTGTTGATATATTTGTTCTGGAGACAATGCCTCTTACACACTGCTCAGCTGGGAAGCATTTGGAAACATTTTATGGACGGATTCAGCATTAAATGGTGGGGTTGACTGCAGACTGCAGTGAAAGATTGTAGTATCTAAGTCATCTTTCAACAAGCTCATGCCATTTTTAGATGCAATTTACCTGGTAACATTCACCCTGGGGAAGCACAGACGTCACCTGTGCTCTCATTCACCCAAGCAGATCACTTCACACAGCTTCACTAAGAGCTAAGCCATCAGAGGAGCCCTGATGGCAGAAGTCGCAAGAGAAGGACTAAATCAAAGCACCACCATTCAGCTGGAAAGTCTCTGTGTCTCTGTGTGCTGCTCCTGTTGGAGCTGGAATGGATCTGTCTGTGTGGGCCAAGACTTGTAGACCCTCCTGCCACTGTGAGCCAGTGCTAGGACAAATCCAGGTGGAGATGCTTGGTCCTTTGGTACAGAAACAGAGCTGATGTTGGCTGCACTCCCTGCCGTAAGCACCGCACTTCCCATAAATCATTAATTTTTAACTTCTCTCAGTCTATGCCAGGAACTAAATCACTGTAAAATAACTCATGCTCAATTTGAAAAAGAGACTGAGATAAGCCAAGATATTACCTTTCCTCTTTGAAGGAATTTTACTCTCTGAGGCCTAGTAGGTACAGTAGAACTGTTTGCACATTCCACCATCTCTGTCCTTCCTTTCTAGTTCCTCACTGGACTTTTCTCATCACAGAAACTCTCTAATAATTTTCCTCTTCATGTTCGTATGCCTTTTCTAAACTCTACTCTCTGAATTTTCATCTTGTTTAAATTTATCTTTCTCTACTTTTTCCATTATTATTTTCTCTATTATTTCCATTATTAGAAAGGTATAAAGGCTAAATGAGGTGAATGAGAGTTTCACCCTCCAATTTTTTTAGTTGCATTTTCCCAGTCAAGCCCTGGTTCTCAGTCTCAAAATTCTTACATTAAAGTTTCCCCTTCAAACTTAGACTAGATGTAGCTAACATGCCCAAAACTTTGAAGGCGGATTTCTGAGTTCCTTTCAGCCTAGTAGGTAAAAACCTGCCTCTGGCTCTGCTCTCAAGATACATCAAATGATCATGCTGTCTGCTTTCAAACTTTCACCTGAAATGAAAGTGAGTTTCTATCTTGATTTCTTAGCCATATTTAGACTATTGATTTTAAAATTTCTAGTTTATCTAATAAGTTTGCATGTAAGGTATAAATGAGATCAAAAGCCTACTTTGGCTGCTTTTATTTGCAAAGCAGTATGTTTTACAATCTCACAAGCAGTATGTTTTACAGTCTTTACAATCTCAGTGTTTTTTCCCCTTAAGTGGCTTTAAAAGCAGTTGATACCATTGCAGCATGTTTACACCTGCTTTATAAACATCACTGGTGCTGTCCCAAGCACTGGAGGAGCACACTGGTGACATTAACATGTCTGCAGCACAGCAGAAGGGAGATGGGGTGTTCTGCACCTGAGCTTGGCTATGAGACATGTTTGTTGTTCTTGTGCCACACAACCCTGCCCCTCCAACTAGCTGGGATCCATCCAGAGTCTCCAGGAAGGGATAAAATACTACTTCAGTTTCAGCATAGAAAGTCTCCCTGCTGTGCAAAAATCCATAACTACCCAACCCCTGACAGGGGCTGGCAATTTTCCTGGAGGTCTTGATCATGAGAGCTTGTCCATCCAGGTCAGGAAAAGGTGGATGGATGGAGCAGCCCTGGGAAATCTGTATACCACATGCTGCCAAAAACCCATTCAGTGAAAGTCTTCTGTCTTCCATGCAGTTTCATAAAGAATTTTCATGGCATATGAAATGAGTCAGGATTTTTTCTGGTTAAATTATATTTGTAGTCTGTGGAGAAGTACACTTTCCTTGCAAGCTGAACAGTTACTGCAGAGGATTAATTTTAGTTTAACTTTGATCAGAAAAGGTCTGTTAGGTACAGAGAGGTAAATCTCATCTAAGAATAGTTTTGTTTTAGTCACGGAACAAAATTCACATTTCCTAAAACAAAACAAACAAAACAAGGTGAAAGGGAGTAAGAGAAAACAGAGAGAAGGGAAGGGCTAAGATCTGATAAATGTTGGAGACTGTGACCTATTACTTATGAAATTACTGTGCTGTGAAAATAAAAGTTTGTTCTGTTCTGCTTAGGAATTTAGGTACACAAGACAAACAGCATTTCTCTGTTCAAATACAGCTTTTCAATGGAGCAAATACATTGGTAAACATCACAAGCTGTGCTCTATTTTTTTTTTATTCCATCAAATTTTTCTCAGTTTCTTTAAACATCTCTTATTATCCTCTTAGTGGACACTAGCTTACAGCTTTTCTAGGTATGCTGTTTGTCTTACTGGTGTTGTAGGACAAAGTACAGCCATCCAAGATGTGTCTCCAGCAATAGGATGATTCAAAACTGTTCATATGACTTATGTGCTGCCTATCCCTACAGATATTTTATTTTGCTTCACAGCTGCCTTTCCAGATTTTATCTTGTTTCCACTTACCATAGTATTTGTTGTGTGGGTGTATTGCTAGCGAACACAGCCTAACTAGATTTACTTAAAAATGCTGTGAATTTAAACTGCAGCAAGTTATTATGCCTTATCAAAGTGCAAATACTATGTTCCTGCCCACATGCCTCTTGCAGAGCTGCAGGTTTTTAGGCTGGAGTCCCTTCTTCCTGTCCAGTTAGTATAAAAGCCTAGGCAGAGAATTAGGTATCTATTAATGTTTGGAAAGTTGAATTAATGAGTCCAAAAGGAGTTTACTAATATTTTGAGTTTGTGTGCACATATATAGCCATGGTGTATATCAATAAAAGGTTCTTTATTAAAAAAATTCCTTCTTTCTCTTTTCTATCCCTTCCTCACCTCCACTCACCACAGCTCAAGTGCAAGACCCAAGTGAAGGTCACCTATTAGAGGAGTCAGGAACAGGAATACAGTACATTAAAGTCTGTCTGTTTTGCTGTTTGGCAGAGTAGCCCATGAGGAGATGGTACAAGATAATGTCAGCCCCCAGGACAGTTCAGAGATGCCTTCCCATCAGCAGCCTCCCATCCTGTCTTTGCTTTTCTGGTCTAAGAACCAGTGCAGCTCAGAGCCCGTGCAGATGACATTTTACAAAGCCCTTTGAAAATTAATGAGGCCATTCTATTCAGGAAACTCCATGTGAGTGTTACTCAGGACCTGCACTGAGGTGCATGAGACCCAGCTCTTGGAAATACAAAGCTGGAAATTTTCTTCAGCTGGTGGGAAATTTTGCCTTTTTTTTTTCTTCAGTTCCTATTGCAATTTTTGTCATCACCAAAGAGACCCTGAATTCTGGCAGATAGCATGGAGGAACTGGGAATCCCTGTTCCTCATTACAGTGTTAGACTGAGCTGCTCCCAAGGTGTTATGAAACACTGTAGTGGGGTCACAACAGGAAGCACAACCATCAGCAGCAATTTAAACAGGCGTTCCTTCCTATTCTAAGACTCCAGAACTTCCTTATCCTGCAGCTCAAAATCCTCTTACAGCTGTTGCATTTATTTAAAGCAGGTTTTTTTTTTTCTTATTGCTGCTTGGGACACATTAAGGACCCAACCCCTGCTCACTCTCTCTGCATGCAGAGAAACAGGCAAAAAGAAAAAAAAAAAAAAGATGCAGCTTAATCAATTCTTAGTGGAGACCTTGAAATCACCAGTCAAAGGTCTGCAGACTGCATTATGTACTCTTCTGGTTCACCTGAGCTCCTGCCAGAGCTTTGTGTTGTGTTCTTCCAGCCTCATTTCTCTTTTTCTAATTATATATGGTGTGCCATCAGGATGGAAGGTAATCTCACAGCCTATTTAATATGTACCTGTTGACTCCCACACAACAATTTAATCAGAATTTGGTAAGGTTTGCAAGCAATCCATCTGTTTAGAGGCCAAAAAAGTACAAGCAGTCTGAGAAACAGCTCTCAAAAACCATAAAAGGGATTATTTCCAGCTAGGTGCAATGCCTGGGACAGATCCTATTAATTTTATTTATATGAGCAGTCAAACCATGAATGGAGTGACAAGACTGCACTAGGTAAGAAGGATCCAACCTATTACATTCAGCTCCCTCAACACGCCTGGTCCTCATTCATCAAGAGTTCCAAGGACCTTTTGGCCACAGTCAGGCAACACAAACAGCAAGTTTAAGCACAGGATTATCTGAGCAGTTAAATTTAGGCACATGTTTAATCATTTCCTGAGTTAAAATTCAGAGCAGTTCTTGGGGCTTGGTCTTCCCTGCTCTCATTTGTGGATACAGAGGAAAGTCTTCATGAAGATGTGGCTGCTTCTAGCCCTCACACAGATTAACATGATATAGTCCAACATTTTTTTGCCAGCAGGAGAGTTTACTGTGTGAGAGCTTCTGCAGCTGCACAAAGAGAGTCAAAACCAGTGACATCCATGAGCTGGATTTCTTTTCTCTCCTTTTAGGCTGACTGTCTGCACAGGCAGAGATATAAAAGGACTACTGCATAAATCCAGGAGGATGAATGAGAAAGCTGGTTCCCAGGTATATCATGGCCAAGTACCACTGCTGCTGGCTGCAAAAGGGATGGCTGCAGCTCCTGGCCAGGGCTGTGAGCAAGGAAAGGGAGTCCAGCAGTGCAGGCAGTAGTCACACATGGTGTCAGAGCAGCATGTATACCTTCATTCACCACTGTGTGCTCAGCACCTTCTTTTAGGAGATAGAATTCACAGAATGACTAGGTTGGAAGTGACCTTCAAGATCATCGAGTCCAACCCATGCCCTAAAACCTCAACTATAACATGGCACCGAGGGCCACATCCAGTTTTTTTTTTAAACACATCCAGGGATGGGGACTCCACCACCTTCCCAGGCAGACAATTCCAGTACATGATCACTCTTTCCATAAAAAACTTTTATCTAATATCTACCCTATATTTCCCTTGGTGCAGCTTGAGACTGTGTCCTCTCGTTCTGTCAGCTGCTGCCTGGTGAAAGAGACCAACTCCCACCTGACTACAGCCACCTTTCAGGGAGTTGTAGCGAGTGATAAGGTTACCTCTGAGTCTCCTTTTCTCCAGGCTAAATAACCCCAGCTCCCTCAGCCATTCCTCACAGGGTTTGTGTTCCAAGCTCCTCACCAGAGTCGTTGCCTCCTCTGGATGCGCTCAAGCATCTCAACATCCTTCCTGAACTGAGGGGCCAGAACTGGACACAGAACTCAAGGTGTGGCCTCACCAGTGCTGAGCACAGGGGCAGAATGACCTCCTGCTCCTGCTGGCCGGGAGACAGGTACAGCCCTGCTCCATCCTTAGGAGAAAAAAGTTGGGAAAACATCAATCTGAACATTTTTACTGTATCCTTAGTGCTCTGGTGTAATTAATACTTGAGCCCACCCACAGATTACACAGATTAGACAAGCTCCCAGAGCCCACTCTGTATTTCCATAGTGCTCAGCTTTTGTTTCAGGGTCCTGTAGCTGCTCCAGCTACACCAGACCTCAGGGCCTCCCTCTGCAAAGCAAGCTCTGCAGCTCCAGGATGATCTGGCTGTCAGGGGCAGGGGCTGTTGATTTTCAAGTTACCTGGCTTCTCAGGCAGGATGCTGGGCACAGTGATACAGGGTAGGTGTATACCACAGCCTCTCAAGGTTAGTCAGCAGCTATTTTTAGCCCTGAGCTGTTGATCCAGTGACCCTTTCTTCGCCTCTGTAGGTCAGGTACAGACTGCAGAAAAACTCGCAAAGGAGTGAGCGGTGACAGACACACTTCAGGAGACAAAAACACAGTGACCCAGATGGGACAACCTCTCTCAGCTTTCTTGAGTCCCCATCCATCCTGAGTAAACAAGCATTGGTGCTGAGTTGCTATGAAATGGTCAGAAAAGGAAGGCAGCATTGCTGCCTTTACAATTTATTTACGTAAATTGTAAATTGTTTCTTTCCTTCAACTCCTAGTATAAAAGTATTTACAGCCTGGGATTTGATTGACAAAATCAAACCCATTGCATTGCACACCCCTTATGCCCATTGTCTCAGCTTTTGTAGCTTTTATATTACATGTTGCAGAACACATACAAGTCTAAGAACTAATGTTCATTTTGCAAACAGCTGTTCTGATTGAAAATGGAACTGCCTTGACTTCCTGTCCCTGTCCCAAAATGAAGATCGCTCCCTGAACTCCACACATTCGTAGAATGAAGGCTTGTGTGAGCTTCTCCTCATCCTCTTCAGGAAAAAATGCACTGGGTTATTCCACCTTGCCCAGAAGAATGCTGATTTCCAGACCAGGTGATGCAGTAAAATTTGGGCTATTTGAAAATGTTGTAAATCAGACATTCAGAGTCTCCAGACACTGTTACAAAACTTAAACCTTGAGATTTATCAATCAAAAATTCTCCAGATTAGCACTAAATGATTCAGAACATGTTAATAAAATCTCTCTGTGAAGTAAAATGGTGCTGTCTGAAGACACATATATTTTTTTTCAAATACACTCTTGGACTTGACTCCAGTTTTGCACATTATCACTACTTGTGTCTAAAGTTCCAAAAGATATCAAGACTTCTTTCTCTCAGCAAATATGAAGAATCAGTATCTGGAATCATGAGCCCAGTGACTAAATTTAAGCAAAGCACAGAAAAACATCAGGTCACTTTTCTTGTTAATATGCTGTTTCTTTGAAGGCACTGCTTAAAACAAAGTTAGCAAACTTCACTGAAAATATTAGCACTAGAAAACACAGCTGGATTGGATTAAAAAGCAAAGGCTATTTCCTTTGATAAGTGTTTGCCTGCAAAATTTCAACTCTACAGTAAGCTTTACAGATATATAAAATTTTAGTAGATATAAGTATCTGATATAGGAAATTTAAGAAAATAACAGGCACAATGGACACATCCAGAAGATGGATACACTTATCCACAGAAGTTCATCTTCAGCAACTTACTCCAAAATACTATTCCTTCCACATTTTTTCTTTTTTTTTTCCTCTTGGCAATTGCGACTTTTGTTTAATATTTTTATGAGTTTGTCTGCTTGTGATTCTGACAAAAATTATCTTTTCAATCTAAACTGAAATAGAATTAATTAATCCCAAGACACACTGATATTAGCATGTAAATGATTCTTATAGAGTCAGTGTGATGTTTATTGTAAATGGTTGCTGCAATACATCATGATATTTTGCAGGTTCAAAAAAGACTAAATTTTTAGTGTAAAATACTATTTTTATTACATAGGTATGCATTGTACTATAGCACTGAGTGCATTCATTAAAAAAAATCTATTAAGCATTAGTTTTTCCATATTTTTGCAGCCATTTTTGCTTCCATACAAGGGTACATTTTAAAAGGTAGTCTGCAATTGCTCATCACCAGCAATTATTCTTAATAATATTTTTCAGTCACCTAGGTATTCTGCTAGACATATGTAAGGTAAGACACACCTCACCAAGGAACGGACTACGTTTTAAGGTCTTTTTTCTTATGAAATACCCTGCCTAGAGATACACTGAACTGTTTTTGAACTGAAAGAAGAGAGAGGTAGAGAAGGAGCAAGCAGCATGGTGAATGAGCTGGTTAACAGGGTGATCCAGAGCAACAGCTCAGGTCTCAGCTCCTGAGGTACATTGGTTTGCAGTCCAATTCTATAAACATTAGTTCTTCAGGCTGGCAATGGCTCTCATCATTCTTTTGTGTTTATAGAAAAAGAAAATCTAGTTCTTTCCTAGGTTGTTAATATAATAAAACTTCTCTCCAATCCGTGTCTGAAGTGTAAATGCCCTGAAAAGGGCTGATGGCTTGAGTGCTTCTGCTACTTTTGTGCTTCCTTGTATGTAAGTCGGCAATTACCCTGCGTGAGCTCATCTTGCAAACTGTGCAGGACGGGCCCTGTTCAGATCCTGTGACACCTCTGAGAAAACCCCTGGAGCTCTAGAAAGTGTAAGCTCTCCTTTGTCATGGGACTGGCCTCTGATGGAATGCTTTAATTGCTTACAGACCAGCAGGCAGGATGGATCACCAAGGCTGCACCAAGCCTAGCACACCTTCACCCAAACCTTCCTGAGCAGTGTGAGGGTGCCCAGCTGCTTCTTTCACAAAACCCAAGCACAAAGTGGCCCAACCCCGGTAACATTTCCAGGGAGCCAGCCATGCAGAGCTTAGTGCTGCCTGAGGCTGACCAACACCCTGTAGTCACAGGCACTGGGCAGAGAGAGTATTATCCAGCCTGATCGTTGCCTTCTCCACAAGCCACAAAAGCCTTTTCAGCCGCCCCATTCAAATAAAAGGGCCCATCCTACAGGTCTACAGAGAAAATAAGAAATTAAACTCCAGGTTTGCTGCTCTGGGTGCTTTGTTAGTGAGTTTATAAAGTGCCAGAATTGTCATCTCTATTTTTTCAAACTTTGCATTTTCCCTCTCCCAGAATCCCCTCCTGAACTGATGGGTAAAATTGGTTAATGACCCCGGTTCAGGTAATTAGTCTAACCTTGAGCAAATCAGCAAGGCATGCCAAAGTAGCTGCCAGCAGTGCTCCCACACCATCTCATCCCAAACTGAGTTCAGCCTCTCAGGCTAAAGACAAAGGTAGAAATCCCCTCACACATCTTCACAAAATGGTCACTTATTAAGAAGGAAGTTGGCAGGTTATGTTTAACAAGTTTAGTTTCTAAATCTAGAACTGATTGTTCCATTTGTACATTTTGTACCATGATTCTTATCCTCTACTTTCCCCTGATCTTCTTTCTCTTTACTCTTTGAGTAATGTAAAAAGTAATCCTATTCTTTCCTTTCTCTCTGCTCAGCTAAATAAGCTAAGATCCAATAATCTCTTCTCATTTGTTACTCTCAGTTTCCGCATCACCTTGGTAGAATTTCTCTGGTCCCATTTCAGTTTAAATTCCCTTTATTTTTTCAAATATAAAAAGACTCTGATATTCTCTGATATCAAGGTATTGATACATATGCCCTCTATAGTTGTACTAAAGCTTTCTTTTTTTCTGCTGAACATGCTTGGATTGATACATCATAGAAGTGGAGCAAGGTAAGGCTGGAAAAGGACCACTGGGACTACCCCAGACATTCGATCCTGCTCTTCAGAGTGGCTGAGATTGAACCCCAGCAGTATCACACTGGTGGTTCACAGATCTTCAGCCACCATTCCACATCACGCTCTTCCCTGCTGCCTCGGACACAGGGACCCTGTTTATGAGCCCACTCTCATGGCTTTGCTCTTTCTGCTTCTGCAATTCACTGTTTCTGCTGCTCTGATAGGTCCTCTGGTCCTCTCTGCTGAATGATGCTCCATCCTTTTCAGCATTAGTGGCCCTGTGCCATTTAATATTACTGGCAAATGTCTTAAGCTTAGACCATGTTCTTGTACCCAGGTGAATAATGAAAGAACTGGATGGCATTGGTTTCCAAAAGCACTCCTGAAGGACATCACTGATAACTTCCCCCATTCTGGCTCCCCATGACACGTTCACTTGCCCCCCATACTAATTCCAGTGTGAAACCCTCTCCCCTCATTACATAACTACTTGCTAATACATTTCAGCAATGCTCAAGGCACATTATTCACAGAAAGCCTAGTAAACAAGGGTTCAATAAAATATTCTTCTGGGTTTAAAAATGCAGGTTTTTGCTTTTGACAGAAGTCATAATGAAGGCAAGACCTCCTCTTGTATTCTAGGGTGAGGGTTTTGGACAGTTTATGGTTTGAAATCTTTTAAATTAAAAATCAGAAAATGCAAACTTAGGATGTATAAATGTAATTTTTTTTCTTGTTTTCTGGTACACTCTAAAATAACTGAAGCTGGGCTAACTCTACTCAATAACATTAAGAATAATAGCAAGAATAATGCATTCTTAAATGTATAATGGCAATAGTAAATAATATGCAAGTAATGAAAAGAAAAGACTAGATAGAAAATAGTAAATGTGGTGTATTTTTTAAAAGTTTAACTTTGGCAGAAATATTGTTCTGTTATTTGCAGCTACCAAATGTGACTTGCAAGTTAAATAACACCTTGGAAACTGCATAGCAGATATTTATAGCAACTTCTCCCATCCTGTATTTCTCACTCTCTTTGTAAGGCTCGGAAATAAATTGTGTTAGTAAACACATCTCACAATGTGTGAGAATTTTGAAACAGCTAATCTTCACAGGATATTACAGTCATAAATTACCTTTAAAAGTATTGGGGCAGTGATCTGGTTTACACTATATTATGCAGTTATTGGGAACTACCTGCAGAAGGTGTTACTAATGGGAGCAAAAAAAGCAGTAGTTAATGAGTTTTTCTGATACAGCATTGTTAATACCAAACCACAAAATTTCTTGGATGAATTTGCAGAGGAAAAAAAATAAAAAATAGGGTATCTGATTCCTGCCAGCCATGATATAAAAATAAATGTATTTTACATGCAGAACTATTGTATCTCTGAAAATTGCCACCAAATTGTCACTGGAAACATCAAATCATCTTTTTGTTCAGTTTTATATTTATTTACCAAACCACTTATGGAGGTCTACAATCAACAGCTTTTTCTTAAATCATATGAAAATGCCATTCAGATAAATTCTCAGATAATTTCCTATTAAAACACAAAAAGGCAGCTTTATAGTTAGAAAGCAATAGATTTATAGTTGCGTATGAAACTTGGCAGCTCTGAATATGAGATAGAAATAGAGAGCTGACTTTTGTGGGTATTCCTTTCCTTGTGCCTAAAGATATCTCTCCCTATCTGTCAGAAACATTGCTTATGGCTTTTCTGTGACAGACAGGGTGGCTCTAAGCAGAGCCCAGCTGAAATACAGGGTCCAAATCAACAGATCCCAGCCTTCCTCTTGTCAAGTAGTCCACAGGTTTCCCTTACCAGCTTTCTTCTCTTTCAGCTCTATTATTTTCACATTGTGCCACTTCAGACAAGTGAAGCAAAACAAAGTCTACTGCTCCTGTTATTTTTTATCCTCCCCTGCTTCTACAGACCTCTCTTCTGCAACTAGTAAAAGATAACACCTTTGGTGACTTGATGCAGAGAGTACTTTAACATAGTCAAGGAAACCTGCTCAATGTTCAGAGACAGCTGGCCTTTGTTCAAGGAAATCAAGACTTCAAGACAGGTCACTTCTCAGTGCAGGACTCCATGGCTGCCTTTGCCACCTCAGCATCACCTCACCATGTCCCTGGGTGTGCTCGCAGCCAGGAGCCAGAGACAGACACATCCTCTCTGTAGTGCTTGTGATCTGCTGGGCTCCAATGCTCTACTCAGGGCACACTTCACCAGAAATTGAGTGAATGCAGTGAAAATGCGTGAATGCAAGGCTTTTCACACCATGCGGTAAAATTGTACACCATTCGTTTATTTGATGAAAGGGAGAGGCTCCAGCTCACAGATTAGCACAACTGAAGTTTCCAAATCAGGTGGCCAAATTCAGAGGCATGAAACTGAGCACTGGGAAGCTGGCCACAGGCAGCAGAAACCATAGACAGGAGAAGGGCAAAAGCCACAGCAATGAGCAACCCTTCTCCTCTCCATACCACTCCCAGGCCTTGGTGAGAAACACACCAGGGCATATTGCAGTGATAACGTGCTCTAATGCAGTTCCCCTGGTGAAATGTTGGTTTTGGGTTGACAGTGCAGCCTCAGAGTAAAGGGTCAGAGCAGCTGCTGAGCCTCAAAGGGGAAATTGGGACGGATGTGGTTCTGTGCAAGTTTTACGTCCTGTGTTCCTGTGATCAAGAGTGGATGGAAAGTCTAGAAGCCAGAAGGGGGTTGTCACCAGCCCCAGGTGTTTGAATCCCTGCCTTGGATTAGGGTGGGCTGGCAAGACCCCTTTGCTTGCTCTGGGTTTATGGATTTGTGGAAATACTAACATTGATTTTTTATTATTATTTTTTTTTTAATTATCACATTTGAGATAAACAAAGAACAATTCAGTGATCTGCACTTATCTTTGAAATATATAATTTTTAATCACTTCCTCCCCAGTTTGATACAAAGACAGTGTCTCTGTGGACTGCTGGCTTTCTCTGAACTCAGGCTCACAGCAGCAGAGACACGCAGCCTCCTCTCTTCCTCCAGCAGCTGAAAGGAGATATTTGCAAGCGTGTGCTGTGGGGAGCAGAGTCACTTCCTTACCATGTTTGGCCAGAGAAAGAGATTGCACCAAACACAGAAGCACTCATCATTGTGTAGTTCAGGAAATATTCCAAGCATCTCTTTTGACTTCCTGCCCTTTTTTTTTCTTCTTTGGTAAAGGAAGATGCATATGCTTCTATGTTACATTGTTTGAAAACAAAAGGCTGAGCCGACTCAGACTCATCTCAACAGTTTTATTTGACAAAGTAGAATTCTGCAGTTGAACTGAAACCAGCTGAAATGCAGTGCAAGCTTCAGCAAATACTCTCAGGGCACTTACTGAGCAAAGTGGTGGAAGTACCAAAGCACCTTGCAGGTCCCTGCCTAAGTGAAATTATACCACAATTGATAAAAACCCAGCTAGGGTATGAAAGAGATTAAGCACGGAGCAGGAAAGCAGGTACCACTGAGCAAAAGGAGTTCTTAAAAAAACTGTTGTTTCAGCACTCTACATCAAAATGCAAGTTATTTTCAAATAAACTCTGCTGGGGATGTGTGCTACTAGCTGGGCATTCATTTTAAATGCTATCAAAGCTGTTACTTATGACATTTTTTTGTCTGTCTCATAAAAGATCAGTGTCTCAAAGAATTCCTATTAGACTCCCACCCTGGGGGCAGAGTGCAGATGAGTTTCTTGGGTAGGCAGCACCCATGAAGGTTTCTGAACACCCTGGGGGCCAGGTGCTGTCACTCACTGCTGAGGCATGGGGAGGTAGTGTAAGTACCTCCACCACATCTGTCTTTGGGTTTGCCAGTGTGAAAGGGCTCAGTGAGTGCGCTCACAGTTGAAAACTCAGTGCTGCAGGTTTGGCTGACCATGGAGCAAGTGGTGTATGCCACAACAGGCCTCAGTCTGAACTGTAGGGATCTAAGTAAGGCTGAAAGGTGATGGAGGGGCTGCTAGGCAGTGTCCCACAGGCTGCTCAGGAAGGCATGTCTCTCGTCTCCTGGATGGGTGCCCATACACCTCCTGTCCCCCATGAATGATTCTTGCCCCACAAGCAATGCCTCCAGCAGAACACAGTGCCAGCATGACTGATTTGCAGGAAATCAGTGGTTTTGCTTTCAACACACCTTACCCTAGCAGAAGGACAAGCAAGCGGTGAGAATGATCCAGTAGCAATGTGCCCTTTTTGCTCAGCTGCCTTGTGCTGGGCTGTGTGGTGCCTCCCTTTGCACAGCCCTACAAATGAAGCAGGAAACCTGCAGCAGGAGGAAATCCATCGCTTTTCCTTCAACAGTGCCCCACACGTGTTGTGGCACTTTGGTTTTTTTCACAGGATGGAGGCTTTGGAGGGTGTGCATGCTGCATTTCTCATTTCAAATTCTGAAGGAATTCTCTTCTATAGGACTGGTTATGCCCTCATCACAGGCTTGTGGTGCTCCCTCCCAGTCACTTAAGCAGTGGTGAGAGAAGATGGGGAGCAGGGCTCCCACAGAAACATTCTCCCCTGATTGCTGTTCAGGCAGGGCAGGGGCTCCATGCCTTACATTGCACTGACACACCACAGCACAGGGAGACAGAAAAATCTCCCTATCTGGGAAAGCAGTTGATCCAGCTTCTACCAGGGAAACCTCTCAAAGGCAACTGAAATGAAAAAAGAGTCATTCCTCGTTATTAGTAATAATAGCAACAGCAGCAGCAGCAACACTGGATTGCATTCATCATTCTCTGCACTGAGAAGCTTTTGGCCTCATTTGCCTTAGTTTTTAAATTAAGAGCATCTGGAGCTTACTGATTTCCCTGGGTTTCATCCCATTCTTTGGGATCCAGCAGGGGTATATTATCACTCTGTGACTGCAGCTGATTCGTAGAGCAAGGCTGGTGGTTCTCCACCTCTGCAGATGCTCATGGGCTTCCACAGAGGCCACGTGCAGAGCTCCAGAGTCCTGCCCAAGCTGTTGCTAGAGACCAAAGATGTGTCTCCAGGAAGAAGGTGTAAGGATTGTCCTCTCCAAGCCCCTGGAATGAGAAGGACCAGAGGAAAGGTCTTTCTCTGATTACTACTGATCTTAAATAAGAACAATATTTTCTGGCTTTATCCTGAGAAAATGTTGACTTCTTAGTTTTTCCTAGTAGCAGTCTACAGAGAAAGGTTACTACTGTACCAAATCTAGGAGTTTCCAGTCACTTTGGAGCTGGATCTTTCCTCTATTCCCAGCTGACTGATATCCTGCTCTGAAATCCCAAACTTTTTCACCGGACAAAAATAAAAGATTCCCAGCCCCATCTCCTCACAAACCTCTGTGGAACCCTCATAGCAGGGAGAAGTGCACAGCTGATGGAAGGGACAGAACAGCCTGAGTGCTGCCTGTAGTTACTACACTAGTTAATACTCCTAGTAGTTAATATCACTTCTGCCTGAAGTATTAGCCCCTGCATCTTACCTGAGATCATAAGCCACCTCAAGTTTGCCACTCTGAGGCTCAGTCTGGCCTTCCACCTCATCCAGTGTGGCCCCAGTCTCTCAAATTCATGCCCAGTTTCCCCTTCTTTTCCTGTTTTTGTGCACGTTTTCTTCTTGCTTCCTGTCACACTTCAGTGCTCCCTGTGCTTGAGAACAAAACTCTTGACAAATGTCACTGGCAGTTTACTACCATGAGCTTTAGACAGCTGAGGTTACACATCAACCTCTGTTTGCATACCATAAACACCTCAAAGATGAGCAGCAGCACTTTCAGGGACAAAATGTTAAAAGCAAAGACTTTTCAGTGTCAGTGGCACCACCCAGCCCTATGGTCACCTAGGGGTGGCTCCAAGCCTGGTCCTGACCACAGCACCCATGGAGGTTTTCCAGTGGAATTCAAGAATAAGGAAATCCAGAAGCACCAGGTACAGCGTTGTCTTTTGCTTTCACTTTATGTTATCAAATATTACTCAGTTTATTGCTTGGTGGACTGATGGTCACCCTGCGTGGCAGCTGGTGACTCAAAGGCAGCACCCTGTCTGAGACAGTGCCATGGGTGTGACATAAGCCTACACCCATGGGCTCAGGGATCAAACTGACATGGGTGGATGGTGGGACGGAAAACCTTGCTGGCTAGAAGTCATGACATTCACTGAGCACCTACTTCTTAGCCTCTGATTCATCCTGAAAGCAGTGCTGGTGGACCCCACAATGCTCACACAGCCGCTTGCCCAGCCACATGTCACCCCCTCACCCTCACCCTCACCCTGCACGAATGGGATGAAGCAGAAGTTCTTCCAGACAAGAAAAGCCTGACTCATGTCACTAAATACAGCCAACGGGACAAGTTTCTTCCTTGTCTGCTTGACTCCCATCCAGCAGAAGAGCTCTTGAACCAGGTGGCCAGAAGCAGTGTCTGGGTTTAAGGTGTTGCTGAATGATGTGCCTGATGAAACTGGCAGAAACTACACCAGGGTCCCTTAAATTACTCATGACTCATGCATCTATGAAGTCATGCCCCTTTCCTGTTTATCTTTTTTATCATTTTTTATATATTGTCTGATACTATGTCAGCTCTAGTGTTTTATTAGACTTCCAGGTCAAGCGTTGTGAACTTATTTGTCATTGTCTTGTGCAATAAAATAACATCTTCCATCTTGTCAGCAAAATATTTTGGTTTTCAGTGAGGATTTCATTATTCTTTGCAACATATGTAGTTCTCCAGATGTCTGAATGCTTATAGAGTCAATACAGGCTTCCAGCATTTATAATGAACAGATTACATGTGTTTTTCTCACAGCATGTCCAAACTTCCCTCTTCATGGCCTCTGACTCCATTATTTCATGTCCTTCTCATATGTGAACTCTTAAACCTAATACTTCAACATTAGCCTGGCTGAGATAGTAGTTTTGGTTTATGTTTTATTCTGTATAGCTTTGAAAAACAGGGCTGGAAAGAGTTTTGAGAGGTCATGAGAGAGAAAAAGAGAAAGAAAAATTCAGCCAAAAGTCTCTTAAATTATGATCAAATGGTAAGTGACTCTGCAATCTCACAGCATTCTGGGTCCTGGGACCAGAATATATGCAGAATATCTGATATATCTGGCTGATATATCAGGGTACAGGCTTGGGTTTGTGGCTCAAGTGGGAAAGGATGTCTTAAGTTTCTCAGGTATGTGAAGTCTTTGGTGGATTTTCCCTATTTCAGACATCAGAGTCAGAAGGAAGTCCCTGCCACTGACAGTGGATTGATGGTCAACATGTGCTGGGGAGGATGAAACAGGGAAACCTTATGAATATGATTGTTTAGCAAAAAATTCTGAAAATATGAAACTTAGAATCAAAATAGAAATGAAAGCTAGCTTTGAGTCATAAGATACAGAGCGCTAGTTACTATATAACCAAAAAACAATAGCCTAACCAGCTGAAGGAGAATCCTTGTTGATGAAACAATGTCCTTCTGCTGACAGAGAATCCAAAGGTCAAGCAGCAAGAGAAGAATTTGTAAGGCTTTTAGAGTTTAAAATGTAACATTGTATGGTAATGTAGTAGTTCTTATAGTCTATATGTAAATTCTTTAGTATGTGTGTCATGTACTGGTTGGTTACTGGAAATTAGAATAGTCACTATAAAAAAGGATATAATGCATTGTAACAAGAACTTCGCTCTCTTAAGCTCTCTCCCCTTGCTCTTAGCTTCTCTCCCATAGCTCTTAACCTCTCTTACTTTTACCCCCTCTTACTTGCACCTCTCTCTCTCTCTCCTCTCCAGTCTCTCTCTCCCTCCCTGACCACATGTATGCTGAGGCTGGTGGTGGAAACAGGTCTCTTCCTCCGTCTACCCAAATAATAAATTGCTTATACCTGAACAGCTTGACCCTGGAGAAGTCTCTCACCGTGTGTGATTTGTACATCTATAATCATGGGACTACACAGGGAAAAAAATTATGTTAATAAATTGGGTAAGAAGGCTGAAATGCAACTAACACGTGTGTTTGTCTTAATATTTTCACAAGCTTTTAAATGCTGAAAACTGAAGAAATGCTCAGTTGTTTGAGTTGCTTGAGTACTGCAGGAGAGTACAGTTACACGAGATATGAGCACAGTTGCAGTTGTTATGTGACTGAGTATTGCCTGCCTAGTGCAAATAATGCCAAAGCAGTCACCACACCACATTGCCAGTATTCATCTCACTGCTTGGAGAAAAGGAATGACTGACAAGCCAAAACCAAGTAATGCATTGCAAGAACCACTGCAGCACTGATCTGATCTGATAGTGCTAGTCTAGTAACACATCTGGTTAAAGAGCAGGGAAATAGTTCATGCCATGATGATCATATGATATAAATTATGTATGGCTTCAGCTGCCCTGTGCTCATGCTATCCCCTAGCACGAAGCTGCTAATTTCCTGCCTTCATGCCGTGTGCTAAATTTCTATCAAATAATTTAGTTTGCAAAGGAGGTCTATGGGTCATCTGCTCCTACACTTCACCCAAAGCAGAGCCAAGCTTGCAGTTGGATGCTTAGAGCCCTGGAACTTCGAGAATCTCCAGTGATGGAGGTCCCCTCTACTTCCAGCATTGACTATCCTGATTATTGTAAGCTTTTTTTTTATATATAGCAGTTGCAACTTGTAGGTGGAAAGACTGGTTGTATCTTCTCTAAAACATCCAATTAAGGCTGGGTTTGCTCCAAGCTGCACAAACCCAGATGCTCTTGGAGTCTTTCCTCTTATATCATACTCCCCAGTCCCTAGCTATTCTCCACTGGACTTGTTCCCATATGTCAATGAGCTCATTGTACTTAGGAGCTCCCCAAAACATTTTCTCAGCTGTAGTTTCTAACCCTCCATTGTTTTCAAGCTTGTAAGATCAAGAATGATTAATCTATTTATTTAAAGGAAATAAAAGAAAAAGTCATATAAGGGCACAATCTCTGGGCTGTCTCTGCATTTAACATTAGACAGATGGCTCACATTCCACCTGAGTCTCTGGAGGCACATGCAGCCCAGATCTAAATGGGGAGCTGCTCAGCTGCAGCCATGTCAAATGCTGACCATATGTCACAATGGCTAGTGTCAAGGAGAAGAGGGGAAAATACAGCTTTACAGTCCTGCTCAAGTGTCCTGAAAATCAGCACCAAAGTCTCTTGTACTGTCTTCTGTTTGCTGTAGATCTTAGAACAACACGCAAATTTCCTGTCATCAGCTGTCAGGCAAGTAACCCTCAAAGGATGAAAGTCAGAATACGTAACATCTTCTAATGGCTTGTTCTGGAGTAAATTCATGTGGGACCACAGAAGCAGAGAAGTGTCACTGGCCACTTATAAAACAGAAAGCTTCATTTGGAGGTAAGGATGCAAGCAATAGCCCATATGGAGGTGAGTACAGGAGGATGGGAGAGATGACAGCAGTTTCATACAGCCTAGAGTAATGGAAAAAATTAGACTGGTGTCCAACTTTTAAAGGAAAATGTTTCTCACTTTTAAGGAAAATGTTCACTGTATGGAGAGCCTCAGCTCTGTACTGAGAATTAGTCCCCTGACCTCAGCTAAATTAAACGCTAGAACCTCACACAGCCATTCCAATAGTGTCACTCAAGATGCATCCTAGGGTCCCATTTCTAAAAATGCTACACAGAAAACACATAATAATACAATCAGTACATAAAAATAATGCAAAAATCATCAACACATCAATATTGATGACCTCCATATCAATTTATTACTTGAATAATACACCAAAAAATGTAATTGTTTTCCAAGTACACATCTGTAGGCAACGATGTGTATGAAATATACCCAGGTGTCTAGCCAAAGGTATTGGAAAAAAGTACATTTGGGATGTGCCACAGACTTACACGGTTATCTTTGACAGACAGTCTTTGTGGTGCTTATCAAGGTTCAGAGACCATTAACATGTTTCAGTTTGGGCACTCAGATTCATGCAGTGTCTTACTAGACAACAAGAAAATTTTAAATTGAGCTGGACAATCACCTAACAATAAAAAGCGATGGGTCTAAGGATCATATGTTTGACTCTCCTGCCACAAGTAATGGCCAGCAGTTGTACCACAGAAACGACCGTCATATCAGTGCTGTCCCGGCGTGGGCCAAAAATAATTGTGCCATTGCTAGGCACGACTCAAGAAAAAAGAATTACTTTTGTAGCTGGGAAGAACCAAAGAGCACCACATCCATCTGCTTGCCTTAGGGCCGGCTCAGTTTGGTGTTTATGCCGAGCTGGGCGGTTCGGCGGCTCCGCTCGGGCAGCGCGCACGTCCCGCTCGGCCGGGAGCCGGCTCCAGCCGAGCGCCGCGCTCCGCTCGGGTCAGCGCCGGGCTCCGAGCCCCGCTGCCTGCGGGGGAGCGCGGCTCCAGCAGAAGCCGCTTCTCGGAGGGTGCAAATGACACGCTTAGCAGCCCTGAGGAGGAGCAAAGCACACCCAACCGCGCTGTTCTGGAGTCAGCCACGCTCCTTCCCAAAGGCTGCCCCCTCTCCTTCCCTGGGGAGCGGAGCCTGAGTCGCGGCAAGGGAGGCGCACGGCAAACCTGGGAAGGAACAGACTAAAGGCAAGGGAGCCAATAACTGCCGAACTGGAATTAGGGTCTTGGTGGGAGGCTGAGAACAAATCTGTCATACTCAGCCTCTCTTTCAGCTATTGCAGAGCAGGACATTACATCTAACAATGAGCCCAGCAGGTAGCGTATAGGAACAATATGGGGCTGAGGGAGCTGCCGCTCTCCCCTCTCTGTTGCTTCTTATAAGTATGCTTACATAAGTATACTCATTATTTATGTAAGACTAGAATCCCAGATTCTCCATCTTAACAATAGCCAAAAGAAAAAAAAAATCTTGCTGACTGTTTAGCACCTTCAGAGAGCAGTGTAATGAGGAAAGTGGAAACTCCCATTCAGCTGACATGGAAAGATGCAGTAGCACTGCAGGCACTTTGGCTTCTCAGGGTTTCCAGCTTCTGTTACTGCTGGAGGACCCCTGTCCTAACCCTGCTTCCCTCCCACACCTGACAGAATCAATTCCTAGCTATTATGGAATGTTCTCAGCTAATGAGAACAAAACTGATAGGAAAGCTCCCCATAAAAACTAACCAAAAATGGGAATACATGGGCTAGTTTTTGCCAGAAGTAACACAATGATGTCGTAAAGTAACTGGGAGTGTTGCTAACTGTGAACAAAGGGAAAAAGTAGAAGGGCTCTGAGAATGGCCTATAATAAAAAAATGAGCTGAGCATCTCACAAATAGACAAAAATTGACCTGGCTACACACTGAAAAAAAAAAAAAAAAAAGCCTACATTGAATTACCTACTGGAAGAGGTGACATGATGTTTATTTCCTAAGCCACCATAATACCTATGGATCACACTGCACCTGAAAGAGTGTGGCAGACTCCATAGGATCTACTTTATAAAATTTGTCCTGAACCCAGGTTTTAAGGGCCCAGTCCTTTAAGGATGACTTTACAGAACAACTGGAGCTACTTCCAAAAGAGGGGGTTTCAGTGCATGCATGTGTCCAAACAAACTGGATGCTTTTGCAGATCTGTCCCTACCTGTGCATACTAATTGATTTCCAAAATTTGACATAAATGTAATGTAGAAGATAGTCCAAGTACTCAGGCCAGTTTGCAATCTAAACAAGAGAAGTGGCAGTGTAATTAAGATAGTTTGTTGGTTTTTTTTAAGAAACACCAGTTGCTGATGCTGTTAACACTCTGAGCACATTTCTTAATTACAAGATGTGCACTACAGTCCCTTTCCTCAGTCTGTTTGTGTGGGTGCTCTGGGATCCTTCACTTTCAGCACTGGAGTCTGTCCTTACAGATTAACACAAAAGAGCAGAGTGTGAAACACTGTAAATCAGGAAGCATACGGAAATAAACCCAAGGAGTGAAAGACAAAGTAGGAGGAAAACTATATTCATAAAGGCAGTAGGGCTAGGCAAATATTATATTTGGTATATAAGGCTATATATTACCATATAAATGCTTCACATAACTATTCCATACTCAGAACTTTTAATATTCTGTGGAGATCACATACACGTGGTCCTAAATACTTCACTCACTGAACATATGAAATATCCCTGCTAAAACAATTGCACAGGATCTAGGGGAAAAAGCCAAATAAAATTATCAGTTAGATCCTTTTGTATGGGAGATCAGCCATTCACACATTTTAATGTTCTTTTAAGTTACTGGAAGAAAATCAAGACAACAAGAAGCTCATGACAGTAACAGACCTTGATATTTGGTTCATTTCATGGGGGATTTATGAGAGATTACTAAGATTGCTTTCCCTAAAGTGGACTAAGCTTCTATACTTTGACCCTGAACTCTAAAGTTATAAGAAACCAAATAATATCCATAAATTCCATTTTTCTTAAGAGGGAACAATGCACTGCCCTGTCTCAAATTTTTTTCTTCTAAATGATGGAAATTCTAATATTTGCACCTGTTAAAATTGTACCAGGAAAATAATTCAGAGAATACTGCATAAGAAAGGTGTACATTTGTGTGGTACAAACTCCACTATTGCTCTTAAATGACTGAATGTTTACCATTAAGATAAACTAGCCAGAAGACCCAGGAGAGGATAAATGAGAAAATAGAGGTGAAATTAGAGGCTTGTAAAATAGGACTGAAAAAAGGCAGTTATTCATTTCTAGCCCTATTAATTTGCTGCTGAAATATGACTTCCTGCTGTGAAACAGAATCAATGGTCACAACTGAGAAAGGAATTAAAAACATCATCATAATAAACCATTTCATTTCATTTTCATTTAATCCTCATATATTCATACCTGCTTTCTGAAGGTGGTAAAGTATGCATATTCTTGTCAATTTAGCTACTGACTGAGTTAAAAGTGTGGGGTTTTAAAAGAAATTATCATTGTCTTAAGGGATAATGCATTATGATTGAATTGTCTGAAAAGCAAAGAATAGTAGGACCTAGAGGAAATAGAAAGTGGCATTTTATGTGTCTGTTGAATTCATCACTTTTGTCTAACTCCAGACAAACCTTGAACTATAAATTAAATACTTCTCTAAGCAATGATAGTGCAGCCTCAGGCTGCCTCCTTTTTTGGTGTGTTGTGGGTTGCTGAGGGATGAGGAAGAAAAAAGAACTGCTCTGGAACAAGGACCAGCTTCCTCAATCTTGAGAGACAGGGATGGTGATGAAGAGTGCAGATGGTGGTTATTCCCACTGAAGGAACATTCTTTTGCTTCTGATTGCAGAAAGTCTGTCTGTGTAGGCACCTTTCTTTTCCTAACCAAAACTAGTAATATCAGGCAGTAAAAGATGTGTCAAGACTAGGTGTGGATATACATTTACAGTTCCTCCAAGCTCAATTTGCAGAGACATCCCTGCTCTCAGTCCAGCTGAGTATTTGAAGCGGAACCTGCAAAAAAAACAGAGTGCAGTAACAGGCCCTTGTTAAAGGGAATCCACATCATCTCTATTAAGGCTGATTTGGTGATCTAACTTTTGTACAATTTGAAAAGCCAAAATTAGCAGACAAGCTCCCTTTTAATGTCAACAGAGATGCCTGAAGTAACTAGCTGCATATCTCCTTGTTTGTTGAGATAAAACTGAAGCATATTTTAACATAAAAAATATTTGTCAGCTGGGTCAAATATATAGTAACTCTTAAAATACTACCAAGAATGGCAAATCAAGAGACAGTTTTTGTCTACATATATAATTTGTCTTAAGTGCACAGTGTACACTAATAAATGGGATCCTGCAAACTTACACTGGAGATATTGAGTGCATTATTGAGTGCTGTAACGTTTGAGTGTTCCAAAGGGCAAAAGTATATTTGACTGCCTGGCTGGAAATACTGTTCCACATATTAGGAAGGAAAATCTGCGTGTGATATGGCCCTTCTAGGCAAGCAATAAACTGTGGATAAATTGTGCTGGACTTGTAATAATGGCCTCACTACTGTCAAATGCAGGAATAGTGGGAAGAAATGCAAGAAGGCAACAGACAGTCCATTACCAGATTAAAAATCTACATTCTGCATCTATGGAAGAAGCACTTTATTAGGGCCCACTAACATATATTCGTATCACAAAGGATAATTTCTCAGACTTCATTACATCTGTTGAAAGAATTTAGTGTATATGGCTGAAATTCAGCATGATGTTATAAATAATTCACATTGGCAAAGACCAAAGCGCAGGCATTGATCACATAATTAATTGATTTATCTGCCCAGAGAAGAGCTGCCAAACCTTTGTTCATTGGCATGGTGGTTACTCCTGTGATTAGTCCTGCTGGTTACTGCCACCTTGGCTCAGCCTGGAGCTTGCCCTTCCCATAAAAAGTCCTCCACAAAGGAATGGACATGGATGTAAACTGCTAGTGATTGCTTTGTAATCATAAAGTTTGTATGTTGAGTTGTTCTCTCTCGTGGCCCATTTTCTTTTAACAATAACATTTGAAAAAGATACCATGCCTGAAGATATATGTGATTAAGATGCTCTTAATACAGCCTTGATCTAAGCTATATTACTTCTATAAAAATATAAATAAAAAGGAATTTTAAAACACGTTAAGGACTGCATGGTACTCCAGTTTCCTATCTGCCTTTAATTCCACATGCATATTTGGATGCTGTTCTGGGTGAAGGATGATGAGTGAGATGTTCTGTTCCAGGAGAATCAGTGCTCTGGGTAGTCCCATCCTTGCTGTCTCTGGACAAGCAGCAAGTAACAAAAATGACAGACTTTTCAAGATCACATGCCACACCTGGGCATGAGGAGATGACCCTCTCCCCCTGCCCTCTTCTAAAGTGCTGCACAGAAGAAGGTCGCCACGGACCAGGCTCTAGCTGAGGATTGCTGCTTCCCTGGCCGTATCCAGCTGAAGTCACGGCTGCCCTTTCCATCACATGTGGCTCCATTTTGTCACCTGTACTGGGATGGACCCTCACAAAGTCCTGCAGAAACAGCAGAGGTCTTGGCTGTTGATCAAGGCAGTGATCAGGGCAGAAAGGCCTTGTCCAAACAGTAAAGCTTTTTTGTCTCAGCATTTGGAAACACACTCCATTTGGAAATTTCATTTCTGTGTGTTTGTGTGTGTGTGTGCTATAAACAAAATGCTCTCACATTCATTCAGGCCAGTTTTGCACTGCGCTGAATCCTGACCAGCAACAAAGCTGTCTCCTCTCCCTGCAGACTCTAAAGAGAAGCAGCAATGACTCACTGGTCTTCACATGGAGATTTCACACGTTTGCCTTAGCATATATGCCAGTTCCACTCCATATAGCCTGTTTAGCTTATGGCACTGCTGGAAGGACGTACAGCACCTCCACATCCCTGCTGTGCAAGATAAGTACACAGTACTGATATGAAATGTAATTGATTTCACTGGCACAGCCTGTCTTGCAGTTCACAGGCAACAATCTCAAATAATTTAAAGAGATCAGTAATCTGATATTAAATTGCAACTATTAATATGTGATATTGCTTTTTCAACCACCCCAGTGAACTATTTGCAATGGCTTCCTTTCTTTCTTTGTAACTTCAGCCTCCTTCTTTCTTTCTCCTTCCATTTATATCCTTCAAATATACTTATCTGAGCACTCCTGAAGGATGATATGTAGGAAAAAAAGCTATACCAAGACATAATTACACTGGCATAGCTAACAGAAAAGACCTAGATGTTTCAAATGTCAGTAGATCTGAAGATGTGTGGGCAGGATTTACAACACTGGTATGTTGCCACTGGTTACTGACTGCATTTTTAACCTTCCCACTGCTGGCTAGCAGTGTGAAAAAGCATAAGTCTGGGAATTTAACACTAGAAATAAACAAGCTCATTACAACCCTCTAAAATTTATTGTTTTGAAGCTGAGACAAACAAGAGGAAGGATTGTATAAAGGTTAGAAAGGAGCTCTTTCTTCCTGATAGGCAGCCTACACAGCACCTAACCCTTCCAGTTTGCTGGCATGCAGCTGTTTCCTCTGCTGGATCAGCCCTGAGGACCAGTTTTGGTCACTCCATAGACGGGAAAGGAAAGAGTGAAGCTTTAAAATACCGGCAGTGTTTTAAAGGCACAGCTATCTCAGGCAAATAGAGTTCCACTGTCAAAAAGTTGGCAGAGGTCTCCTGCTGAGAGTGAGCAATTTGGAGACACCAAGCAATCTGACAGACTATTAGACCATATAGTGGAGTCAGACATATAATCTGAAGCAGGGAGTAGTTGCTTACAGGGGTGCTACACCCACATCTTAGGTTTGATGAGTGAGGACCAAGGAGAAGACCAAACTTCTTGAGCACATAATGGTGGTATTATTACAGTGCTTATCTAGGTGGAGGAGAACAAATTTGGGACAGGATTCCATGAAAAACCAGAATATGTGAAAGGAGACACTGAGAAAAAAAAGCCTTGCTGTATGTGATTGCACTTCATATGTTGTGCAAAGAGGGGGGATACTCCCATTCCTTCTGAGAAGTGCTCATTGCAACAGAGTCCTGGCTAGGAGGCCCCATACAAGCTAATATCATAAACTGGGGAGAGTTGCATGGGACTAAAACTATGTTATTACCCTTAATTAGACACCCAAATGAAAAAATAGCCTCATATCTAAAACACTCACTGAGATAAAGGCAACCACACCTGCTCAGCACCTTGGCATTTCACAGGAACTTCACTTCAGCAAGGAGGGAAATTTCACTGGAAGGTCTGAGCATCCAACTGCTCCATTACTGTTAACCCTAAATGTGCATTTAGAAGTCTTTTAGGCAACCACATTAAAAACTGTATTAAACCATTCCTGGTCTCAAAACAATATTTGCTGTTTTGTAATTATCTTGGAGAGAGCAAACTGTAGATGTCAGAGCATTGCCTTTGCTGAAAACAAACTCTGTGCCGATCGGCTCAAAAATTCCAGCTGAGAACGATATAGAAGAGATAGTGCTCTACTCGTGCTGCAGTGCATGTGATTAAACAGCTCTTCCATTTAAAGACCTTTAGGAGAATGCCAGTCTGTTCCTAGTTTTAACCTTTAAAATGCAGCAAGGACTTCAAGAGCGACTTTGGCATTTCTCAGTGTAACCCACACCTCCCACACGCAGCAGGGATGACTTTACAAGCAAAGCAGCAGGGAAACAGACATGTATGAATATACAGTCTGTATATGAATGTACAGTCTGTGGACCCCTGTAAAAGGATGCATGTCTCCCAGAATTTCACCTGTATTCCTCTTGGCATCATTCTAACTCCTCATGCTGAAAAGTGGTGTCATTTTTAGCCTCATTAATTTTCAGGGCTTCCCCTTCCCCCCTGCACTTAATGCTGGCAAGTTAGCTACCATGAGTAAAGCAGGCGGCAGAATTTTTTGTCTCTCTCGGAGTGGTAATTAAAGTTGCTAAAAAATAATAAAAAAATTAAAGAAACGTGAAGTTCTTCCCAGGAGCAATGTTCTCTGATCCAAGCATCAGCTGCTTTTGTAGTTGCGAGCTATGGAGATGAGATTGTCTGGGATCCATCTGTCCTGCCCCAACATGTCAGAATCGTGGGGTATAGCTCAGCTGCTAGGAGATTTCTTATTCCTAATTCATTCTGAAACAATGCAGTGGGAGCAAAATCATTGATGCTTTCACCAACTCAATTTCTTGTTTTGTTTGCTACTGCTGGGGAATAGGAATTTTCGTATAAAGCTCATCTTTTATCGCTTCCTCGTGAAAATAATTTTATTATGCCTTCTATGATAACTTTTCATTGGACTTTCTAGCTTTTGGTGTAACATAAGGACAAGATTTTTTTGAGAAGTAGGCATCAGGCTTCCCATCAGCAAAAGCCTTCATACAGGTTGTATATCCTTAATCTAATGTTTAATTTCTTTAAGTAATGGATTTACGTATGAGCTGTTTGCCCTGTTCTTTGGCTGTGAAGCCATCACTGTACCTAAAGTTATGGCTGGTCTGCATTCCAGCCTAGTACTTGTAGGGCTCAAGCATTTTCTGTTACTGTTATTAGCTGTACTGCTCTGTACAGCTGAAACTTTGTGACTGAAGTGATGGGAAAGCTGAACTGAAATGTTAAAATAAAAAAATCTCTGCTGCCCTGGGGCTGCCCCTGGGGCCCACCCTGTGATACTGCCAGCAGTGCACACCACAGGATGACACTGTGGGTGACCTGACAAGAACCCAAAATAATGTGAGTAAACCTGCTGTGAGCCTGGAGGGTCCTCAACCTGCTGAAGATGGCACTTCGGCAGGGTGGATGCTCGGGGCCATGTCCACTTTTCTGTCTGAGGATGTCACTCTGCAATGGCCTCTTTTTCCCCACTACTGGTTCTCACATTAAACATCAAGGAAAACGTGCAGTGCAAAGAATGGACTTTTTTATTCACACTGCACAGGGGGTCAATGGCATTTCTCAGAGCCAGTGTCCCGTTTAGCTGGGAGGATGAAGAATATCCTTCTGTTGGCTCCATTTTCTTGTACAGACCACATGATATAGAGCAGGTGAGGTGAACTAAGATGCATCCATCCAGCAAATTTTTTTTCTGAGTATTTTGTAGCTTTACAATTCTCTGTATTATCTTACATCAAAATCTAGCTGAGCAGATTATTTATCCTTAAATTCCAAAACTTTAAGTGATCATTGAAGAAGTATTTATCCATTTCAAAACATTTAAAAATGCTATACCTGACTAATATAAAACCATATCATATATAGTTATATGTCAGATGGAAAGGAAGCGCCATTTAAAAAAAATAAAACATTAAGTAATAGCTATGGAAATTTGTAAAATACATTAGGTAAGACTTGAACCATCTGAGAGTCTGAATTTCATACTTTTGGTCTATAGAGTGGATTTCAGCAAGTTCATTTGACTTATTTTAGAGACCTGAATGTTACTGCAGTAGTTTCACACCACTAGAAGATACTAGGAATAACTAAATTCCTCATGGCACATATTATAGAACACACAAATGCATTCATCTTCTTGGTCTGGTGTTTGCTGGGGGGAGTTGTTTTGATTTTGGGGGATTTTCTTTCCATTTTCAAACATATTTCTAAGTGTAATATGTGTACTCAATATTTGACCATAACATACAAGCAAAGAGCACTGCAAATGTCTGTTCATGGAATCTGCAATGTCTAAAAATCACATGAGATTTTTTCCAGGCCCAAATTTCAAGCCCATGACCACATGCCAAAGATAAAATGATGAGAATTACAATAGAGGGGAAAAATTTCTTCATCACTGAGAAGCCTTTGGTCAATATAATGATGAATTTTTTTCAAGACAATGTTTTGATGGGACACGTGGTGAATATCTGGGGACTATTCAAATGCTGGAAATGTATTTAAGTTGGAGTAAATCCACCCACTCAGTTCCAAAATATTGCTGAAAGGAAAATCTGTGTTAGGCAAAAAATAAATCTAGAGCTATCAGAAAACCTGAGGTCACAGGAATTGTAAATTAAAAAAAACCCAACATATTTACTCATCTCACTATGCCGTTCTTTGAATATTATGGCCTGAAACTAAGGCTATAGGCCAACACTTGATTCTGCTTGGCCATCAGCATCCACTTACTGTGAGGGAGCAGTGGTTGCAGAACCTCTCAGTTGTCAATTCCCATAATATTGCATGAATCTTGTTGTGCCTGACAGTTTTTATGAAGCCCAAGCTCCATGAGACTGAAAAGTCTCCTGAGAACTCCATTTTTTGATTACAAGGAGAAAAAGCAATGTTGTAATCGTCACGATTGTAGAAACAGGAGAAAAAAATTATCTTTGCTCTGCTCCCAATATGCCAAAATCTCATTAACCCAGAGGCAAATTAAGCATCTCTGAGAACCCACTATGTTTATTTTTTTTTCTTTCTAAGCAGGAAGAAGAGGAAGTCAGAGAGGGTTCTGACAATTTTAAAACCCTGTAAAAGCAATACTGGAATTCAGGCCATTAACTTCAGCTGAAAACAGAGAGAAAAATAGACTCCTGTCATTAAGCCACAAAATTTTGATACAGCTGTATGGTAAAGTGCAGAGTGTTTTTTTTTTTTAAATCACCAAATCACAGGGACACTACCAAATGAAACTGCCAGACAGCATACAAATAATGAATAAACATTGTCTGCAATTCCTTTTCTCGGAATTAACAAAATTGCCCATTTTTTACCTGTTCAAATTGAAGGATCTCAAAGAGGATTTCAAAGAGGGACAAGCCTGACATAGGTTGCTTTGCATAGTCATCCTATTGTATATCAACAAATAAGCAAGAGCTGCATTTTTTATTTCTTCACACCCATTTTAGTATCAGCCCAGTGGAACTATTGCACTGAACACTGTATCATGTGCTCATTGTGTTTTATATGTGCTTGGAGTAGCGCAGGGATCCTTGTTAATAAATTTCTTCTGTGCAGCAGATGTATGTGGCAGCCATGTATGATCACAATACACAATAGGAACTGCTCATTTCTACACTGTTTCTAGGGAAGTAAAGGGTTACTAGGGGAAGTGGTGCTTTATCACACATTCACCATTGCACATAAAAAGCCTAGAAGACCAAAATGCTTACACTGAAGTCTCCACATTTCTGTAATTAATACCACAATGATCTATTTTGGATATGGTTAGCATATGCTTTCTGTTCAATATATGTATAGTTAATGATATCTGGGGACATGCATGAAAGGGAGAGAAAAATCTTCTGAGAAGTACTGAGAAAGGAAGAATTTGCTTCAGTACTGGAGGGCAGAGCTTCTCACCACATCACCTCGGCAGAGCTGCCTCTCGGCTGGGGGTGGGGAGGCAGCAGCACCAGACACCATAAGTCTCATAGAGCTGGCAGACTGTGTCTGCACAGACTGTGAGATCAAAACCCACATGTTTCTCTTTCTAATGACCCTTTTTCATAACCAGGTTTTGGGCTGTATTTTATTTTCTAGCTAATTTGTTAAGTTAGTTTCTAGACTGACAGCTGAAGAGAATGATTTTATTGATGCCCAAGAACCAGTCCAGACACAGTCCTGAGTATTACAATTGATTCCAAGCCTTCATGTTTCACATCATCAATTGCATTACCGTGAAATAGGTGTCAGATGTGACCACCTCAGTACTGCCTATGCAAAGCATGGCAAAGACCTGCCAAAATTTTTTTGAATGTGTGAAAAGAGCTGAGCAAGGAGAAAAGCAGGGGATTATAAACCCCAGTCAGTAATCCCTGAATTTGACCTGGAAGGTTTTTTTCACAGTTGATTTTGTAATTTTGTTGAGTCCTTGATGGCAGAAACAGAGCTATAAAAGTAGCAGTAGCATATTGCCTTATCTCCTGAAAACAGATCTGAGCTGCACCACCTCTTGTTGCAGTTGGTGGTACCCTTTGACCAGCACTGATCACTTTGGACATGCAGTTCTGAAGTCACAGGCCTCATTACTCATTACATTTTTGCTGAACTATGCTATATTACTTTCACTGACTTACGCAGAGCTGTGCATACCTCATGCTTTGCCTCCCCCACAAACACCTTTCTGTTTTTTCCCATAGATAAATCCCCACTAAGCTCGATTCCACTCATCTGCGCACGTGCAGCTCATACTGTACACTTCTGCACCACGTTGTGTCACATCCCATGTTACCTGATTAAGATCAGTAGCTGGGAGTTGATTAATTGACTTTTCAGAAGTTCAACTTGTAAGTTTCCCATCTTTCCCATTATACACAGGGAATAAAATCAGAGCTTAAACAAGCACAAGAAATGGTTCATTTCCTTCCTGAACTCATCACCTTAAATTACTGTGAAGGTCCTTAGATGACACCAGGACTTCCCAAATCTTCCCACAGACTGCATCAAAATATCTCAAGCCTGAACCAAGACTTATCAAACACTCAATTCTGCAAGTTCTCCACTACTGGGGGGCTGGAGACTGTGCCCACAAGCTTGTGGCATCCCTCTGCCTCCCAGCTTCTCCAGCACAGAAGTCCACCAAATCTCCAAGGAGAGGATCCCCACTTCCCTCAATGGTGTAAAACCAAGGACAGCCTATTGTTGCAGTCAGATACTTCTAAGAAGCGGTATTAGAATGAAACCCCAAATCTACGTGACCCCACCAAGTCAGCAGCCTCAGCAAAACTTAAGCTTCCCCAGAGGGACTTTATGCTTTATAGGAACTGGCTGAAATTAATGCAGCCTCAAATCCATAAGCTAAAACTAAGGCACTGCAGAAGCACGCTCACCACCCTCCTACAGGTTATCTGACAGCATTTTTGTTTCCCAGAATGTTCATTACTCACTCCACTCTGATGAAATTCATGACTACTAAAGTCAACTCCTACTGATCTCCCTGGATCACAGGTTTTACCCGCAGTCATTTGAAGAAAAATAACCAAAAAATGTCCAAGGCCTGAAAAAATTGCTGTAAACCAGCAATGGAGTGTGGCTATTTGCCTGCCAGATTTATTATGGTCTTTATTTTATAAGTTACCACAACGTTTTTGTCCCCAAATGGTCCATTTTGAATTTTAAAGAAGACTGTAGCTTTTTAAACTTTGAAAGCAGTTCTTAGAATCAAGGAGACTGTTGTTCAAAACATGAGCAACATAGTAGCAAAATTATTTTTATTTCCATGGTACATCAACCACTAAATGCTTTACAAAACCAAAAAGCTTATGTTCAACCTTGGACTTAAAATTAAAGTTACGACTTCCTTTAAATACCTCATCAAAATAACAAGCCTTAATTATTAAACAAACTAATTAGGGGTTTATACAACCAAGGCTGAATCTCTGCAACAGTACAGAATGGCTCTTAATAAAAGAGCTATGCTATGGGTGGGGCAAAGCAATAAATGCAGCCTGATTTTTTTTTTTTTCCTTTATCAATCTCTACATAAAAGAAATACTTAAAGGGATATACTCACACGGTGAAAAATTAAAAGATATGCAATTTTTTACTGAAATCTGTCTAAAAACTAGCTTCGAGGATCACAAGTTTTATGTATTGGTGAGCATACATATTGAAAAAAATGAGAATGGTGACTGATGCTTGAGGCATCTCCAAAGGTTTTATAGTATCCTGTGTCTCAGTACCGGCTCTTATGCTTCTTATCCATTGATACAGTTCTCCAAATAGAGGACATAAATACCATCCAGGTTTTAAAACATTTTATTTGCATATTAAAAAAATTGTGCATTCCAATAATTAAAATCATTCGAACAAAAAAAAAAAAAAAAAAATAATATAAAAAAAAAACACAGCAAACAAAAAAAATGGCACTCGATTAACGGCATTTTACAGCTCGCAGGACCTTGGTACAGCTTTGCATTTATTCGTGTGTTACTCTAGTTTACTGTAGTCCCACCCAAGTTCTTCTTTCATCAACATGCAAGCTCTTTCATGCCACCAGGACCAAAGCCAGACAGGCAGAGGGAAAGGCAGCGCCTTCATTCAGTGTCAGTAGTTCTCTCTATTCTTTTGATGTGAAAGGGGCAGTACAGTCATTTTAAACTTTATCCAACCTCTTTGCATCTTACAAAGTTAAACAGCTAAAAGAAGTAAAATAAGAAGGCAATGCTTGTGGAATGTACAGTGCATAATTTGGAAGGGCAGATTTCATTACGATTCACCCGCTTGCTTCTCCTGTTCAATTGCTAAAATGGGGGAAAAAAACAGAAAAGGAGAAAACAAAATGAAAATCGAGAATCTGGAATGCATTCACATGACAAGTGCTATAAATTGCTAAAATAAATGTATATTTTTTAGCTAAAGATCAAAACAGGGTGTAAATAATTGTAAATTAAGCGCTGCTAGGCGGTGGGTTCAGGTTTTCGCTGTCTAGCTGACACAGCCGCGTATCCTCCCTCCACCCTACAGCCGCCGCACCCCCGGCTCCCGCCTGCCGCCCCTCTTTGTCTCCTCCCGCCTCCCTCCCTTCATCCTTTCCTCCCTCCCTCCCTGCCCGTCTCCCTCCTTCCCTGCCTCAGTCCCTCCCTCCGTGCCTGCTCTTCCCTGCCGCCTGCCCTCACTCACTTTCTTTTGAAGGCAGCGGGTTTTTCTCTTGCGTCTCTGTCTTCTTCAATTTGGACTTGTCAAATTTCTCGATCTCAGCCATGTCTGGTTTGTCGGACATGTTGGCAGGTGCCTCTCTCTGCGCACGGAGGGGAAGAGCCCGTTACCCCCGGCCAGGGCTGCCCGGCCCCCCCGGCGCCCCCGCGGGGCCGCGCCCGCCGCACCCAGCGCGGGGACCCGCACGCTCAGCCTCGCTGCAAGGGAAACGCTTCACTCCCCACAGATTTAAAAATAATACTCATTTTTACAAGTGTCTGTATAATCCAGCATCCCGGGCGCTGCGGTTTGCCGCCACCCTCCACCGGGGCAGCTCCCACTATCTGCGCGCTGCGGAGTACAATAGGGGGGAGGCACCCGGCGCTAACCGCGCTTTTAACTCGTTAAAGGAGAAGTAATTAAAAAAATATAGCCCTGTGACGGCAACAAAGCCGCCTTGAGCTTCGCACGCCACCGCCCTGCAGCAGCGCGCCCTCAGACAATACCCCCACGCGGACAATAGCCCCCTCCCTCCCTCCCTGCCTTCCTTCCTCGCACCCCCCCGGACAAAGCCCCCGCGCCCTGCCCTGCCCGCGGTCCCCCCCGGCAGGGGTGCCGGCTTCGCGGTGCCTGTGCCGAGGGAGCCGGGGGGTGCCTGGGGGGTGCGGCGGGACCCACCGGTGTCGCCGCGCGGTGATGCTCAGTCCCGCCGCTCGCTGCTGCCGCCGCTCCGCACGCCAGTATAAAGGGCTCTCGCTGGCGGGGCGGTTTTATCCCCGCGCCTATGCAAATGACGGTGATGTCACCACTAACCATTTTGCCGCTTTCCGCGTTTTTCTCTCTCTCTTCTTCTTTCTCCCCCCCGCCTTGCTTCCTTCCCCTCCCTTCATCGCCCGGCCCTCCTCGTCCCCGCGCACACGCGTACACGCACACAAAGCTACACACACACGGACACGCACACAGACACACGCAGAGACACAAGCACAGCTTTGAGCCCGGCTCGTAGCTGAGCATCGCCCCAGTCTCCTCGGTCCCTGCCCCGGTCCCGGCCGACGGGAGGCAGCCGCAGGACGGACCGGGGCGGGGGGCGGCCACTGGCCCTGGCTCCCGGGCCCGTGTCCCGGGGCTCCTGCGTGGCCGGGCCGGGCCGGGCCGGGGCCTGAGACCAGGACAGAGGCAGGGACCGGGGCCAGGGCAGGGCAGCCGCCGGCCACTTCCCGCGGTGGCGGGCGGAGAGCTGTGCTTGGCTGGAGCCGGGCGGTGGCTGTGCTCCACATCCCTGCGTGACTCTCTCCTGCTTGAGCAATATCGTCTCCCTGATAACGTTACTCAAATGTCGGCATTGAGAAGGAGAAGCCGAGACCATCGTCCCTTCAGAGGTCCGGGAGCTGCCGCCGGCGCGCCCCCCCAGCCCCCTCCCCAGTACCCCGCTGCCTTTGCATCCCGATGCGGGGACAGCAAAATCCCATTGCTATTGTCGCTGCAACCCTGCTGCAGTGGAAGAAGGGAACCACCCCACAACGCCCCCAGGCCAGGCTTTGGTGCCGGGCCAGCAGACAATGGCTCTGGCCAGATGCCGCCGGGCCTGCCTCTCAGCCGCTCCCGAGCAGCGGGAGCCCCGGCCGGGCACCGCCCGCCCTGCCCTGCCTGCCTGTGCCCGGAGGGAAAGGGGCTGGGAGCAGGGCCGGGGCCGAGGATGGAGCTCTCGGCTGCGTCAGGGCTGCCGCCTGCCCCCGCTGCGGTGTTCCAGCTGTGCTCGGCAGCTCCCTCGGCTCGGGGGATTCAAATGGGCAGCCCCGAACAGCAATCGCTCCCAACCGCAGCATCATCCGGTTTGGTGGGCAGCTGCTGTGGGGGGGGGCAGAAGCAAGGAGTATATGGGACGCGAGATTCCTGTTTCTGCAAATACGGCACTGGGAAATAGCTGAATTATTCACGTGAAAGAGCCGAGAGACGCCGGGGGGAGTATGTGTGCCTGTGGCTGACTGACAGGGAGATGGGGAAATCTCTGCGCCTTTGTCTGGCAGCAGCCCTGCACGGGAGCAAAGGCACGCTCGCTTTCGAGGTCTGAGGGGGCACAGGAGCAGGCGTGTGGGAATTCACTTAATTTCTGCTCCTTCTGGAGTACCTGAACGTAAACCATGGAGCATATTGCTCCCTGCTCCTTGCCCTCCAGCAGGATATGCGATTCGAGTGTGATTGCTTGTGAATTAGGAGCCCTGAGTCACAAACAGTATTAATACATGCAAGGAGAACTGTAAATACATTTCAGTAAATTCCCTGGGGATGCTGCTTTCTCTGTTCCATGGTTGTCCTCTCCCCCCTGGCTGGCTATTTTTCATAGCATTTCCAGAGCTGTATTTTCGAGTAGGTAAAATCTTGTCCCCATGGCAATCCCAACAATACTTTCTAAAGTGAACCAGGATTTCCAATCAGCCCACAGTCTTCCTGAAGTCGAGCTCCTTTGCATTTGGAGATGTGGTGTATAAAGTCTAGTTTCCTCCTGCAGTTCAAGAGCACCTCCAAAACTGAGATGAACATGGTGTGAGCCAGGAAGTGTGCAGGACTGAAGGCCAGAGGAACCTCTCAGGAAAGCAAGGACCAGGAGTATATCCTATAATTTGGGGATATTGACATATTTTCATAATAATGGCATTAAATATGTTCCCAAGGGATCTTCTGGGTTGGATACCAGCAAACTCTGCTTTTGAGCAAGTTCTGTAAAACAAGTTTACAGCCATTTACTGCTTTGATGCTTTAGGGCATTGAACGTTGCAACAAGGAATTGTGAAATTTCCCTGATGATCAGTTTATGAGCATCCCCAGTGATGTTACAACCCCAGAATTTCAGTTTTGACAAAGATTTTTCTGATTTTTAAGTGAGAATAAATGTAGTATATTCTTCAGAATTGTTCTCTAGGGATTCTGTAAGTTCTCACAGATTTGTGTAAGTCAGTATATTCCCCTGACTTCAGTGCAGGAAATGTGCTCCTGAAATTAAAGAACAGCAAATGTTTGTATGACTGGGGTCTGGCTTTTTTTCAGAAACTGCTTCTCCTGTAGCAGCATTGCCTTCTTTTTTTCTGCTCATTTTGGGACAGAGCCGTGGAATCCATGTAAGCCACAGCCTTAGGTGGAGCTTTGCTGGTATCTACAAACCAGACTCCACTGTTGAGCTTTGATTCAATTACAGGTCTGAGATACTGTGACAGAAGATTTACATGGTTGCTGTTTCTCTGCCTTCCTATACCTTCTTTCTGGTGGAGCAGTGCTGAGGACGTCACAGTACCTTAGAAATGTTACATGTACTTTCCATACAAAGGAAGGATTGTTCTGGTGAAGCAAAATTGAGTGTTGTTGCATTTTAGTGGCAAGAAGTTAGCTAATTTCTGTAGAATTAAATCCTCTCTGTAACAGTTTGCTTTAGTGGTATAGAGAAAGTGCACATCTCCTTGTCCTTTTAGATTTGCTTATGTTTGTTATTATTTGGAGAATGCAAAGAAGATACATGTTCATGCAAAACTTCTGAGGACAACAAAGCACACTTAGATGTGCAAGAGCTGTCATCCTCAATAAATGCCTGAGGCCATGAGTTGTAAAGGATAGCTAGCTTAGGAATTCTTAGTTTGGGTATTAATGGGCTGATCTATATATTTTTTTTTGTGCTTTTTTTTTGTGTCAGCAGTTTCTTCCTGTGATTATTAAAAAAAAATAAATCAACAAATCAGTTGAAAAAGTCAGCTAATATTTGGTGTTGCAGTATAGTAACCTGCTAGACATGCACTCTATCAGTCATTTGCATGTTAAAAGAAAGCAGTTTTCAGCACATTGCTGATTCTATTTGCAAGAAGGAAATTGGACCCTTCCTAACAGTTTTCAGCTAACACCTTCAAGGGTTGAACTAAAGCAAGGCAGCAAGTTCTTTCTTGCCTTCTCTGAAATTCAAATTGTAGGAAAGGTAGTAATTGGTAAACCATAGTTCTTGCATCTCATTTGTATGTTCAAGTTTGAAGCCTTATAAAAAACATGAACTTTTCTTCAGGTAAGTATATACTGATTCTCTTTGCTTAAATGTGATATGAGACTTGCTCAAGGCCATGCAACAGGGGTTTAATCAGATGTTACCAGCTGTCAGTGGAAGTGTCTGTATCTCAAACTCATTTCAGTGGACTTTTCCTTGAACTCCAGTTGAAGAATGTTTTGAAATATGATCAGGAGCACAAATCTTCTAACCTTATGCTTATTCTGCATAGAGTTTACACATTCTTTTAGAAAAGAAAAAAAGTAAAGAACCATGCAATATCTATGTGATAAAACTCCCAAGGTTAATTCCCATCTCATCTTATTCAAAGTGGGATTCTAGGCAAACTAGCTAGTAAGCTAAAAATAATCTCTCTATGCAAATTTCTCCATCATATGGGAAGTAAATTAAAGAAAGGGAAGCCAAGTGATTGTTTTCCAGGTCTCAGTTTCACATGTGAAATCTTCTTTTCACATGCTTTACTCTCTGAGAGAGGATGCTTTCTCTCACTCCATATACTGCTGGAGGAAACAGGAGCTGGCAGTGAGCCCGAGAGTGTAAGTGAAGAGACAATCCCTTTGGGCAGTCCCTTTCTTCACTGCCTCCCTGCCAACAGCAGCAGGGTGTTGACAGTGACATCAGGGCTTGAGTGTTCAGTTGTTCAAACACCAGAGCACAATATTTGTGGTGTGCCACATTCCACAAATTGCTACCAGCAATTAAAATTAAAAAAGGATAATTGATTTATGTAGCAATATTTTTAAAAGGAGAACCCATTACCCTCCCCTCCCCCCCCCACGTGATTTCAGAAGAGGGATTGCAAAATGCTTGTCCTAGCTGGACAGGTTCTGGTGCTAATTGGCTTTACAAGAAGCAGCACTTCCTTTTTTACTGTGCTTGACAAAAGGGAACTTTGCAACAGGTCCTGACTTTCAGAAAGCAGTGGGAGAAGAGAAGCCAGGCTGGGAGGCTCAGATTGCTGCACAGGAAGTTAAGTACCCTCCAGCAGCAGATGCTCCTCTCCCACACCAATCTGCCTGACTGTTTTCCCTGCCTTGCCTATATCCATAAACAATAAATGAAGAGTGCTGAGCCTTTATTTAATGCGCAGGGAAAGTTGTGGCAACGCAACTGTTTGGAAGCCAAGCTATTCAAATACTGCAAGTGGAAGGCTGCCTGCATACCATCAATAACAAAGCAAACAAGATGAGGAGGCCTTCAGCTGTCATTTCTGGCTTTTCAGGGATGCTAAGAATTTATTGTCATCATCTGAAATTTCTATTAAATGCAGAAGAAGCAAGAGATGTATGTCTCAAAAGTTTCATAAGGATATTTGTAAGTTTGCAGGGAACCACCAAACTTCCAGTTACTTGTGTTTTTCACACAGGGCACGGTGGGTACATGGTTTAGCAGTGGAATTGGCAGGGTTAATGATTGGATTTCATGATCATGCAGGTCTTTTCCTACTTCAATTATTCGATGATTTTATATGTAAACACTATATTTGAAAGCTATCTCTAGAAAGAGTGATTGAGTTGCCAAGTACCTGAGAGAACTAAAAACAATACCTTAACATATCTCTTGCCTGAAGAAAAGCATATCTGTGCCAAAGTTTCACAAATGCTTGCCATCGCTTTCTGAATTTTGCAGCAACTTTCCTCTCATTTATATGAGTAAAAACAATAATTTTGAAAGTGTGTGACAATATCAGCATTACGCATCACAAAAGTATGATGAATCATTTTTCCTAGTGCAACTCAGCAACCCCTTATTCCTCCAATGCTAGGTTTCTCCTAAGCAAAAATGCTAATTTTTTGGCATGTGTCTGGGTGTCAATAGAGATTACAAACAGAAATCTCGGGCAAATGAAAAGACTGGATTTTTATGCCATCATTGAATATGAGTTTCTTTCAATGCAAAGGTAAGGCTAGATAGGCATTTAAAATACTGTGGTGTCCATTCAACATACAAAGACATCCATGTGTACAAAAGACAAGGCAGCTATTCTTATCAGCTTTCCATTGAAAAAGGAATGACCGGAGTAAACACTCAGAATGAAACAATGACTAATAGCGTCAAACTGCCGGGGCTATTGTATGGCTTTGGCAGTCCCCTTGAGGATTGACAGTCCACTTGCTCTAAAGAAACAGCACAGAAATAAGCAAATACCTGTCAGAGACCATCCCCAGGATAGCCACATTGCATACTGTACTCATGGATGAGTTTCAGAGCGACAAAATGTACCCAGCATCATTAATTAGGTGAATTATATCATTCCAAATTGGAGCTCCCTCCCTCCACAGCCAACATTCTTACAAGTTGGCATGGCACAGAAGAGCAGTGTAAGTCACTATGCCTGAGCATACAGAAGAACTTATTTATTTAGCTTGGAAAATGGCACTGCCCTTGAGGCCTCACCTGTGCTATGTGCTCTGTATACAGTTATCTCTGAGCTGGATTTAAACAAGTGGCAACTTGGAACTCCCCTCAGGTTTATTGCTTTATGTTGATTTTCTTGGGCGGATTTTACTGCTTGTGCTGAATGCTGCTAGCCATATCTGAGGCATTTGCTTTAAAACCATCTTGAGCATATTCAGCTATCAGACTTTCTGGTTTTGGCTTCCCAAACCCATACAACTGCAACAATCTTTTGTCTCTTGTAAGGTTTTAGGCAGGTGAGGTTTTCCAAAGTTTACACGTGGGTTTATCTATCTAATCTATCTATTTATTTTCCAACACTAATCCCTTCTTATTTTAATTTTAGGAGAAAAGAAAGGAAAATAAAAGAAAATAGAAGAAACTAAGTTTGCCACCCAAAAATATATAAAATAGCTAGTAGGTCTGCTCAAAACCTGTCTCACATCTTTGACATTCAATCTTACACCAGGAAAAGGAGAGAGGGATGAAGCTCTTGAGGTAAAGCACATCCAGTCATTTAAACTTTCTTGATGTGATGCTTTCTTTATAGCACCAGTTTGTAAAAAGCAAGGAAGTAAAATTGCTTCTTGTAGCTGCCATAATCCTGGATTTCAGTAGTGTCTGCTGTACTCCACAGGTGTCACGGACTAGGGATGTGTGTTTAAGGTTAACCTTCTTGAGGATGAAAGGCACAGCTCTCACAGCATCTTGCATCTCACAGCTCTCTTATCACCTGACAAACGTGTGTCCTTAGCACCCACACAGTTCCTGAAACTTTGGAGTCTTTTTCTCTCACATTTTTAAGTCGGAGGGGAATTACAGTGACTAAGTGTAAACAGAGGTGCAGACTGGCAGGGACATCTGTTGCAGCAAAGTCACACATGCAGGTTGTGTGGGTTGAAAAGGACCCTGTGCTTGGTAGGTATTCAGAATTTTCTCAATCTATATTGCTGTCTCACTTTTTCAAGCAATCTCACCTGGACTAGTTTTGCTCTTGAGGCCATTAAGACTGAATGGCAGGGGGCCCAGGAATGCACCACTTTGCTCATAGAGTGTTCAGGTTATTCCACATAGAAAAGTATGGGCTAGAGATTAAAAATTGATAAAGCTTGTGATTTTTGTTTTTAAAATGTCAGGCTTAGATGCATACACCCACAGACATTGATTGTTGATGAAAAGGTAGTGGTGGGAAGAGATGGAGCAGTGTCCATTTTCCCTTGCAAGAAGAGGAACCCTCATCTTTACTCACAGCTTCTGGTGATAACAGGGTCTGTGGCATCTCAAGTTTCAGCTCATGCTCATTATCGTAGATACAAGTTTGTTTATGTCTAACAGAAACAAAAACATTCCCTGGCATGTTTTAAGGTTGGTAGGAAGTTACTGCACACACGCTCAGGAAAAACAACAGTAACACTAATACATATTGACATAGTGGATTATTGCCAAAATATGTCACTGCAGGCAGGCAGGCAGGCAGGCAGGCAGAACTCATTTATGCAGAAAGGTGTACAGCTACTTTGAACCTCAATGCAAGCTATCACACAGAAGGAGAAAAGGTAAAAATTATGTAGGTTCCATTTTTATTTTTGACTCCATGGTTGTTTGCTGTTGATATTAATAAGGGTCCAACTTCCCTTTATTACAGTTACTTATTGTGCCTTATACAGAATAGATGTGAAATTTGGAATGGTACCAAACGTTCCAAAGGGAGCACATCTCAACTCATAGCCTCGTGGTATTCGATGATTGTCTCCTTCACTTTTAAGTTTTATTTCACAGCAGTGGTCTTTTTGGGATAAGAAAGAGGAGCGTCCCTGTGTATTGAACCAGATGTGAGAGGTGTCTGTCTCTGCCCACAAATGACGTGTTTGTGTGCAGACCCCCTGTGCTGGAGCAGCCCTTGTCCACTCTTAACCAACTGCTGCCACCAGTGGGCTGTGGTTTGCATCGACACACACTTTTAATGCTACACGTCCGCAGTGCTTGTCATAATAGCCAAAACATTCCAAGAATCCGGGTCTAAAATCAAGCCATGTCTGAACAGGACAGCTGGAGGAAGACGTGTACTAAATGGAAAGTTTAATTTCTATCTCAGCAATACACACTCAGCATAGATGTTAATTCTGTTCATTTAGACACACCCTCAAGTTCCATAAGGGATCATTTTCCCACAATAAACTTTACACTGCATCTGCTAGTGTTAGTCCTGCCATTGCTTAGTCCTAACATTGGTTATTTGGAGGGAATGCAATTGTATTTACATAAACTGTAGGGTTCCAATTTTTCTGGGGATTGCCGTGGGTTTGCACAGATTGAACATCAGTATTCAAGAAAACACAGGCTTCAGACACTGAAGGTCAGCTTCAGCAGAAAAGATCTGTACATGTCCTGAAACAGGCACATAAGCTACTTTGAGCACCCAGTGCTTTGCTCTTGACTAAGTTTATTAAAGATCTAGAAATGACATCACTTCAGAATTCCTTAATGTTTGATCAGACTAACACACACCAGAACCCTGACTCCTCAAAAATATGTTTGTTTCTACCATTTCTGTGAGAATGTGGCCAGAGATATGTGTATGTATATGTATATGTATATGTATATGTATATGTATATGTATATGTATATGTATATGTATATCTATATCTATATCTATATCTATCTATATCTATATCTATAGCTATATCTATAGCTATAGCTATAGCTATAGCTATATCTATATCTATATCTATATCTATATCTATATCTATATCTATATCTATATCATCTATATTTATATCTATATAATCTATATCTATATATATCTATATCTATAAGCATGCACATGTGCATATGTATATGTGTATGTATGTATATGAATGTGTATATATATGTATAATATATAATATGTATAATACAAAATACAATACATCATACATATTTTATATATATATATACTGTAATACAGAACACAGAATATGGAATATGTAATACATATACAATATAAAAATGCAGCATAGTACATAGTACACTCTTAATGCAATATGATAATGTAGTATACCCATATTATTATATTACATTATGCTGTATTGATTCAATGGATTTATTATATATTATTATATTACATTATGCTGTATTGATTCAATGGATTTAGTTATATTTCTTAGCCTGAGGGTCATTCACATTAACAGTTTTTACCTTGCTGGAAAAAACCCTACCCAGGCAGTAAGGGTTGCACATCCAGTTCACACACCACTAAAATGAAAGCACAGCAGCAAGGCAATGGAGAATTTTTCCTTTTTGGGTATGTTAATGACATGGGCAAAATTATTTAAGTGGAAAAAATTCAGGCTTCTCAGCCAAAATGGATTTCCTGAAAAGCTTGATCATCCTGGAGCACCCACCATTCCTTAGCACTGAGGGTAGCAGTATGTACTGAACAGCCCACAATTTATTCAACTCTCCCATCTGGATCCTCAGAGCATCCACCTAGCCACACATTTTCACCCATTAAAAGATGACACCGAATTGAAACATAGCCCTGCAGTGGGTTCATGAACAAAACTGTTGTTCACATGCAGCTTACAATTATCACCATCTTTGCTATGAAGTTGAAAAATCTCAAATTTGCTTCAAGATCTTCAAAAGAGTGGAACTAGGACTCTGTAAATGTGGGCTGATTTCATTGTTGAGTGAGTAATGAATTACAGTGGTCTAAAGAGACTCTCTCCTGCTGATCCTGGGGCAGAGTTACAGCAAAAACTTCATTTATCATTTGCTGGTGAGCAAAATGACTGTTCCAGTTCCTGCTGTGAGCCTAAACCCATACTTCAGTTCTGTGTTTGCAGCTCCAACACACTGCTATGAAGAAGGCTCTGACCATTAAGGGAATACTAATAATTAGATAGTATGCTTTTTTCTAAAATTCATTAATATGAAGAATCTAAAATTACATCTTCTCTCCCAGAGTAATATGAGGTTATCAGAAAAATAGGAATGCAACTCTGTTGATAGCAGAAGGATGGTACTAAGCTGTCTGTCTCAATTAACCCACAGAATACTTCAACAAGAAATAAAATATTGTGTTGTTGTTTGTTCAAACATCTTTCTTGAGCCACTGTGCACAATTGCTTCATCATCCACATCCATCTACAGCACATGGGCTTCCAGCTCCATGGTTATGTGCTCCAGAAAAAACTTGCGTGGGATTTGCTGACTTTGCCAATAGCTGCTGTTTATACTGTATTTGGAAAATTTGACAATTTATTTTGAAGATGACAATTTATTTTAAAGATGAAACAAAGATCTAAAGACTAGTTTTGTCCATTTTCAAAATTTTTAAAAGAGGCAAAGAGAAAACCCTACAATTTATGGTGTTTTTCCTTCCTAAGGGAAGAGGGGACAAGGAAGATGTATGAAGGAAGTTAGTCAAGAGGAAATGCTGAGGCTTTTCAGTTTCCTGTTCTCAGTAAGAATGAGTGATGAACAACCTGCAGTCAGAGAGATGAGCACTTACTTGTTTTCAATTTAAGTTTCAATATTCTAAGTCGGTAAGTCACCCCAGAAGCTTTGAAGAAGCAGAGCTGATAGGAATCCACATAATCTCATTACAGTCAGATGCTGGGCAAGTACTTTGGTGGGTAGACTGCACTGCATATGTTTTATTTAATTGAACATTTGTATGGCTTCATTAGCTGAACTGTAATTGGGGTTTTAACATATGCTCAGAAAATATTCTGTGATGTGTTAATAGTGCTTCTGGAAAATACAAAGATGATGCTTCCTGAGACATTAGAATGCAAGGCCTAGTAGAACAGAGTTTAAACAAGAATAGGTAACTGCTTTATTTTAAAAAAAACAAAACCTTATGGGAAACATTTTATGAGGACTCTGAACTCAGATAGTGAGGAAAAAACAGTGCTATAGATTAGAAGCAGCAGGAAATATAGGCTGGAGGTAAATATTCAGGTCTGAGTATAGTAAGTGATCAATATGGCAGAGGTGCAAGGACCCATGCAAAGACTTGCAATATAGATGCTTCTACACCCATTATTGATGTGAGAAGCCCACTGTGCATTGGAGTGAGGCATGAGGCTTTCCTTACTCCTTCAGGAGAACAGACTGTAACCAGGAATTTGTTTCTTAGGACTTTTCATTAGCTTTACCAAACTTCTTGATACCTAGTAGGAATTCACATAGTTAATTTTTTGTTGTATGAGAAATTTTTTAACACCAGTAGATGCATGGTGTTCCAGTCTCACTGGAGATCTGCTTTTGCTATGAGGGCAAGTGATAAAGAGATATCTTCAGTTATTCTTTTTCCTCTCTGTGTCATTAATTACATTTATTAAATCTTCATCAGGATGCTTTTTATTGTCTTCTTTTGAAAGTAACCAGTGCAGCCCAACCAGGTTCCCTTGAGATGAATAGTTGTCAGGGCTTTTGAGACTGCCTCTCTGTTTTCTAGGCAGAGAACAGAGCAAAGCATGGTGACCACGGTTCAGTCACACCCATCTGCCACCTTGCTTGTCTAGCCAGAGTGATATTATTGCTACTGATGCTTAGGCAGTTGTCCCAGATGACAGCAAACTAGTCATTCATTTAATGGCTTGATGAAGTTTTCAGACTCACTGTTTGCTTTTCTATTACTCATTGGCTCCTGTGTATTGTTTCACCTTTTAGACTCAAAGAGAGTAGAGCTTCTGAATAAGATGGAAAATGGCAGTAAGTGGTCTTTATAGCAATTCAGACTAGTCCTCCTTCCTTACGGGCACCTACATTTGCTTTTTCACCAGCTCTACCATCATGCTTTTAATGGTAATGCCTAGGAAACAAAACACAATTAGGGAGAAAATAAATAACACCAAGAAACAGAGAGTTGGTGTTTGCAGGGGATAATGTTTTGCTGAGGTAAGGCCAAGTGGAGCTGTGCATGAGGTGTATTAAAGCACTTATGAATGGATTGCTCCAAATGGGCTATCCTATGTCATTATGCTTTGGGCAATTTTTTGGAGCTCAGCAGTTTGATAATCCTTTGCCTTTAATAACTGAAACTAGACACAAAGAAGTCACATATGGGATTTCTCTTTTTATTTCAACCATTGAATTTTTCAAATATATTAAGTCACTTTTGATTCAGAGAAGATAACACAGAAAGTCAGATGGCATAAAAATTATTAATGCTTCTTAATCTTGGTAGTTGCCCGTCTGCCCCCAGCATCCATAGTAACTTGCCTCGAATTTAAAACCTTCAAAGAGTCCACTATTTCTTTTGCACCAACTAAAATATGCTGTGCATATTATCTAGATTAGTATTCCATTAGCATTTGTCTGTGGTTTGGTGTCAAAACAGATCAATTTGGTGGGCACCCCCTACTATACCCAGATTATAAGGAGGGCTGGGGGTGTGTGATATCAGCTGAGATGGGCACATCAGTGACTTACTTTTGCTATTTCTACTCAAAACTGTCTTGGGGAGAGAAAGCTACTGTTTTCAATTAATGGCAAAGGAAAGGAATGAAAGATTAAGGAGAGATTTGGTAATGGAGAAAGGATGAAATAAAGAGTGAGACGGATCAGTCTACCTCAGGGAACTAATTCTTTTCTGACACAAAGTTTTGACCCAAGCTTTTTCTTGGGCAAGATTTCAAGAGACACTATAAAATGATTTTGTATATATAAATTTGGGATAATTTTTCTTTTAGCATGTTAAATATTTTATATAATATTTAACTGCCACTTTTCAAATGATGTATAAAAGTACTCATGTAGTTGCATAATATCTATATTCCTCTGAGATTTTACAAGTACATCATCAGCATCAGAGGGATGAAATCCAGCCTGCTGTAATCCAGATGCCCAACACAGGCAATGCTTCACTGAACATTTCAGTATGCAGCCTGGAGAGCAGGGCAAAGAGCCAAATTTGGCTTAATGTAGATCCCATACTTGTCCTGAAGCCTAGAATGGGAGCTCAGGAAGCTGCAGGGGAAGGTGCAGTCTGCTAATAATTGTGTTTCCTGGGTTATACTAGGGAGGGACCAGAGGCATCTCCCACTGGTGGTACCTCCCACGGGTGCTCAGGGGGATGCTGAATCCCTCTGTCCTCCACTTGTGATGTCACCTGGCCCTTTGCAGAGCAGAGGTGCAGCACGTGCTGGTAACTGCTCTTTGCACTCTGGCATCAAAGATGGGGCAACCTCCAGGTAGATGCAGCTACTCAGACCCTATGGGCTTAAAATTTTAACATACTAGGAGAGCATCTTGAACCTCATCTCTCATTCAGACCCTGGTGGGCTGAAAACATTGCACAAGCATGAGTGCAAGGAGCATGGCTTGAAACCACTTGACAAGGGACAAGGGGCAAGAAGGGTTATGGTGTGAAATCACAGGATCTCCCATTCCCCAAACAATTGCTGTACCTCCTAGGATTTGTCTCAGAAGGTCTTATTCCCTACCACTCCCTCATCTAGTTGGTGACATCCATCTGCCTTAATATGGGGTGAGACATACTAAATATCCACAATCATGAAATAAAAATTTCTCAGCAAATGGGTAGCTAAAACTTAAGCCTCCCTATGAAATATTAAGGAAAATGAGAAAATACATTATGCCTTTGGATGCCAAAAGGTAAACTCTGTGAGGACTTAATCACACTACTTTAGACAGATGAAGACAGGAGTGGCATTCAAGCTGAGGGAAGATTGAGTTAGGCAGTGAGGTTGAGATAAATGTATTCAAGCTGAATCATTCTGATGAAATTTGACAAGATATTTATGGAGAAAATAAAAGTAATAACTTAGGGGGTTCTTCAAAGAATGTGGAAGAAATAAGAGAGATCTCTGAAAAGCTGTAAAGGTCAAAGTCTACACTCATTTTTAAGTGGTGGAATACAGAAACACAGCATCATAATATGTTTAACAGCCTAACTTCAAGCTTCAGAAAAAAATAATAATTAAATACCCAGAAAATAACATCACAATAAAGGACTGCCAACAAGAATCAAGCCAATCCAACTTTTTTCTTTGGATAATGGGAAAGCAGTAAGTGTAAAACCTCCTGACTCCCTTAGGGTCTGTGAGACTGCTCCTGTTCTTGTAACCAAACTCAGGAAATACAGCCAGGATGGGAAACCCCTACAAAACGTGTCCACTAAAATTAAGAATCAGCAATCAGTCCTCTATCAAGGTGAGAGGTGTTTTGAGAGGGAGATTTTTATTAGCAGCCTGACAGACACAGTCTTTTTCAAAAAAATGGAAGTGACTTGAAAAACTTAGTCTCGCTCACAGAAAAAAATGGACCCTCCCTGATTACCCCGAGTGCTGCTGAAAGCATCGCAGAGGATGCGAGTCATTCTACCTAAAGTCAGTCTGCAGCTGTAGCCCAGACTCTTCCCACAATCAGTGCCACAGTCTAAGATGATTCAGCCCATCCAAGGATAGAGGTTGAGGAAATGAATCACTCTCCAGTTTCCTCTCACTGCCATCCCATTGACTGTAGGGGTGTAGAAGGGCTACCTCACAATGGTCACTTTTCGATAGCCAATATTAGGTGAGACCTTTAGTCCCTGAGTAGTAAACAGTGAGCTACCCAGATTCTCAGAGATATTTGAGTACTTAATTCCTTTTAAAGTCAACATTAAATAGCTCTGATAACTTAACCTGGGATCTGTTGACTGAGTGAGGAGGTTCCCACAAGAAATAGGTTTTATGGGGATCTTAGGACCCTTGCCTGTTCTTGCATTTTCCAGGGAAATCAATGGGCTCTTTAAGGACTCCTAAACTTAGGGTGTAAGCCTGGGCCACACTCCATGCCACATTACTGAGGGGAAAGGATTGCAATTTGCACAAATAAATCAATGGAACTAATGTTGATCCCTGCCTGAGTATCCTCTTCCTACACTGGTCACAATGATGTTAATGGAAGCCTTTCTTGTGAAACAAAGACCTAAAAATTGTATCTTAATGAAAAGAAACCTTAGATGGAAATGTTTCTCTATATACTTGGCCCTTTGCAGACATTCTGGAGGGAAAGTGCCTTCCAAAATACTTACAATTCTGCTGTTGGAGAGTTATAAGGATGATTCTACTTTTGGCATGAGAAAAAGTGGATGAACAGCAGAACTTTATGCACTGAGAGCCAGGAGAGACACCTCTGCTACCCCACAGGATTTTCCATGCAGCCTTTCAATGCTATGTTTCATTTTTAAAGGTTTTCTATTTTTGTAAAAAAAACATAAAATAAAAATCCATCACATCCCTGAGCCCAACCAAGCCTAAACCCACAGCAGCCACAGAAGTGGAGTGTCTGGGTGTCTAAGGCGAATAAATCAAGGCTTTTGGCCCTTCACTACCACAAAGACATTGAGGTACCAGAGCATGTCCAGAGAAAGGCAACAGAGCTGGGGAAGGGTTTGGAGCACAGGTCTTACAAAAAGCAGCTGAGGGAGCTGGGCTTGTTTAGCCTGGAGAAAAAGAAGGTTGAGAGAGAGTTAAGGCTGAGAGGGTTAAGAAGGTTATCACTCTCTACAACCACCTGAAAGGAGGTTGCAGCTGGGTGGAGGTTGCTTTCTTCTCCCAAGTCACAAACAACAAGTCGCGCCATGGGAGGTTTAGATTGGATAATAAGAAAATATTCCTCACCAAATGGGTAATCAAGCCCTGTAATGGGCTGCCCAGGGAAGTGGGTGAGTCACCATTCCTGGAGATATGGAAAGGATGAGTAGATGTGGCACTTAAGGAGCATGGTTTAGTGGTGGATTGGGCTTTACTGGGTTAATGGTTGGACTGGATGATCCTAGAGGTCTTTTCCAATGTGAATCTTTGACTCTCTGATTCCTGCTGGTTGGCAGCCCATCTGAGACCAGTGCACAAGCATACTCAGCCCCCACTCTGTGAACCCTTACAGCTCTGTGACCACAGCCCCCAGTCACTTCTCACTCCACTCATGGCAGCTGGTTGCCTCAAGGTGCTTGTGTCCCACTGCACCATCACCCTGACAGCACCAGGATCTTCAGTGAAGACAGAGGACAAGTCAGTGTTGGTGCAATGACCGTGATTTCAGGCACAATCAGCTTTCTGAATTGGGTTAAAGGACTGGTTTTTTCTCTCTGTTTGGATGGAGATTGAAATTGCAGCATGTGTGAGGATCTCTGAGACCAGGAGTGACATCACATGGCTGAGGTCCTAAGGTCAAACCAAGTTCCATTCCTCTTTCCTTGAGGAAAAGCTTTCTGTGGTGTCTGTCCTGGCCCAAAGTGCTCCAGTATGTAAACCTGTTTGCTTTATAATAAAACTATCATATAATTTTCTTATGGTTAAAAGAACAAGCAGAAACTCACATCTTATTAACAGTTGCCAATAATTAATAAAGGCAGATGCTTACATGTCTTATTCCCTAATCCATATTTTAAAGCTTACTCATAGCCTCTCATAAGACAATACACTTTCTCCTGTGTATTTGGCAGCAGTGTTTGAAACAATGAGGAAATGAGTTGTTCCATTACAGAATACTTATATCAATGTCCTGATAGAATATGAAGGCAAATGCCTAAACATATTCCCGTATTTTTCAATCCAGCTGTAAGGGGAAATTGCTCTCTCAGGCAGACCTCCTGCTGCTGCTGAGATCCTTGAAAGGCTCCACATCCTGAGGGAAGTTGCATTTAAAATTAGCACACCTGCTTCATGTGTCATCCAGGCAGATCCTGTTGCAGGAAAAAAAATACATTAATAGATTGGTAAAGAGTAACAAAATTTTAATTTTGTCTTGTGAAGGCAGAAAGTGATTCCTGGGGCAGGATATAGAGTGCATCATTTTGATGCAGTCCACTCACACCAGTTTGAATATGGGATGATGCTTTGTAAGGTGCTGTGAACTTTAGAGCTCCTTCATTTTTTTTTAAAGCATATTTTTGTGTTCTTTAACATTTTGTATAAACATTGCAGGATAAATGGATATTTACTTCTATTGAAAGGAGTTTTTTATATCTTGCAGTTCCATGAGGAAAGAAGAAAAGCGAATCCTAGTTTGCTATAGCAGTCACAAAAGTAATGAAAATTCAAAAGTTTCAATATAATACACCATTATCATACCATGAAGTTTTATGAGCGTATTTGTGCACATTCATGTGCACATACTTGTGTGTTTTAGGGCAAAATAAAATAACACAAAACAAAGCAAATTATGGATGATTTGGATCAAAAAATCCAAATCATGGATGCCACTCTTTGCTTGATTCCTGTTCTTCTCCAAGCCTTCTCACACATTCCTAACTGTCCCATTTTCTTTTTCTTTGCATACCTGCCAGATTCTTCCTCTGCCCACAGAAAAATTTCTAGCATGTCTGTCACTGTTTATATAGTTGCCAGCACAACTGTTCTTGCTTGCTTTTCTAACAATAATAGTAGATCAGATTTGAAAGTACAAGAATGCTTAAAAATAATGATAAACTAAAAATTACCAAGGTATGACGTACAAAGCACATATACTTTTATTTCCTTCCATTTCTATGCAAAAATTCTTGATTCTCTTTATTTTCCCTGCTTGCATGACCCCTTCAGAACTGCAGCAGCCAGCAGTACTCTTCTGAATTCATTGTACATTCATTTGCCACCTCTGCATGACCTTGTCACACTGAGCTTCGAGCCATGCTGGCTGAGCTGACATTTAATGGCTCCCCACATCCGTTTTGAGAAAGAAACTGAAAGGGATGTACAGAGTGCAAAATAAGGTTTTTTTCTTTCTTTGTCTTCTCGCCTTGGCCCCCCCTTCCTTGCCTGCCCCCTTCCCCTTTTAGGAATGTCATGCATACTAAGCCACGTAGTTCCTGGGGGGTGGGGTGGGGGGAGAAGTGCTCTTAAAGATATGGTTGGGGTTTATTTTTTTTAAGCCAGCTGTTTAAATAGTTAGTCATGCAAAGTTAGTCACTCCAGGCTCCCTCTGTGCAGCCACAGAGGGAAATGTGCACCTCCAAAGGCCAAAGACTAAGGTAAGTGTCTACAGCACTCAGATAAATCCTCTGTGGAAGTATCTGTTTCTCATTGTTGACTATAACCTGATCCAAATTTACTCATTAAAATTAAGGGAAGTGCACCCCCACTCAATACACTGCTCTGAAATGGGTGAAGGGCTTCTAGAAATAAGATAGCTGATCTTTGGGTGAGTGCAGCTGATGTTATTTGTGTCTTACCATCTCAAGTAAGGTGGTTATCTGTGCTTTACCAAGGTGCAAAAGTAGACATTTGGTCCAAGCAGTATTCTTACTAAATTACAGCATGACAAGTTAAGTGGATGTGGAATGCATTGCCGTAGTTGAGGACAACTGTGGTTTTCTTCCATTTCCTTAACTGTATTTACTCATTCCATTTGCCTGGAGGATTCCTCCAGAGGTTTTTGGATGCATATTTGAACTATATACTATGTTTGTTGAACAGACACCATAATTAATGGGTAACATTTGTTTTCAAAAGAAAATCTTTAGCTATTTTCCTTTCTCCAACATTTCTTAAAAAAAAGGAAAAAGATTAATCTTGACACAGTTTGTCTGGGAAAGCTAGAGTAGCAATATTTGGCAATATGATGATGTTCTGAGTAAACAAGGGAAAGGAAACTCCTTCAGGGAAGTAGGTGCATGTTTCAAAATAGAGGAAAAAAAAAAAAAAGTAAAAAAAGATATTTCAAGGGAAGTCATCTTGGCAGTAATCTGCATATTAAGTACGATGTGATCTACAAAAGAACTTAGTAATTTGCTTGACTTTAAGCACATGGTTAGTCTCACTGTCTATTCACATGCTAAATGTAATTCTTACGTACTTCATTAAACATAGATTTGCTGCCAGGAAGTGTCACTGTAATTAGATTGTTACAGCTGTGCATATTTGAACCTTACAGCATAATTTCCCTGATTAGCATGATCATTATTAAGGGCATCTTCTTTCAGAAAGTGCAATTGCTTTTTTTCAAGTTGTCTTCAGTTAAAAAACAGCTTTTGCACAGAGTGGGAGAGCATCTTCTACGATGTCAATGATGATTCATGCTGCCATATTTTTAGGGAAACACTGCACTCTGCTGGTGAAAACTCTTCCTTCTCTCTTGTGGCGCTCTGGAAAGGTCTTGGAAAAGAAACACAGATTCTGCTGAGCGATTAATACTTTTTAACCAAGGACGTGCATTGTCTGCAGCATCCTTATAAACGGACAAATGAGAATAGGTCTTTTTTTTCCCTCTCTACTTCTTATTCTCTAAAGAATAGCCGAAAATATGTAGATATTCTGCAACATATCCTGCAATAAAAACATGTGACTGTATGATAAGCACAGCTTGGCTGTCCACACTATTTGCAAGGCTCAATAGAAACTTCAGTGTCAGATCTAAACACCTTTTGCTGTTACCTGATGTGAATGCCACAAATTGAATTTCAGGTTAGAAACAGGAGCAGTCAGTAGGGCTCAGCCCCAAACCTGCACTCCTAAACTGAGTCCCTTCCCTCTTCACCCCTGTTCTTCACTACTTGTACCATCTCTTCCTCATATCTATTTTCTGACTCCTGGCCATTAGATGGCAATCGTGACTATGATCTGCTTCCCACCTTCATGTCCTGTGGTGGCCCAACTGCTTGTGTGCCCTAAGAGAACCTTTTCTTGTCCCCCTCTGCCTTTCTCATATATAGCAGCAGTGGTTTTGCGGGGTCTGGTTATTAAGCCTGGCAGTGGCTTACAGGGAAGAAAGGAATTGTGTTCAGAGGGACACCGTTGTCTTGGTGCAAGAAATGTGCCCTCAGGCTGGGAGCAGCAGCATTCCATTAAAACCACCAGGAGCTCTCCTCTGAACTGTTTTCTTTCCAGTTTCCCACAATTGCCCCAAGTGGCAGGACTCTGGCTGGCATTTTAGAGATAGTGGATCCAGCTTTGTGGTATGAACTTAAAAAGTCACAGGTAGATCTATTTATAGCCAAGATTTGGGTTAAAGAGGATATATGATGCAAAGTCTTTTAGCTGAGAATCTCTGTTGCCACTCTCCCTTTTGGCAGGGATTTGAAGCTTGTCAGATGAATCACCCTGAGGCCAGTTGCTGACTTTCTCCATATTATAGCCCCTAAATGAGTGTCCTGTTCCAGCAGAGACTGGTTTGTCTTTAGCCACGGCGTTTTCTGCCCCTTCCCTGGCTGCAGAGCTGCCATGAGGCCACAGAGGTTCCTTCTGCCTGAGGTGTCCACCAGCGTCTCCCCAAGGTGTGCCCACACACCTGGTCAGCTGCACGAGCCCACAAACATCCTGCTCAGATCAGTACCTGGATCAGTACCTGGATCAGTACCTGGATCAGTGCCTCAGATCACATCTGCAGGCTTTCAGCAGCTTCTGGGTCCATGCTGAGGCATTTTTGGTTACCTGCCTCTCCAATATGTGCTTTTCTCCTTCTCACGAAAGAAGGCCAGAGCTGCAGAGTGTGGCCAGCCCACCAAAAGGGCAAGATATGCAGGTGAGGTGAGGCTGGAGGTGGGAAAGGACACTGCACCTGGGGGATGTGCTGGAGTTTGGTGAAAGGGGCTGGTTGAGCCTGGGAGGTGAGGAACAGAAACATCACCCTGTGGCTCAGAAGCGAGGCTGCCGTCAAAGCAAAGCTGTGCTCTGATGACAATGAGCTGACGACAAGCAAAGCTGAAACTGTAAAGCCATTTCTAATTCTGGCATTTTCAAAATCTTGAAGGCTTAACCTCAACCTTCTAATTTGGTTCCCCTATACTATTTCTAGCTGTGTGCTTCTAGGCCCATGCTGTGAGGAAAATCAACTGTTATGCCATTTTTAGGGGGAATTTCCCCTGACTGACTTCATGATTTGCTCTGATGGGTGCTTGTCACATTAAAATGTAAGTAAAAGTAATGTTATCAGTTGCTAATATATTTAAGGGAAAATATTTTTATAAGGTTTTGATTTGTTTTACACACTTTTTCCACTGATAAAGGGTTTATGTTGAGATCTTAAAGCCTGGAAGTCTATGCAGTTGTGGAGTATTTCTGGTCCTTGATGCCCTTAATGTAACACCTTATTGTTCTTCTGACCGACTGAGGGAGTGGTGGGGAATTCACAAAGCAGACAGATAGATTATTGAAATAATCTTTCAAACTCTGCTTCTGGGGCAAGTTACACTCAAGGAAGGCAAGTCAGAAGTAGTTATATTTGCTAATTGGTATTCTGGGGTTTTCTTACGTATGAAAATTATAAGTTGTCTGGACCAAAAATTATGTCCTTGTAAATCTCACTGTCTTTAAAAGTACTGAAAAATTAATTATTTAATAACATTTATAATATATAATAATAAATAAATATATTACTATTAAAATAAAAATACTTATTTTAAATAATAAAATATAATTAAAAAGTAAGACAGTAAATGCAACATAGGAAGAGGGCCTTTACGTGGAAATAGAAATATATTATCACTGAGGATCAGAAACCACAAATACAGTTTTGTACATGAAAACACCTTCTGCAGGCTTCAAAGCTTAACTTTTCCCAAGCTGCTGTTCATAAAAAGGCCGTTAAAAAGCAAATGCAAAAGTCTGTTTGGTTTTATAGCACAAAAGGTTATAAGAAAACTGCGAGTTATGGCACAGTACCAGTAGAATACACAGCACAATTCCGGTTTTTGAGGGTAACATGACAGTACAAGTGTGTCCAGAAAATGCCTTTATCTGCCTAGATTTTTCTACTACCTGTTTCATTACTTGGTTACTATCAGCAATGGTTACAGAAATAGATTTTCCATTTTTTAGTGTCACAAGATGACATTAAGGTAACATGCATTATTGAACTGCCCTATAACCATAATTAAAAATAAGAGATGAAAAGAATCAATCACGGGAAGAACTTTCTGCCAATCTCAGGAGAATGGATTTTGTGAAATGTCTTGCTCCAGAATGTCTGTCAGAAGGACAACATCCCCACTGGAAAGGGGACAAAATACTTTGAGAGAAACATATTTTTGATGCTTAGCTTAATGACATCATGGAGCAAATCCTGTTCAAGCACCCCCAATCCAAGGTCCATTTTGATCAATAATTAAACAAAGATAAATAACCATGTTAGTTTCAATTAATTTTACCCTAAACATCAACACTGAAAAAAACTGAACATGAGATTTCCTTGCAGATTGCAAGTGCACCCTGGGGAGCTGCTGGGGAATTTTCTCTTTCTCCCAGCTGAAAGTAGTGACACCTCCCAGCAAACATTAGTCAGAAAGTTTCTGATTTCTCAAGCTTTCATTGAGTGTCACCAGCACTAAATATAGAAAGAGTATGTAAATAGTAATACTTGGGCTATTTTTGCCACCTCTTTACTAGCAAGGAAATGAAAATATAATATGAAACTACTTATGGAAACTCCCAAATTCTGGAAGATTTAATTTCTTTGTTGAAATGTGCTTTTGTTAAAATTTAAATGGATGATGCAAATAGATAGTGAAAATGCTGCAGTTTTGATACATCCTTTTACTGGCAATATTTAGAAAAAATCCTTGATGTTGTACATGTGATACATCTGAAATTTTCAAAACTTTTACAATATTTCACATTCTGATATCAAACAGAAATTTTATTCTAAAATCACTCATTGATTTTTTTACTAGAAGGTCTGTAAAAACTGGATTTAAGTTAAATTATAAGTTAGTTACTTTTTTATACTGGATTCAGGATTTTACAAATTCTCCATTTGGGGGGGGGAATAATTATTTAATATTTTAGGGGTTTTGTTTGTTTGTTTTTTGTTTGTTTTTTAAGGTAGAAGGCTGATTCTGCGCTGCTCAAACTATAAGGAACAAAATTTCTGGGAAAGCACTTTATTATTTTATTAAAAAAAAATTAAAGTGTTTTATTCTTCAGTAAATACTTCATTAAATTCAGTAAATTCAGTAAATTCTTCAGTTTCAATTGCTTTCCACGTATGTGAAAAGTATTGAACAAGTGGATTTAGTGCCTCGTTTCATCACTTGGAAATCATTCAAAATTCCTTTCCCATCTTAATTTAATTTTCTCTGTGTAGCCTGGTTTACATTTTCTGAGGAAGCCTTCTGAAAGTAGGAAACTGAAGATCTCTTTCTTTATGCCTAGCTTGGGAATGAACCACAGATGATGGGGATGAAAGGACATCACCTCAGATAATTCAAGGATCTGAAGGAGGCAGTGAGGTGGCAGCAGGAATATTTCCTCCCAAACAAAGGGTCTGGAGCTTTTAGAAACTTGTCTCTGACTAGAGGAGCCAACATAGCCAACAGAAGCATTTATAATGCCACCAGAGAATTTCTGCTTCTGAAAAAGAGCTAATTGATGAGATAATTATTCTAATTAGCACAAAACTAAAGGCCCCCTGGAAGTCTCCAAAAAACTCATTCCCATAAATGGATCCCAGCTAATCTACTTGTGCCATTGCAATTGCAGCAGATTTTCCACGAGGTTCAAGGAAGACAAGCACAAAAAAAAGCTGATTTCATATAGAAAAGTTTTTCTTTTTCTTAAATTAATCTTGAAATCCATAAGAATCTCATCAAGAAATGGAAAAAAAGGAGGAAGATTATTTTTATGAATACTAATATCTTCGGGGGAGACAGAATGTCTTCCTTAAGAGAAAATTTGTATTCTTCTAACACAATTAATATTTCAAGGAGCAAAACCGTATCTATTGAGGAAGCCCCTAAGTGCCTCCTTGTGTGCTTCCTCTGTGCTTCTTTTCTATTATTAAATAGCTCTATTTCAATCACTTAAAAGACATTATATTTAGCTGGAAATATGAGCCATGAATACTCAGGACTTCCAACCACTGCTTTTGTGCCTTTGGGGAATTGAATAAGAGAATGTATAAATCCCATAAGACAGGAATATGTCCTGAAAGATGAGCAGGTGGTTGAGTGCTTTGGGGGACAATGAATGATTTGAACTGTAAAAAATTATTTCAAAATGAATAATGAAATAGTAAGAATAAATTAATTGAATGCTAGTAAATGCAAGACAAAAACCATTTATTGATTCCCCTGGCAAGTGAGATCATAACTATTTAAGCTGTTTAAATCCATAACATTTTTTCCCAAAAAATCATCAGTGTAACATTTTTGAATGGAAACTCCAAGTTATATAATATTATCACACTTCTCATAAAATCACCAGAGCTTTATAAATTCTGACTCTTTCAAACTTTCATAGTCTCTGCAAAACAATTTTCCAGTGAAATTACAGCCACCTTCACTATACAGGTGATTTCTCCACACTGATGAAACAGTTTCTAAGGCAAAGGTTGATTTTTCTGTCCCATCATTCAGTGAAGTCTGCATAAAATCTGCTCTACTACCTTTGGTTTTTCTGTGTGCCTTGCTGTTTCTAGACTGCCAGAAAAGACCTTTAGCCTTTCCCACTTCCCAGGCCCTTTCTTCCAGGCATGGCTGGACCCACGTTCCAACAGGCCAAATTGAAGCTTAGTGCTTTCCCTGTTAGTCACTCCTGGCTCCTGGGTGTCCTACACAATCTGTGTGCTGTAGGGAATGTTTTTTATGGCCATGGATGCAGAGGTGGGGAATTTGTCAGGCAGGGCTATTGTAGCAGTCAAAATAATAGAAAAGAGAAGAAGCACCTCAGCTGAAACCCCATTTGGGATCACAGGTCTGTGTTCAGTGTGCTCTAAGATGCCTGATGTTCTGGTATTGCACAGATGTTCCAGTCATGGGCTGTTTGCACTAACATTTTCATGCATCCCTATAGAGAAATCAGAAATTGCAGAGTCATAAGGACTCCCTTTATAGCCCAGTTGCATTAAACAATTTTACCTATTGGACAGGAAGGTTGTTTGCTTTATGTGATGAAAGTAGTTGTAAAAACAGAAGTTAGTCATGCCTCACAAAAGGAGTCTATCAGAAATCTGGGATAACTTCTTCAATTGAAGTAAAAATACCTGAAAGACAGAAATGCTGTTGTCAAGATGATTACACATATATTTTAGTAATATAAATTATTAGGTATACTATCATTATATGACATTTGTTTTTTACTGTGCCTAAAATTTTGCTTTTCAACTTAGATGCTTTATTTGAGGGTTTAAGTCCGTGCTTTACAATCAAAAAGCACAGTAGTTTATTGTTTATAAATAGTTTGGATACATTCTGTGGACAACCAAGAAATTTCTGGTGGGGAATTTGATGAAGTTCTTTGTGGCATATGTCAAAATACACCAAACTACAAAGATCTCTTAGTTGATCTACATAAATTTTATCTCCATCTTTCCAGAAGTAGCTGAGGTGGCTTCCATCAAACACTAGCTTTTGTAGAGAGCTGTTGACTATAATCATCTCTGTAAGTGTAAAATACTCACAGCTGAGGCTGACAGGAACCACTGAGGTCGTGTAGTAAATCCCCTTTGTTCAAAACAGTATCAGCTGAGGCAGGTTGCTCAGGATTGTGTCCTGCTAGGTTTTGAGTATCTCCAAGGATGCAGACACTACAATCTCTCTGGGTAAACCATTTCACCCTTGGATTTTTCTTTTGGAGACAAGGATTGAAGCCCTGCTTTTTGCAGGGTACTCCACTCAGGATCCTGATCTTCACCATCTCATGGTCATGGCAACCCAGGCTGCCCCTGACCTTCACATCCTTGACCAGTTCGTTTCACTTTTTTGTAAGTGCAGGCACATTAGCACTTCAGAGACACATCCACTCTTGATTTCCAAGAAGAGTGTGAAAGCTTCCACTATCATTTTGTCCTTTTGGCACCTCCTTATTCATGTGCATACAGCTGAGATAGACCTTCCTAAATCTTAAATCATGTTTTGTTTTTTTCAAGGTCTTCAATAAAGAAAGACATAGAAAACTCAGCTTATGTGTTCCTGCCACAATAAAGTCCTGCTTCTTTTCAGTATGGTCCAATGCCCCTAAGTGGGTGATTCATGAAAAGCATAATGAAACTAAATCCACTCTATGTAGAAATAGCTCAGATTAGGTTGGAAGATAAAACTGATACCATCCAGAGCCTGGTTAATGCTATTAAAAGATAAATTGAAACACAATATCCTCTAAACACCTTCAAATCTCTGTTTGTCAGTTTTGTTTTTTTTTTAAAAAAAGCACTGTTTGAACTATAAAGGGTTTATCAAAGATATTGCAGTGAATTTTTAGAAAATATATATCATTGCTGAACTTTTCTTCTGGCAAGGACATATTATTTACTGCAGGCGTGTATCAGGTTTTGAGTGATCCCCTGCTAGTAGCACTGTTGTCACTACCCTGTAATAAAGGTGATATTCTGCTGCCAGAAAAAGAAATTTTGCTTAACTTATAGAAAGACTGAGATTAACTTGTGTGATAAATAAGACTCCAAATTTGCAGTTAGGAATATTTTTCACATTTCTGAAAGGCTTAAGATGTTCATCATAAAGTCCTTGAACATCAAACCTCCTCACTACAGTTACTGGAGGGAAGCAGGTTGCAGGAGGAGTTTTACGTGTTTGTGCTCCTGAGTGTACATTTTTCTTCTGTGATTAAAAGATGAGTCAAGAAGCTATAAATAACATGGAATAAAAGCTCACCCCAGGCCATAATCTTTTGTTGAGTAGCTGAATTCAAGTTTTAGACATAAATCCAGCCGGTAGGTTTGGTTGGAGTGGGGTTTCCATATTGGTTATGTCCTGGGTATCAGCAAGAAAAGGGCAGGGTTTGGACAGCAGCACCCTCACCCCCACCTCCACGATAGACCCTGCAGTGCCCAGGGGATGGCTGGTCCTGTGGTTGTAAGGTGTGGAAGGAGTAATGATGCATGAGGAAGGAGTTGGGATTTTAGAGGATTTTGTTTGTTTTGGGGGACATTGAGGGTTTTGGTTCCTTTTGTTCGGGGGTTACTGTAAAGCTGATTCTCCTTCAAATGCTTCTGCCACTGTGAAAGTGCTGAAAGAAAAGTTGCTGATGGAAAATGTGCAATTATTTCTCAAATACAGAGTAGTTGAAGGAAATGGAAACCCAGCTGGCACTTTACATAATTGGTTTTCATCAGCTAGCAATTCCCTGGGATTTGTAAATCTAGCAAAAGATTCATCTTCAGTTTTCACCATTTTCTTGCATAAATCATAGACATTTCAGTTGCTTTTGGTTAGTGGTTCCTGTGTAGATTCATTTTCATCAGCTTGTTCAGGTCCTGAAAAGAATCTTTTGAGAGTTTTTTTCTTGCAGCTGTCTGAGAGTTTTAGTTCAATTACATCTCTTTGTATTTTCCTTTCAGGTGATGTATACTACAGCCAAGAATGACAGAGGAATTTCCCATTGCAATGGTAAGTGGCAGCATTTGGATACTTGGATTGACACAGAATTTTTGAAATATCAAAGGACAATTAATAACAGACTTGTGACTGAGGCATTCAGATTTCCTTCTTAAAAAAAGTGACTTTTCTTTTTCTGTTAAAAGGTACTTAGAACTAGCTTAAAAATTCATAACATAAATACACACATTCATGGACTGTTTTTTTATTATGACATTAATATACCTTGGTTTTGCTATTAAAAAAGAAAAACATTTTAAAAGAGAGGCTAGCAATTGAATTTGAATTTATGGAGGGACTATGCACAGCAAGGATTGTGAAGTTCATCTGGATATTCATTGCTTTTGTAGAGAAATTAGATGCCTCTCTAAATAAATACCAACAGCACAGACAAGAGAGACAACTTAACAGAAAATGGGTGTACTGTTTATGGTAGATGAAAATGCTAGAAATCTCTCTGAAAGGCTGATCAGACTTTTGTTTAGTATATTTGCATATGGGATTGACTCCCAAGACAGGGGGAGACAGGAAGAAGACTCACATTGAATGTGGGAGATCAAGCATGTAGCACCAGCACTCAGGCATCTTTATTTCTTTTGTCAGCTTTGTTCCTTTCTTTTTTTTTGGAAGGAAGGTTAAGTATCATAGAAAGAAAGATGTACCAGTCTCAAAGCTACAATAATATTTTGAAGCACAATAATATTTGTAAGGAAAAAATACAAGGAAAGACAAAACAAAAAAATAAGGGTATCATTTTGTAAAATAATATAATCATATGATTAGAAAGAACCTATTATAATGTTGTAGACAATATTCTGCTAGGTAAACATACAAAGAAAATAAGAAAAAGGGAAGAATGTAGAGGAAAGGTGAAAGAACTATAATCAAAAGACAGATATTAAAATGCTGATTAAATGCTAATATGATGGTAGATTAACTGGTCTGACCCCAGAAAACATTGTTCTCTACAATTAAAATGCAATAAACTTGGGTTATTTGAATACCAAGCACAACCAAACACATAAATATATTTATTAAAATATTAATATATTCATATATTAATGTATTTGTGATGTATATTTATATGTTAACATTATAATAGTCTAGAAAAAAGCTGAAAAATAACCACAAAACAGGGTTGCTGGCATCCCTCAGTATTTCATTAGAATGCATTAGTAGTCCAAACAAACATACTTTTGAGAAGTATTGGAAAGTTCTTATTTTTCATCACTACAGGATTACCTGGAGATTTCATAAGGAAATCACAGCTTGTATAATATTAAAAAGCATACATTTTTATAAAACATTTTTTCTAGAAGAATAATGATTTTACAGTCAGGACTTGTGAGATTGAGTCCAATGACACAGACACAAAGCTATCCTGAATAGAGTAATCTGTGTTAAAGAAGAGCAAACTCAGCCTCTGATTTCACAAATTCTTGGCAGCATTTTTGTGTTTTAAAAAAATGAAAATACTCATTATCTTTATTTCTCTGACATAAAAAATAATCTGTGTACAGTAATGGCAAAACTAAAAGCTGTCATCTACTGATAAACTGACACAGAGGGACCATTGTGTAAACAGAAGTGATCTGTGTTTTTCTAGCATCTTCTCTGGACTAACTAGAAGTCACAATGACTTTAACAGAGTAATTTCTATATTTATCTGGTGTAGGAATATAAGTTCTAATGACAAAAGGTGACCAAGAGGGACACAGCCACACAATGAGTTGTTATGCCAGGATAGATCACAAAGCTGGTGAGCTATTCAGGAGGAAAAGTACAAAGGAAAGGAAATTATCAGAGCATGGTGACCACACAACTCCATGCTTTCTGCCTAGTAGCTTAAACATTTGTGTACATATATATGGAATAATAAACTCCAGTCCCAAGCTTTTATCACATATGGGAACCATTATGTCTATTGATCACATAGGTCTTAAAAATAGAGTTCACAATGGACATGTCTAGAAACTTCACTGATTAAAGTATCATTCTCCAGGGCAATGCTGACAATAAGATAATAAGATAAGCATGACTCTGAAATGCCCATAATAAATATTATAAGCAAAAATATACATAAATTTTATTTATGTACAATTCCTGTAGCTTTTTTAATAATTATATAATTATATATTATATAATAACAGCAGTAGCTGTGTAATTTATTCCCTCTAGCTTCAGAGAGGCTTACAATCTCCTTTTCTTTTTCTTCCCCTGGACAAGCCATTTAGGGAAATAAAGTGCTCAGATGCTTAGATGGCTGAAACTTGTTCCAGTTTCAATTCTGGTGGCATTTGGGAAATTATATGGCTTATGATTATGTTAGATGTTATGAAGTTATTTTCATAGCACTCACTCTGAGAATGGCTGTATCATTAATGAGTCCATCAGCAAGGATGCATCTCACTCTGATGTTTGTAAAAGCCTTAGAAAAGGTACAGAGACACAACTGTCTGAGCCTCCAGATGCTTAAATAACTCACATCTAAAAACTGTGTGAAACACACTGGAACCACCCTGACAGCAGGGTTTTCTGCTATGCATATTCATTTTCTTCCCTCTCTGATAATGAGGGCAATAATTTGTTCCTCTGTGAGGCAAGCTGCACTCAGATTTCAGCATGAATTTGAATAAAACCTCTGGGTGTCTCTTTCACTCTTCTAGACACAACTGTTAACTTAAGGACAAATCCACAAGTCATAGGATTTGCAACAGGTTCTGAGTAGAGAGACCAAGAACTAAATATGAAAAAAAAAAATCACTCTGAAGTGATTAACTTCAGTAACCATAACCCAACCCTCTAACCAGAAAAGAGGTAAAAGAAAATTTTAATTGTTTTTTTTGCCACACAAACACACCAACATCTTGGTGGCTAGATGCATAAATGGCAGGAGATGGACAGGATGGCAGCATGCCTGTCTCACAAAGCACATCTCCTACTGCTTGGCATTAGGATGCCTTCTCTCAGTGTGCTGTCTGAATTGAACTCCACCTTAAGTTGCTTTTCTCTGTCCTATGCCCAGTAGGAGAAACCTGGATGAAGACTGTGAATTATCTTTCATAGGCAGATACTTAAGTAAATGTATAAATTTACAAAACAAGGCCGTAGCCTTAGAGATCATTGTATTTTGGAGCTTAAATGCCCAGGTACCTTGGAAGATTCCCCTCAGGTGGGCTGGAAGCAATTAACTATTTTTGTCCCTGGGTATCAGTAAGCCAGCATCTATGATAGTTTCACTAAGGGAAGAGAGACAGACAAAAAATGATCTGGCTGAATACCAAAGCCTGGAGGGAGAGAAAATCTGGGAAAATGGTCCCAATAATTTCTTGCAGCCACTGTGAGAAAGCCATAATCACCTGAAATGTTCAATAGCAATATCTCACTTGGTTGAATATTAACTGGGCACTGTTCTGGGAGATCCCAACAGATCTCCTCTTGGCAAAATGGGACTCCCTGTGTCTTTCATCTTGTTATCTCAAAGCACTTTACAGATGCAAAATGATTTGCAAAGCAATTCTCATTATCTACATTGCACAAATGATTAAGGCAAAGGGTAGAGAGACCTCACAAGTACTCCTGGGTCACTTAGAATGAGCCAAAAAACTGTCCTGCACATAAGCAGTAAACACTCTTAAAAGCAGACATTTCTTTGAAGTTTAAGGGTATGCCTTTCTCTGCATATCTTGTAAGCAGCATCTGTCTGTGTTGTCACAAACATGTAGGTAAGTGTTGCTTTTCTTTTGCCTGGACATGCTGTACCCAGCTGCACCTGGGCCCCAGGACCTTCCCTCTGGGTACAGCAGGGCCCACTTCTTCCCCTTCCCTCCTGGCCAGATTGCAGATGGGTGAAGCTAGGTGCCTTCTGGTCAGTCAGTGTTGCCTCTTGGTGTCCCACACAAATCTGTGTCACCAGCAGAATTTTCTGTGGCCATGGACACACAGCCAGGCCCTTTGCTGGGTAGGAGCAGTAGGTATAGAGGGCATCCCAGAAAATAGTTTCTGATTTCTGTCAAAAGGCTAAAGCACTATCAGGAAAATTAACCACGTTATTAATACCCCACAAAAGGGATAGCAATTTATTGTATCTTATGCTCCCTCTAATGCTGGGAACCCACAGAGATACAATGTAAGATAGGCCTCTGGCCATGCCATGGCACACTGCTCAGACTTCCTGTCTGTCGTGACGTCCAACAGCAGTCACCTTCAGAATTATTTTAGGATCTTCTTAGAAGCAAAGCAACTCTGTCATATTCACTATGAAAAAAAAAAAAAAAAAAAGAATATTTGTAGAAGAACACACCACTTCAAGATAAAATCAGGAACATTCTTTTGACATCATGGCTGGTGACAAACAGGTTCTGCCTATGGGCTCTTTGGTTTGACAAGTTGGTTGCATTTATTGTATGGTAAGGCACGAGGCACAGTCCCCAAAGCCAAGTCACGTGTAGAACAGCAGGACTCAGCACAGGCTTGCACTGCTCCAGCCAGCTGTGCATGGATCCTTATCTCCTCCAAGTGCAATAGCCTGCTGTGTAGGACCCCCAGGCTGTTGTTCAGGTGGTTGTTGTTGCCTGTGGTATAAAGGGGGTAGCAGGCTGTGTACATCTGATGAAGTCACAATTCTGTCCATTTGCTTTTTCACTACATGTTTTTTCAAGCCCTGCAGGTTGACCGGCTCTCTTAGCATGCCGAAACTCAGCTTGAGGTGCAAATGACTTCCTATTTCAACAGCACATCCTGCATCAGTCTATGAAATCCTGTCAAGCCTTATCAGTGCAGTAAGCTAAGAATCTCCAGAAGCATCAGCAGCCACAATAAAACCAAAATTCTGCTCATTCAGCTTCACAAGGGTAAGTGCACTGAAGGGTGTTAAAGCAAATGCTTTCACTTTGCTGGTGCTCACACCTAGCACAGTAGGTATGCTCCAGGGGGGATTGTTACCTGTTTAATGTGGATTATACCAAGATGTGTTAGGTTGTGGATATTCTTTAAAAATGTGTGTCTTTCCCATATCTATCTGTTGACCCATAAAACTTTTAAGTAGTTTCCTTAGAACACTGATACCTCAGGAGGATTACTGATTAGATGGTTGTCTCTACATGTAGAAAATGCATTCCAACACAAGCTAAAATCCTTCAGGGAAGGAAGATTTTCAGTAAATTGCAGCTGAGATGTGAGTCCTGCCTATTGGGGCTCAATCAAGTAGTTCTAGATCTTTAATTTTTTGTACTGCAAAACTAAAGGTAAAACCCAATATACTGTTTGATAGGCAGATTTAAATATTTGAAATCATGCAGATTGAACTTGTTGCCATTCACAGCCTGACTGTGTTGTAATTCATAGAGAAATTTAATCAGGTATTTTCCCCAAAGCTTATTAATTGATCTGAGTTAATGAATGTGAGGTTTTTGAAGCCCAGATCCAGTGTTTTTCTAGGTCAGGGTCTGAGAGCAGTTAAAAGAAATGGTCCATGCTTTTGTCCTAGCAAGTACCTGAAAGTGTCAAATAGTCATGTTTTCACCAAGTCAGTCTAACAGACCAGTCTTAATCTTGTCCTCAAGGTGACACCTTGCAAATTAATTTCTGTGAGATTATTAACATTTTGAAAAATAATGAAGTTAAGGTTATTTTATAAAGTTTATGCCAGGAATAAAAAGGCTGGCTACTTTAGGGAATCAGTTTTTGAGAGATGTTCAGATAGGTCCTCAAACATACCATGGAAGTTTTAGTCATTTTGAAATACTAGAGAAGAAAAAGACTCTGTGAGGTTTAGATACCATCAGCCTAATGATTTTTCTTAAAATTTAAAGATAGCTTTGTCCAGAAAGGTCAAACTCTGCAATAATTTTTCAAAAGCCATTTCTTTCCTGAAATAATTAAATATAAGTTGAACAACAGTTCACTGGGGCAAACTATGAATCCAGATGGCAGAAACAACAGCTGGGTAAGGGCTGGTAACAATTCAAGTGTTTAATTTGTTAAGAGTTTTGCAAATCCAGCAAGTGTTTGAATGAAGGTGTTACCCATACAGGGCTCACATAAAAAATGAGCATTATACCGCTTCAGATAATGTCTCCTTGAATGAAGAGATTCCATATTAAAAAGTATGTTTAAATCCCATCTGTGACTGGTCTTCACACAGTTAAGCAAAGGTAACATTCGGTTCCTGAGGAGAGCAGATGGAGAGATGCTCTGGTAAAGCTGCTGAAGAAGAAAGAATGGTTCAATCAGTGAGACCTGCAAAAGTCCCATCTCCTGAATCAATTTTTTTTTTTCCCATGAGGATTGCTTTAGTAGCAGTTCTTGCTCATACAGTTCTGTAAGAGAAATAAATAGAGTATAAATGTTCTGTAAATAGAATTGTCACAGCCAGCTCCTGGTAGTGGGAACAGCACTGTGTTGCCATTTAGTTCTAGTGCTGCAATGAAAGATGAAAACTCCTGATACTTTGTGGAGCTTGTTACTGGGATATAATTTCCCTAATCCTTAAGCTGAAGAAAAATAAATAATGAGATAGGAATGACCTGACACATTATGATTAAGGTTATTCTTCAGGATTTTTGAACTTCTGAAAGAGGTCATCAGAAACTGCTTTGGTATGAATATAGGCAAATATCAAAGTGACTGCATTATCATTTATTTCCACTTACTGTTAAAACCTTCAAGCTTCAGTGAAAGACTATGAAGAAACTGGAGATTTCTGCTTCTAAAGTACGTGGTAGTTTTCTGGGGTAATAAAAATTTCTGGTCCATGAGGATCATGAAGAGCAAGCAGAACAGATAGTCTTGGATGTGAACATTTTATTTCAAGGGAAAAACAGATTTTCTCAACAGAGAACAGCTGCATGAACAGCCCATTAATAAAACCTATAATATGATAATTTTGTCCTATAGGGCTAATAATCACATTCTAGATAATTTTTATTTATACAAAGCGTGCATTTATGAAAAGGTCACAAGAAAAACTGTTAGCTACTTTATAAATATCATGGATCATAGATTGTTTATGGGTTTAATAAGTTTTTCTCTCCCAAGGTTAAAGGAATGGCATTAAAGGAACAAATATTATCTTGGGCTGGTTTTGAGGGCAGTATTTAACATTGCTTATACTGACTGATTGGAAGTATTTTCACGGTATGTAAATTTACTTTTCAAAGGGAGCGGCATAATGAGTGGGCATTTACACAGATGTAATGTTAGTACCAAATTCAGAGAAAAGAGATCCAAAATAATCTCTCCCCACTCTCAAATGCACCTCTGGCATCTCAGATTTTGAATGAAAGGAATCTTGTGCAGGGACAGACATTTCCTCAGCTGACAGACCATCTCTGTGATGAACTCCTCTCCGAGGCTATCAGGGAGCAAGAATCTCTGCAGTGTCATGTTTTTGTCTCTGTTTCTATGCACCTGGTGCACTTTGACTGCATTTTAGGAAAGTAATGCGGTGGTAGGCTTTTTTTTTTTCTGGCTACAGCATCCTTCCCAGCTGACAGTTGCAGAGCTGCCTTAAGGAGGAAGTGTTGTTCTGTGCAAATCCCTCCTGGGGTGGTTTGGTGCACTCAGTGACTCAAGCTCCGTGTGGCTGGAGAAGAGTGAGTTGTGCTGCCCTTTGTGGGATGCTACACTTTTATTTTCCCTAAAAGAAGAATGACAGTTGCCTAAAAGAAATCATTTACATACATGAAGTTATTCAAATATTATGTAGAAGGGCAGACTTAACTATTTGAGCAGTTGGTTTTTATTCACCAAAAAGGTAATTCTGGCTGGTTCAAACTTGCTACTTGGCAAAGATAGGAAAAGATCCACTTCCCCTTATTTCAGTCCAGGCTCAGCATTTGAAGTCAGTAACAGAGATGATGAGATAGTCAAATTGTGGGGACAGGAATGTAATACCCTCCCCTGCATATGGATATGACAACACTCAGTTCTCATAAGCAAAGGGTACAGAATATTCTGATTTTCTCCTGAGCAGCTCCTCCTTCTTCCTTTTGTACTGAGTGATCTAATATGACATATTTACTGGATCAGTACAGCAGTAGGAGTTCTTTACTTTCCCACTCTGTACAGATATTTTCAAGATGAAAAATTAAAATGCTTGATTTCAAAATTGTCACAACAAAATGTTTTCACTCATTCAAATTTTTATCTTCAGTATCTTCTAGGTTACTGAACAAGGTTCATAACCCTGATGTGCAGTTAAAAATTCTGAATACTTAACCAAATACTCAGCTGTAATAGTAACCAGGCTCACTCCCATACATTTTCAGTTCAGAAAACATTAGGGAAGTCACACTGAAACAGAATCTCAAAGCAGTTCCACTGTATTTGCATTCTGAGAGAGAAGTCTTAGCAGTTATCTGCTTTCCACGGGCACAGGATAGTATTTTCATACTATTAAAAAATATTGTGTATTGCTGTTGTAATCAGACAGGTTTGAACATGAGCTACAGTCAGATGAAAATGGTTTTAAGGATTGCTTTATGTGAGGGACACATTTATGGCAACAGGAGTGTCTCAGCAGCAGTGTTTTAGCCCAGACAGAAAAGAAACAAAAAAGAAAAAGGAATGTAGGAGATTTTTATCTTGAACTAACTTCTACATTTTTCTACATCTGGGTTTGGGGTTAGTATTGCAAATTCTGCTACAAAATAAGAAATCATTAAATAATATTTCTGAGCTTGTCTTCCCTTCCCTATTTTGATAGGTACTCATCATTTGGGTTGGGAAAAGTAGATGCCAGGCTAAGGCAGAAAATGGCTCATGTGACCCATACATCTAAAATTTATAGGTGATCCTGGGTTTCATGGATATGAGCAATGGGATGAAGCTAGAAATTATAGTCCAAACAGTGCAGTCATCATATGCCCTTAAATATGGCACGTTTTAAATCAAGAAAAAAACTGACAGCAGATTTAAAATCCAGAAATTGTGAAGCTTAGTTCAATTAGAGGCAGGTTTCAAACAGTATTTAGAGCCTTAAATTTATCTGGGCTTATGGAAGCATTTGACAGATGCCAGTGCAGTTCACTTTGGAACCTCTTGAAGGTCTATTGCATGCCAACAAAAATCATGAACCCCATCCAAGTTTTATGCCATGGTTCTGCTTGAACAGTTAAAGCAAATGGGAACTTGCATAAATGGGCTAATGAAACTCTCCTGTCAACTACACACTCACACATACACCCACTGTCAGACGTTCACTTTATTACAATAAAAAAAAAATTAAAATTATATGAAGCACGTATAGAAAACCAGAAAACACTATACAAGAATACTAAAAGGATACTGTCAGCTCTAGCCTTCTAAATTTCCAGAAAGAAGCTTTGAGGACTGTCCCTCCCTACAAAAAAAGGGACAAAGATACTGCCAATGTAATATCCTCCAAAAATGTACCTATTGAGGAACAGCTCCCACTGTGTCACAGTAGGAGACAATGACATCCTATGGCATCTCTAACTCACAGGAGGATGCCAAGCAAAGGCAGACACCTGAAGCAAAGAATATCATCAAGTTCCAAAGCAGTACCTGGCCTTCAGCATCTTCAGTAAATTTTCACCACTGATAGTCTAGACCATATGTGTCCCAGGTTGTCCCCACACCCACAAAAAGGTGTGCTTTATAATGTATCATGTACTTTTCTCTTCCAGGTCTGGGGACCTGCTGGAGGGCATCAACAGTCCCTGTCTTCACTTCCAGAGATCCTCACAGTGGGAACTCAGTGGTGTGCAGATGAAGTGTGCACCCAAATCTTGACCACTCCTAAAGTATTCAGGATATGGCCATGGAATTTCCATGGAGAGAGGACCATACTACAGACATAAGTGTGGCTCTCAGAACATGCCTCCATGTCCTCTGTTCAAATGCAGATGTTGGGAACACATTGAAGGCAGAAGCAGGTGTCTAAATGACCTTGAAAGCAAATACTTCAGTAAATATCTAGGAATTGGACAGATTTACTGTATAAGGAAGACCAAGACTAAAAGGAAATAGCATTAGCTGATCTCCCAAGTGACTCAGAAAAAAAGTGAAGTGTACTTTATCTGTGTATCACAGATAAAAACACAGCAGCTTCTAGAAAATGAATGGATGGGACAAATACTACATTGGCACATTGAATACAATTCTTAATCCAGTTATTATTTTCTTGTCCACAATAAAGATTGTCTCAGCCAGAGAAAATATTTTTAATTTCTCCGTACAAGGGTTCTCTTGGCCAAGAAGTGCAAGACTCTTGCTGACTCTTTTCCCATCCCACAATGCTGCCTTTGCTACTTTTGTAGACTTCCCCTACAAGCTTTCTCACAGCACCCAGCTCTCCCTTCCTCCACCATTTCCCACTCAAACATGCACAGACACCTGCCTGGGTAGGACCATTCTTAGCAAAATTTCTATTTCCAAGTGCTTTGAAATTCCTGAGTTGCCTCTGCCTTTCATGAAAAAAATAGTGATGGATGGTTAAAGAATACTATTTCCCTACTGACTTTCAGGAAGGATTTAATGACTTCCCATAACCACTTTATATAAAGAGGCAGTGCCCAACAGCTTCAGAAAGTTGTAACACACACTGCAATAGTACATACATCTGACCTTGTCTGAGACATAAGAATATCTGACAGTGCAGAATTTCACTGCTATTCATCTATGTAAACATGCAGATAGGTATCAGGTGAGATCTACAAAAAATGCTGGCACCTATGTTACTTTACAAAGATACCCCTGAGGACCTGATTCAAAGCCATTTCTCTAAAGAGAAATTACTATTGACTTTATTAGGATTCAGTTGAGATTAATGTTGCACACTTCTTTGCTGCCCTTTCCTGTCTCTGTTCCTGGGATTTGAATTGTTCCCTCAAGGCATTCCAAAAAAAGGATGGAAATGTTAGCTGCAATGCATAAGAAGTTGAATACTTGTCCTTCTGGTTTTCACAGTATCTGTTTAATACAAAAAGAATAATATTGTTTTAAAACTTTAATAGAATTTTTCTGTTCATATCTTTTAAATGCTGTTGCATCTTTTAAAAAATAACTAAACCAACAGTGAAATATTCCAGCTTGCTGGAAAAGGAATAAAGATGTACGCCACTTACTTGAAGGTTCAGTAACTGGAGTAGGGTGACTGAAAAACTATCCCATGTTCCTGCAGCAAACATCATGTCCATGGACATCATGTGCAAGTATTTTATTTCTTCATCACTGTAGAATATATAAAACCTGTCTTCAGTAAATATTTTCCCATCTATCAAAATTCCTGATGACAAGGAGTTAATGTCAAAATCTCCTTTTCAATCTGTCCTAGGCACTAAACCAAATACATTAATTAAAACGTAACTGTATCAAGCCACCTGCAGAATAAATAAGGGGACAAGTTTTGTGTTGGGTTGGCTTTTGGTTTTGTTTTGTAATTTTTTTTTTGTTTATTTTCTGATTTGGTTTTTTGGGTTTTTTTTGGTTGGGTTTTTTTAAGGGTATGTGACTGGAAAATGTCTGAATTAGGTATAAAAAATATTAAAAGGAAAATGGTATCAAAAACTAAGAAACAGAAGTCAGCTATTGTACAATTTTGTAGCGTTGTAGAGAGGAGAAGGATGATAAACTGAAGGCAAGTGTAGTGGTGCATGATTGACTTGCAAAGAAGACATAATTTGGATTAAAAAAGCTTAAACTTGTGATGGTTAAAGAGGAACACCTTGTACAGAACTGCTCTGGATCAGACCTAATGTGATCCCCAAGCTCATTGCTATGAGCTCTTACCCACAGTGTCACTAATGTGATTGAAGATCTATTTCCAGCACCATTTCTATATTTCAGAAGAGAACTGACTGCAGAAACTCTGGTCAGAACATGTTAGTGATGCATGATACTTGGTTTTCCACTTTCAGCTGGAAAGGTAATCTGTCAAATTGCCTTTTCCTCAAATATTTAAGAAAAAATACAGTTTCCTTTGTGCAAACATCTAATTTTCTTTCAACGATACATCTACAAGGTTATTAAATTACTCAAAAACAGACATGTCAGCTTTTCTAAAGTTTGGACATGTTATCAAGAACATTTAGCATTCTAAGAGTGAATAGAAGTTTGTACATTCTTTGGTTTGCTCTTTGACATATGACATATAACATAAAACAGAAATGGTAACTTTCTCTATATACAATGATTTTAGGGATTGTAAGTGTTGAGAATGGTTTCAATACCATTTGCCTCTGGTAATTAAAAGATAAATCCTGCTCCTCCAGAGCAGATGAACTCTGTACAACCTCTCCAGAGGCTATGACCTGCCTGAGGAAATCAGATGCAGGAGGGATTCACTCACAGCTCTGGCAGTTTTTGAAAGCATGCAGCAGATATTTTGTGGAGACTGAATTAAGTCTTCTTTTTTAAGGATGTACTTGAATATGAGATTTTCCAGAGCAAAGTTCAAGTGGAGAAGTACAATTGAGGCTTTCTGACTCTGATCAAGGTACTGTAGAGATATGGAGGCTCACACCCGGGTCAGGTTACTTGGGGACAGTGACAATATGGTCAGGTTGGTGAGAGCAGGACAGCCCTAAATTCTGCAGGAAGATGTTTTCCATAGCGTTCACTAAAGTCCCAGTTTAACCCTCACCAATTTCCTTCAAGACTAAGAAGGTGATGTAATGGAAAAGATACTGATGGGCATGAACCCTAATTGGGTAAAGTAGGTGGAAGGCCTCTAGGTACTGTCTCTATTAATCACTGCCATTAAGATGTAATTCCTTCAACATTTTTAAGCTTGAGAAAATTGAATTTAATCTATACATAGGCTGAAGACCTCTCCTGGTGACAATCTTTGCGCTTAAGTTGTGAACTTTATTTTTCCCAAGTAAACAACATTAGAGAGCATTTGTGAGTCTGCAGTAGGTTGTCTCATGAAAGGACAGTCTAAACTGGAGAGCTGGATGAGGTGGAGGCATTGACACTATCCTTTCCTAGCACCGTTCCCCCAGCCCTCAGTGCAGGATCATACTGAAGGAAGGGTATCTCCCCTGGAACTCCCTGGCGACAGCCTGGCTCCTCCTGGTTAAGAGGGAGCTACTTGTGGCAGGATTTGGGTTTTGGCACTCTGAGCTTCTCTTTCTAAATTTTGGCTTGCAGATCAGCTGCCCACACAGTGGGCAAATTGAGCATCTGCTCTTCTCCCTTGTTGCTCCTTCAGTCCTGTTATCACCCACATTAGTTTGAAGTGCCCTTCCATGAGACACTAGAAAAGGAGAGCTTTTAGTTTTGTTTTTGAAAAGAAGAACTGACCTATCCAAGAGAATGAAATATTTTTTTATTATACATTAGTAATTGATCACTGTATGTAAAATTACTAATACATGAAAATTTTTAAGAACAGTGCCAGACTGGAATTGTCAATTAATTTTTCTTCTTCTTCTTAACAACAGAAATGGCTTTGAGAAAATGTGTGTGTTTTGTGCTCTTAGACTCCTCTTTCTTTGGACCTAGTTATCTATTTAGCTTGCTTTAGAAGTGCTGTTTCTTGAGGTTTTGTTTTTTTTATTTCCTTTCAATATATAAACCATAGTCTTTCTGTGAGATTTATTAATTAGTTTTGTATCCTGTTGACAAAAATTTGAAACCAGGTTTGTTTGTAGAAACCTGCTGTGGTCCATGACATTAAAATTATTCTTGTTTTGTTTTGCTTGTTTTTTTAAAGTGGAAGATTTTTTGGATGCCTCTATATGTATATATGCATATATACACAGACATGTATACAATATGAATACATGTAACAACTCTGGGATTTGAGTCTCTGATCAAAGGGGAGAGCATCAGAAGGTCTTAGCTTGGCCTCCTCTTTGCAGAATTGGTTGCTTCTCTTTCCCCTACAGAGCTGCCCCCCTGACAGCAGCGTTTCTGGGACCAGAGATAGAGCCAGAGAGGATGCCTATCACACCTCAGAGCCCACACATATACACACATACAACCATCTCAGTCTCAAGAAAATTCAAGCCCAAATACGTTTGTAATCCAGAAAATTGGCATTTCTGCCAGGCAGTTTCTGGGACTGGATCTTGCATGAAAGCAGGGTTTCATTCACAGTCATCCATCAGAAGCCGAAGAACATCTGGGAGGAAGCAGCATTGAGAGGGAACCTGCCATCTTTGATTTACTCTTTAAATGCATGAGGCAACTGTGTCTGAGGAGTATCTTATACACATTGATCCTGCCCATTAAAAATGTGTTTAAGAAACATTGCCCATGCTTGTAACATGATTCCTTTTCTTACTTGGAACAAGTGAGAAAATAGGATATGTGGGGTGGAAGATAAGTATTAGGCAACTGAAGTAATCTCATAATGTAGTCCTTATTCAAGGACATGTTTGTCCAATCTTTGGAAAACTTCAAGTTATCCTTCAAAGTTCAGTGTGTCCCTCTCCCAGAGTTCGCTGGGCTGAGTCAATATGCCAACCTACAATCCATGCCAGCACCCTCACTCTTCCCTCTCTCTTTTCAGATCTAGTTGAGGTGCACATCAAAACCAAAAACTCAAGATGGCCACCCACACGAGGGGCTTCTTCTTTTCTCATGCCAGATGTTAGAATGGGTCTTGTGTGGAATTGCGAAAGATATCCAGAGTAAAACAACAGAAAAGGTGGTTTTGTTGATATTACTGGGGTGGAAGCTAAAACCACAAGCTTTTGCTCCCTTTTTTATCACCTCTTTGACACACTGGTGTGTAAGTTTTTACACTGGTGTGTAAGTACAGACTATATGTCTTTTCTGCTTCTTGCAGCAGCCCAAATTTCTGGCTGATTTTTCAAAGACAAAGAGTCAAGCTCTGGGATTTTGATGAGCTGATACCACTGCTGCCTGAGGTGGGATTTAGGACACTAAAGCACACTGTCACAGTGATGCTGTGGAACTTCTGAGAGGAACGTGCAGGGTGAGAAACTACAGGGAAGTATGGAAAGACTTTGACATTTCCTTTCCCAATGGAGCAAGGGTCAATAAAATTCTTACTTTGAAGGTTCTTTCTTTTGCGTCATGAATAGAAGTTCAGGATAGACAAGCAAGAGCATGGCTTAGTGATTGTTTTTCCTGAGTTAATACTAGAACTAAAAGTAAGTCTCAGACCAAGGTAATAAGGTCAAGAAATTTTATTATGAACAGAATGCAGGATTTGGCTGCCATGTTTAAGAGCATAATCTTGTATGAGTATCATCCTTCCATATGGACATATGGACTTCAAATATTCTGGGTAAATTATGGCAAAGAATCATCTGCAAACCAGCTAATAAGAATATAAGTTTAAACTTCTCTTGTTCTATGTTTCAGGAAATTTTCCTTTGTTCTACATTAAAAGCAATTTGTCACTGTGGGAGATCAGTTGAAAATTAGATTTCAATTATTTATTCAGTTAGCAAAGCAAAAGGATAAAAAAATTATGTGAAGAAAAGAAGGCATATTCACAAAGGACTTATTTACAGCTTAATTTTTATTTGAAAACTACTCTGTCTGCAGGAAAATACAAGACCGGGCATGTGTGTTTTTAAGCAACACATACTTCCAGACATTCTCACTCTTGTGGAATCTTAATAAAATACTGATAAGATATATGATACCAGAGTTGCAGATATTACTATGGGGAATGTGACATAGATAAACAACATAGCTAAGACAGTGTGACTAGAACTTAGCTTGTAAAATGAAAGAAAATACTCAGAAAAATATTTAGAAACCAAAAGGGGAAACCTTCCATTTTACAGCTTGCCAGCTTTTCCAGAATTACATAAATCTATTACCACTCTTACAATAATGTCATTGCTAGAAAAAGATGGAAACTTTATTTCCTTATATGTTTCTGAATTCTCAACTGCAAGGACAGTTTTGATTTTATGTGTGTTTCTCTTTAAAAAAAACTCCAGTTACCTAGAGATGCTTTTGCTCAAAATATTGCCCTTAGCAGTATGCAGAAGCAATAAAAGAAAGAAAACATACAAAGATAAGGCCATGGATTTTGATCAGTGGCTATTCTGCTACACTTCTTTAGTTCAGGACTGAATATCTTGAACAAAGATACTGTCCCACCAAAGAAACCCACCTAACCACCTTAGTTTTCAGAACTTAGTAGGTCTTCCTACTGTCTCATACTTTACACACCCAAATTAAAAATTTCTCACCAGGTACACACTTGATTTTGGCTATTTTTTAATTAAATAATCCCATGTATAGTAACATCTAAGAGCTTATTAACTAAGGAAAGCATGCAGGTTACTTTTCAAAGTTGGATATCTGACATGGTACTGGACTTTTCCCCAGCCAGCTCCCGGCACCGGGCTGAGCGTGGGCTGCTCCAGGAAAGCAGGGCAGCTTAGGGCTTATGCTCTACAGCACTGGCTGTCCAGCATCGAGGGCAGGAACAAGGACGAGGGAGAGGTCTTCCATGTGGCTGCCAAAAGGGATTTACTCTCTTGAAGGTTCCAGGGATGAAAGACAAAAGACACGACGGTACAGCAACTTATACAAAGGGAGGAGGAAGGGTCATGTACAAATAATAAACAAATAGAGAAGACCTAGGGGAGGAGCACAAGGCTGGGTTACATAATACATAATCCAATGGGGAACACAAGGGGAGGAGAGTGGGACACATGGGCCAATGGGGCTTGGAGGAATAGGGGAATTCCAAAGGGGGCAGTCCAGGTAGGGGGTTGGCACAAGGGAGGATTGACAACTTAATGGGAGGCAACATTTAGGAACAAGGGGCAGGTATCAGGGTGGATTGGCAGCTGAGGTAGGAGGGCACAAGTGGGACTAAAGTATTAACAAGGCAGGGTACAATTTACAATTACCATACAGAAGTAATTGAATCAAACATAATGAACAACAATGCACCACAACAGATATCCAGATTCCCTTTTCCATTTCAGCACCAGCATATGGATTTAGTAGAAATTATTTGACTGTGCTTTATTTTTGTCACCTATATACTCCTAGAGATAATGATGGATTAACATGTATGTCTTTTGTCTTTGGACACACAGTCTGTCTTCCCAAATTAGGAAATTGACTTCCACAGACTTTCAGTGAAGTTGAGTAATTATAACCAAAATTATCTTCTTCGTAGCATATGGAGAAATTTGGCCTGTGGCAATTTTTTTTTTAAAAGAATAACCTATCATAGGGTTAATTTCTACAGGCAGATACTTTCATAACAAGATTGAGGAAATGAAAAGGCAGGGTTATTCAGAAGACAAAAAACAGGTTCTCTGTTTTAGAGGGCTTATTTGACTCCCCAGTGTGATCTACTACACACTGTATTTTTAAAGATGCTGTTATAAAGTTTATGGGATATCATGTTTGCTATATAGCATTCCACTTTTATTGCAAAACAAGAGACTAAACAAGCTATGTTGAAATCAGACCTGCTTTGATTTCAGAAGTCCCTTCAAATATAAATTTTTCTCACAAGGGAGGCACGTACAAGTTCCTCATATGTCAGTTCTTAAAAACAGAGAGATCAAAGAGATCAGATGGGATTTTTACAGTCATATAAATCTGTGCTGTAAGTATAGATGCTTCTTACCAACTTTCAGTGATTACTATTTTTGTGCCACACTAATGACAGTAATGTAAATAGCACTTTTTTTTTTTTTGCCAATTCTACAAGAATGGTAAAAATTCAATTAATTCACCAATATTCTTCTTCACTTATCCTCTTTCTGTTTCTTCCATTCCTTGTGTGGTCTTCCAGGCCACATAGGCTAAATACCAGGTCTAGCCACGGTCTGTTACAATTTTTCTAAGGAAATAGCAATGGATGCAGAACATCTTTGGTCATAACAGTGAGTGTTTATAGTACTTCAGATATTTTGATGTCCTCATGACATGGTTATTCAAGACTAACTTGCTGCACATGTTAGCCTTGAGCAGCAGCTACCTTGCCTTACTGCAAGTGTTCTCAATGCAAATACTACAGAGCTAATGGAGAAAAATCCTACTTTTGGGTTGCAATTAAAATAATTGAATCTTGCATCCCTCTTAAACTCCTACATTAGGATGAGATATTAATAAAATGTGTCTATGATCTCACCTCTGAAGGACAATGACACATAGACTTGTAAATGCAGCTGCAGAAATCCATTTTTAAATTCGCCAAAAATCCATAGCTCCTCCTCCTAACTGACCTCACACCAAATCACAAGCTACACCATCACAACACCCTGATGTACAGAAACCTCAGGACTCTTCAGTGCTTTGTAGTTTGGACACAGCTACACCAACCAGGCAAGCAAGCTCCAAGCTCTGCCAGAGGAAAGTGCACAGGGAGCTGTGAGAGGACACAGCCGTGACAGCTGACCTGAACTGGTCAAAGGGATATCTTGTGCCAGAGAATGTCATGCATACATGTCAGTATGTAAACTGGTGGAATAACACAGAAAAGGATCTGATTGTGGTTTGGAGATGGGTTGTGCATCAGTAAGCAGGTGGTGAGCTATTCATTATGTATCACTTGTCACTCATGGTCTCTCTCTCCTCCTCTTTTCTTACTGTTTTTGTAGTTGTTGCAATATTATATTTTTCTTCATTTCAACTACTAAATTGTTCTTATCTCAACCTGCAAGTGTTATGTTTCTTTTCTGATTCTCCTCCCCATCCCATCAGGGTGTGGAGAAGTGAGTGACTGTGTGGTGCTTAGATGCAGTTGGGCTTAAACCACAGCATCCTCCCAAGTCACTCGACCTTGCTTTCACTGGCCATACACTTTCTTTTGTCCGCCTTAGCTCCAGAGAAAGATCCCTGGTCAGCCAAGCTAGCTTTCTGCCTCACCAGTTTGACTTCCAGCATTTTGGAATTACATGCTCCCATGCGCTGAGGAAGTGGTATTTAAATTTTGACCACACTGGTAGATCCCAGCATCTTCAAAACCATTTTCCCAAGGGGCCTTACTAACTACTTCCCTGAGCAGCCTCAAGTCTGTTCTCACATTCAGAATTTTGCTGGCTATTTTCCTCCTGTCACAAGATATTTTAAATTCAATGCTTCATGGGCCAAAATGTCCACCAATCACCAATTCATTCATGAGACCTTCTTTTTAGCAAGTAACAGATCAAGGAGGATACCTTTCCTGGTCACCTCCCTTAGTACCTCTATCAATTTATACTCATTGCTACTCATCATACCCATCCTGTGCATGCTTCTTAATGAAAGAGGATAAAACACCTCTTCTCTCAACCTCAGAAAGGGTAAGTGACCTGGTGTTCCTGCCCTTGTCAGTGAGGCTGAGAAAGAGGATCTGCTCCAAATAGACATTTTGTAGGGAGGCAGAAGGAGATGGTGTGCGAGTAACTGTGGGATAGAGGTTCCTGTTTCAAGTATCACCTTATGGAGAGAGTCACATTACAGCTCATGTTATCATATTTAAAGATACAGATTGTTTAGGCTTACAAACAAAACCACCAGAAATACACATTATTAAAATACAACTGTAAAACTACCAGTTTTTAACCAGATCCTCATCTTTTTCCTACTTCTGTATCCAATCAATAAAAATGTCCTGAAAAATTGAGGAGGAAAAGCCCTTCTTATCTGTAATATTATTATATGAAGTTTCTTTTCTTGTGTTTCATTGTTTTTTTGTCTTGTTGCTGAAAGAAAGGACGAGTCAGAACACTTATGTGAGGAAATGAAGGTGGCATCTGAAATAAACAAGTTTAAAGCAATTAACATTGACAACATCAGCCAGAGATGTCACCAAGACTGGTTGTCAGAGAAAAAAAGAACTTTGCACAAGAGGGGAGAAGCTGCCCAGACTGGTGCAGACAGAAGCACCCAGCAAGGTGAAAATGTGCTGCTTCTCCCAAATCAGATATCATCACATCAGGCAGAGAACCTACCTATGTCATGCCCAGAGGTTTAGGCTGCCATTACAAAAGGTTTCACTTGAAATACTCTCATGTGTTCAATGAGTCTGTACTGTGAAACAGAGTGGGGAACAGGCATAGGTTAAGTTTCTTCACTTTTTCAGGATTTCCCTAGTCAGACCCATTCCTGTCTCAAGAGTCTAGTAGTGCCCAATCAGCTGCTGTGGGAGAAGCACCTGCCTGGGGAACAAGGAAATGAAGGAGGACTAAAGAAACTGGGAGAAGTGCTTTCCTTGTGTGACGTGATCTTACATGCTTTGCACTTCTAAATTCTGTCTAAATTTTCTTTTGGGTAAAATGGTATGTCCTCAGGCCCCAGCCCTGGCTAGAGCAGCTAAGAGACAGCTGATACACAAAGGGTCATCACTCAGGGCTTGGGTGGAAAAGGTCCTCAAACTGATAGCATAACATTAGAGAGAAGCCCTAAAGTCTTCAAGGAGGATCCAGCTCAGCAAACAGCCTAGGAGGCAGATGAAACGTAAAGTGAAAATTTTATTTGGAAATCAGCAGTAACTGCTTCTGAACTTCCGCCATGCTCTAGTATAGCTGCATGTTCCTCCTTTCTTACCACCATTTCCACTTTCTCTTTTTTTATTTTTATCTTCCTTTCTTTGTCTATTCTCATTTCCTCCTTGGTTTACTTGATTTTCTCCACCTGCCTTGTACCTATTCCTCTACTTCTCTGCTGTCCCGCTCCCCTGCCTTGCTTTCACACAGCAGCCTGCAAGTCCTACAGAACCTGATCTCATGTACCATCCCATTTCAGCATCTTTGCTTGCTGTGCAGTGATCAGTGCAAAGCAAGGTGCATGTCAACAAAACACCTATTATGGAAACAGTTCCTCTTCAAATCATTTGATTTCAAAGTAATTTAGCCTATAATTTTGGGGAATAAAATCAAAGAGGTATATCTTCCATGCTTACAAAGTTTCTGCAAATGCAGTTCGGTATCTTTTGTTCCGGATATTTTGATCTTGTGCATCATAACAATATTTACAGAGAGAGAAGAGCTAAACAGTTTCTTGGAGCAGCTTGTTGTAAGCCAGAGAATTGCTCGTAGCTATGGCATTTTTCAGGCACTGCCAGAAGTAGGGCTGAGACTGAGGATTAGTTGGCCATTCCAGGACTGAACTTCTGCACAGCCTCTTCCTCAGACGGACGTAGCGGGACTGCTGCAAAACCTTCTCAAGAAATATCAAGATAATGACATCCATTTTTTCGTCTAGAAGGCGCTGATGAGCCATATAAAATGTTGTCTTGAAGCGGCCACTTTTAATATACCTGTTGGTCAGCACAAATATGGTCTTTTTGCTCAGCTGAATGCTCTGGGAAAGGTTGTCAAAGACCGGCTGTCCTGGGAGCCAGTCCCTTCCTTCCAGGCATAAATTGAACTGCCTGGCTTTTTGGTTTTCCAGCCTTTCAACCAGTTCCTGCAGCACCCACTCGTTCACAGCAGGATCTTCACTGTCATAGGCAATAAAGGCATCGTAGCAAGTGGCTGGTGACGACAAGCGCTGATAGCCCTTCAGCTTGGCAGCGCAGTAATGGTAGCTGTACCACACATCCCAGAAGTAGAGATGGCTCATCACGGTGAACACCACCAAGCCGAGGACGGCTGAAGCTGACAGAGCGTAGAGGATCAAATAGGACGTGTCCAGCTCACAGGTGTACAGGTCCAGGAAAACCACGCTCCTTCCCTTATGTGCCCCTGGGCCAGCACAGGTGACGTCCGTGGCCAGAAGAGGAATGGTCACCTGCGTCCGGTTGATCCACCAGACAAACCACACAGCCTCACAGTTACACTTAAAGGGGTTGCCGTGCAAAAGCAGCATCTTCAGGTTGTTAATGACATTTTCAGGGAAGCTAGATCTCTTAATTATTTCAATCTTGTTTGAGCTGAGGTCCAAGTATCTCAGTTCAAAAGCACCCCTGAGAAAATGTTTGGTTAGCACGTGAATGAGATTGTTTCGCAGGATCAGTACCTGCAGCGATGAAGTGCAATTGGACAGTTCTCGGGGAACATTAGTCAGAAGGTTATTGCTCAGGTCCAGAGTTACCAGGTTCTTCAGAGAGGGGAGGTTTCCCCAAATGAAACTCTTCAGCTGATTATTCGTTAAGTTGAGCACCTTGAGACTGGGAGGCATTTTTTCAAAAACACTATGAGGCAAAAAGCTGAGTGAGTTGAAGGAAATATCCAGTTCTTCCAGGCTGGTCAGATTCTTGAAGAATGACAAGTATCTATCATTGCCATCCTTCCAGAGAACATCTAAGTGATTTCCTCTGAATTCTAAAATTCGAAGAGATTGACTTTCCATTCCTGTATCAATAGTGGTGGAAATATCATTGTCATTCATCATCAGCTTCCTCAAATGGGGTAGGTTTTTCATAAAACTTAGCACATGAGTAACACCTTCTGCCAGAAAGTAATAGTTGTTATTGCTCAGATCTAGAATTTCTAAATATTTTAGTTCGTTGAAAGCAGTTTGGAATAACAAATCAACTCTGTTGTTAGAAAAATCCAGATATTTCAATCCAGACAAGTAAAAGAATTCACTTCCATTCAAAGTTTGACTTATTGCATTATCTGACAAGTTGAGACATTTCAGGGAGCTAAGCCCCTGAAAGTCAGAGGGGTTAACAAAAAATACATTGTTTCTGCTTAAATCCAGTGTTTTTCCATAGTTAAGGCAATCTTCCTTAACTAAAGACTGGTAAGAAGAATCCTCCTTGTCTTTGGAACGGCAACTTCGCCCATACACATCATATCTAAAATAATGCATCTCTTGTTGAACTTGTCTGTTGTATTGCTCGACTGAAATGGCAGGATTAGAGCAAAATCCATAGAGGTTGCTTTCCCCTGAAGAAGGAGAAATTTTATTCACTGAGAGATCAATGAACTTAAGAGCTGGGAATTCATCAAACACAGTTAGGTTTGCAATTTTAATAAAATTAGTCCCGAGATCCAACATGGTTAGATTCCTAAGACTGAGCAG
>NC_031768.1:18237897-18247733 GCF_001522545.3 Parus major
CGGTCAGTGCAGTCCACTGTCACAGCACCTTCTGAAGATTTAACATCACAGGGTAAAGTTTTGGGAAACCAAGCCCCAGACAGCAGCATTGGGAATATGAAGAGCAAGATAAATGGCAATGCATTTGACATCTTTGCACAAGGTACCTAAAATCAAAGAAACATGGACGTATTAGTTTAATGCAATGAAAGTATTTAATCTGTACACTGGTATAAAGGATACTGGTATAAACAACCACTGCTAAATTTGGGTCCTTGTTTCACACTGACCACAAATTAATTTGCAGGTAGGATTATAAGTTTCAGGAAGCATATGTTGGTTTTTCCTTTCCTTTTTTTTCCCAGTGGACACAGCATTTTATGCATATAAAGGATGTTATGAGACTAATGAAAAACCGAGTTTCTAGCCAAACCAAATGGCCCATAATGTCCCAGCAACTGCCTATCTCCATCTTTTAGTGCAGAGCAATGGAACTTTGGTCCAGGAACATTAGCCAAGGCAAGTGCCCATGGAGCATAGCAGAGCATTGCTAATGAAACCATACAGGCTCTGCACTGCGAGACATGTTTCAGTATTATATGGGTACCCTTTAATGTGCATCTGACAATGCACAGCAGAGCAGATCGTGAATGCTGGCTATCACCAACCATGGACACAGAACCTGCAGTCACAGAGGGCAATACTGGCAGCCACTGCACATCAAAGTCCAGCAGCTTTTCTTCCTTTAAAACAAGGAAGGTGTAGGAATGAGCCCTACAGGCATGAGATATGGTGTTATATATGTGATGAAGGGTTTTCCAAAGGAAACCTTGTGGCCAAGGGATTACACTGGGCATGATGATATGCTGAAGTGTGATACAATATCGGGCAGAAATGGGTAACCCTTTTACCCTCAGCCAGCCAGGTTGAAGAGGAAGTAATGCTAAAATGTCACAGTTCTGTACTTTCCTTGTGCAAGACCCAAAGTTTTGTAATCTCTTTGTTTCTCTTGATGTCCCTCATTTACATATATGCTGCTGCTCTCTGTCCCCCATTAATAACAACAGTAACAGAATATTTGACCATAGTCTCGCTTCCACTTCTCCCAAAAGTATAAATTGGCATTTGAAATCTTCATTGGTAGAAAACAAGAATACAACCATTTTACAGATGAGTCAATGGAGTTATTTCTCTCACTTCACAAAACTAGGGGTGCTTCTTTGGTAAGATTTGCACTGGGACCACTTACATAGCACCGTACATTTGTATGTTGCAAGTCTAGTGTATTTATCAATTATCCAATAAATTACACTATTGGTCAATCTGTGTTCATGGAAGTTCTTATTGAACTAAACCAGACTTACAGTGATGAATCAGTAATACTCACAACTGGTGAATCTGTTCATGAATGAGATGAGGATTGTAGTGTAAATCAGATTATTGTTGCATCTGAAACAGTATCTGGAACCTGACTAGAGTTAGTAGTACTAAATTGGCTCAAATCAGAAATTAAGTCCATACACACCCAGCCCCTCTGATTTCTGAGGACCAGCTGGAAAGCAAGGGAGGTTATTTTATGCCAAATTGCTACACACTTAATGCAACAGGAAGACAAGCTAATTAGATTCAACCTTTAAAGATGTGATAAACCAAAATAAACACTGTCCAAGCATTAGAGCATGCCATGGGCAAGGCATGATTGCAGTCGAGATTGAAGACACAAACTTTTTACATGAACTTGTACACAGCCATTGTACTCAGACCCTTAATTCTAGGTGCTAACCCAATTTTCTCATTTTATCATCATTAACCTAGGCTGCACTGACATTGAAGAGAGGAAGGGGGGAAGAAAGAGAGAGATAGACTGAGTCTATAGACTCAATAGATAGACTGAATCCCTCTCCAGCTGCTGCTTGGCTCTGAAGATGTAGAAAGCTCTGGCTTACTACATACCAAAGAGAGATTAATGCTGCACATTTAGGTGCCTGGAATTAGGTGTAAAGAATCTGGATTTTGAAAGTCTTCATGAATATGTTTGTAAGTTTCTCACATATTTCAGTTTTTTCAGGACCTAAGTGTTGTTGCAGAGCCAGCCTACCTCTTTGTGCTTCATTTCTTTGTATATTCTTCCCTTTCCTGATAATCTTTTTAAATGCATTAGCTATTTGAACTGTAAAGATTTACATTCTGGTGCTGTAACTGGCTGTTTGCATGTGTAAAACCTTGCATCCATTATAGTACCAGAAACAAACAAAAAGACTTCTAAATAAGACCAAAAAACAATGCTGCCTTGTGAAATGTCCATGCAAAGAGAGGCTTGCTTAAAATTACAGCTGGAGTATGTGAGCTGTTCTTTTCTCTGTGATCTATGCTTGGCTTCATAACAACTTCAAGAGGAACTAATATACTGATCTTAACTGGCATGTGTATAAACCCCTTAATGATTTAGGGTGTTCTTCAAATATTCAGCAGCAGTCCAGCTATATGTTTCTGAAGGAAGGTTTTCTGCTGGAGTTCCATATATTTGTTCATGGGGGAAAGGTTAGAGAAACACCTGAGAAGTTACAGCAAGTAGAAAATATTTTATGCTAATTCTGAAGTATAGGAATACAGATAAATCCTTTCCTTTTATAATGCTCTGCAGCTTCTAACCATAACAGTAAACTGGACCATTTAGAAAACAGAAAAGCAGAATATGTTCTTGAAAATCTTTCACAACAGTCCCAGTCAAAAAGGTCTAAGAGCAAATCCAAAAAGTTTAACATACCATATTCTTTGTGCTTCCAGGTCTGACAGATTAGATTCTGGAAGAGACCATAAACTGGAGCAGAAGAGAACAGCATCAAAGTTGTTTCCAGTGGTTCAGCTGAGGTGTAGAGGAGAATGTAACATGACATAACCCACTCAAGACAACAGTAATCTACACCGTATCTTCTTTCTCTTCATCTGAACACCAAAGGAAGGCAGCTTCAAAATCCTTAATGACAGAGTATGAGATGAATCAGCTAGGAGACAAAAGCATTATACAAGGGTAATATTCATGTGATCCACAAAGATTGCAGAAGCTCAAGTTCCTTTTTTTTTTTTTTCTCTTTTACTGTAAGCTGTATGGAGACAAAAACTGTTAATTGACATGGAAATTTAGTAATTTTTATAATTATTATTTGGGATTTATTTCTCCAGTTAATAGCTTCAAGGCTTCAGATCTTTCTAAGAATCTATTTGTGTGCTAATATAAGTAGACAGATCTCTTAAGCCGAATATTTTGCGTAGAAGTCTGAGAGATATGTCTGTTAAGTGAAAGGAACTTGGGGAAGGGAACCAACACCAAGACAAATAGGATAATGGTAAGGGCTCGGGAAACTGAACACAAAGAAGTGAAAACTATGTAGAAGAGTGTGCACAAGCTGGATTGTGACTGATTTCTTCAAGTGACCACCCATGTCCCTGGTACATGTCGCTGGAACATGGCATGCTTGGTGTCCACTTTGCTTGCATGAAGGTTTTCAAAAACACAACATCCAGTCACCCAGCCCTGTAATTTTTGTCAGGCGCTCCCTCACATTCTATGACTACAAACTGGAAATTTTAATAGCTGTACTGACACTTAGCAGTTTCTTTTGCTCTCAGGTTGATCTTTTTTTGTTTTATCATTAGGAACTTAACCAGCTAAGGGCTCAAGGAGTTTCAATTCTATGTAAAGTGAAACTGCAGCTTAAGCCGAGTGCTAGAAAAATGTAGAGCCCTCCTTAATTTTTTTAATCTATGAAATGTGGTAAGAAAAATACAGCAATAATTCCCTTGAAGTGATGAGGGCAGGGTAAATAGAGGGGAATTTTCAGAAGCCCAGGACTTCTGGACAATAACTTGATTTTTTAGAGGCACAGGGAGTTTAGGTTTAAAATCAGGTTTACTGACTTTAAAAGTTCAGTTTCCCTCAGAAATTGCACAAAATCTTTTTGGCCTCTCCTGAAACACAAAGAAACTGAAAGCAGAAAAGTACTTCCTGCTTCATTATTTTTTAGGGGAGGACCTACTGGTAAGAGCAAATGTATATTACGGCTACTGTGAGTGAGGAAAAAAGTTTAAAATAAAGCAGAAGTGCTTAATTGTCTTAATTCTTCATCCACAAGTTTGGTTGAAAGTTGGCTTGTAATCAGATTGGTGAATTCGCATTTCCTTTTTTTCTTTCCTTTGTCTGCAGGAGGTTGCTTTATCTCATTTGTCAAAATCAATATTCCACTGTGTTTATTTTAAATCTTGGTAGCTTATTTACAGTCTTAAAGTCTTGCTGCAATGTGTTTTGTCTGAAATGCTGACCCTCATTTCAGGAATAAGGGTATTCATGGCTAATGCAGCGTTCAGTGAAATATGGCATAATTTTCCCACAAAATGATTCAAGAAAGCCAGTTAGCTTGCTCAGCTTTTGAAATATTTAAGCTGAATTTTCAAAATGATGTTGCTGATAGTCGTTGCAGAAATGTGTTTGCGGGGACTAAAAATAACCAAAATAATAAACAGAAGAGAGCACTGGAGGAGATTTGCCTTTAACAAGGGCAGAGGAAGCACTCAGGGTGTGGTGAGGGAGGACACGCAGACAGATCTGTGCTAAGAGCTTACCCAGGGTGCTGAGATGTGGCCAAGAGAGCCACTAATACCACAGAAACAGATATTGCCTTTTCTGAAAGCTCAAGCTGCCCTAGACTACCTCAGTACCAGGACTGACAGTTTGGTTTGTAACAGGTTAAAATCATTGTTCAAAGCAAAGGTGCCCAGCACTCTTGTTTTTGAAAATGAGTTACTTTCAAGGGAGCCAGAAGACATCCAGAAATAGCTGAAATAAGATGGAGCTATTTTCCAAGCTCTCCAGGGCCAGCACTGCAACTGTGTCCCTTCTGCTTGCCCCTTCCTCAGGGGCAGGAAAGACAGAGTAGCCACAGACATCATTCCTTCCTTTCTCTGAGGGATGATGAGGAGAAGTGCCAAGACAGTAGTGCTGGAAGTGATGGTGCATAGCAATGGAAAAACTGGGGGAAAATCATAAAGCTGCCAGGTTCAGAAGAAGTTTGGCAATTGTAAATGGGTTATCCTCAAATCCTGTTTGGTGATTGTGACATTGCTAGCCTTTTTTCATGGTTCATTTAGGTAATCGTGCCATGATTTATGAAGTCATCTTCAGGCAAGAGCACTGAGGGAGCACTGGAGGAGCCCCTGCAGGACAGCATGGACTCAGACACTGGTGGACCCAAACAAATCACATAGCAGGAGAGTAGCTCCATATTGAATAAAGGCTTAAGATTATGGCAGGCAAGCTACTGTAACACAGGTCACATTAAACATGCATGCCCATCAATTTATGGAGTTCTAAAGACCACAAGACATAATTTTCTCATTTATTTTAGGCCTTGATAATGCCTTTTTGAAAACTGTGAATAACATTTCTATCTGTGAGGGCTACTATTCAATAGAGATTATTTTGATTCTAATGTCATGAACTGCACTTGCAATGGTTTGATTTCTTGTCCCCCTCTATGTATGTATATTTACACATGGAAACACTTATATGCAACAGGAATGTATTTTTTATAGTGTATATATTACATGTATCTAGATATAGTTGCAGATACATCATAGCATAATGTTCTAAGTCTTTTTACTGGTTTAACCAAGTCCAAAGCCCTGCCATTTACAGTGGTGCAAGCTTTCCTTCCCAGCCCTGTGACCTTCCTCTCTGGCAGGAGCTGGAGCCAGATTTTCCCTTTGCTTTCACACCACTGTTCTTTGAACTGTACCCCTGCAAGCCTTGGTGGGACAGGGGGTCTCTTCAGAGCTGAGGGGCAGTGGCAAATGCCTCATTCTTGCCTTCCTTGAAAAGTCACTCTAGAAGTGAAGTGTTGATACGTGCCACTGCCAATGGTACATCCTGCTTCCTGCTCATGGAGTTATTTAATGCCAATTCACGAGGCAAGCTGCCATCACCTGTCACCGAGTGGATCACATCTTCATTGCCCTTCACCTCATATTCGGGCCCTGAAGGTTCTGTGAACCCAGAAGGAAACCCAAAGAGTTTTTTTCTCCTCCCTCCCATCCTCGAGGTTCCTGGGCACCAGGTGACTGCTCCTCTCCTTACTGTCCCTACCCTTCTGGCCTACCAGGCCCCCATGGAAGAGGGAGGTGAATTGCAGCAGCCCCCTGTCTAGAGATCCAACCAGTTATGAGGCATAAGAGGGGACTTGAACCAGAGCTGCTGCTGGACAGTGAAACCCATCAACCTCCAGGGAGCAGGGATGCCTCCACCATTGTTCACATCCTCGGAGGATGCAGGGAGTGACTCTTCTATATGTTTTGAGAGTCTAATTATAATTATTATTGACAGAGCAAAGCATGGACTAAGATTTGACTTGATCTGCACAGGGTTCAAGTCACTAGGTATCAAAAATGAAATTAGGATTTAGTGATTGGAAATTATAAGTTAAAATTTATTATAAATTCTGTATTATGCTACTTACAGTTTGTACTATGTTAATTTGTTTTGTATAAATCCTCTGGAATTTTAATAATAATCAATTATGTGTTAGACTAATCATAATAGCCTATCAAAAATGTTTTGATTGTAACTACAATATAGCACCATCATAATTCTGCCAAAAATGAGCTCTTCCTTTAGTGTCAGATGAAAGCCATCCACTATGGATCCTGCTAATTAGAGCAGATATCTATGTGCAGGCACAGGGGCACAACACCTAATCTAAGCAGGAAATTCAGCAAGTCTCTATGATTTGCCTATTCTGTACAATTTCTTTTATTTGTTGCCTTCTTTTACGTTTTCTTACAAGTATAGCTCAACACAGGCCTGAAAAAGACAGACGAGTATCCACAATCACACCCCATTCATCACTCACAACAACCATATTGGGTCTGGCTGGGATGGGGCCTGTTTTCTCCATAGCAGCCCTGTGGTACCGTGGTATAGACTGGTGACAGAGCAGGGTGGAATGCACACCAGCATTATGCCTATTGGGGAACTTGCAGAGCCTCAAGGCCTTCTCACACTGGTGAGCAGGCTGTGGGTGAGCCAGAGTCTGGGAGGGGGCACAGTCACAATGACGGAGCCCAGATGACTAAAGGCATAACTCATGCCATTAAGGTTCCATGCCCAGCAATAAAACTGGGGGGGAGAGGTGGAAGGAGGTGGATTTAGCTAAAGCAGCCATCACTCAGAGGCTAGCTGGGCACTGGTCTCCTGCCAGGAGGTGGTGAGTGATCAGTTTCGCGTCAATTTGCCTTCTTCTTTTTTCCTTAACTTATTAGCCTGGCTTTTCTCTATCCAAGAGCTTTACCTCTACCCAAGAGCTGCTCGGAAGCTGCTCTCCCAATCCTCCACCCAGCCCCAATGGGTGCAGCCTTGGCTGCCAGACAGGGGCAGCCACCACTCAGCACAGGAGAGACCAGCTCTGACAACAGAGCCTGACAAACTGAGAGAGGCACTTGTACAGTGAAAACACTCAGGTTTCACTCCCCACAGTCCACTGCCTCAGAAAAAGGCTCTGAGTGTTTGACTTTTAAAACCTCTAGGAGTCTATGACAAGAGCTGCCAGCAAAGCTGCAAACATCAAATACTCTTACCAAGAAAGCCAGAAATGAGTACTTGCACTAGGGCAGTGGAACGCTTAAAAAGATTTACAGACAAATATCAGCTAAAAGAATGCTGCTGAGAGAGGAATGTTTCCCACCAGGCTGAACTGTCAGACCTTCAGAGCAGAATCCAGGCATGCACCAGGGAGCATAGAGAATTCAACACACCAAACACCTCACCACTGTCTGTTCCCATGGCTTTAAATTACCTCAAAATGGACGCAGTTTTCACAGAGCTGTTGGAAGTCACCTGTAACTCCTCATAAGTATTTTGGGTGCACAAAATGCAGCTCATAGAGTAAGATTAGTTCTGCAATTTCCCTTCTGCTCTTCCCCCATCTCATCCTGTTACATGCAGTTGAGTGGGTTTGCTTCCAACAATCTGAAAAATACAAACTTCAACTGCTCATGAAATGCAGCTCAGACTCCCAAGGAAGTTTAATGTTGTGTCCCTTCTGTCAGAACACAATAAAAAAGAGAAGGATGATCTTATTATGATGTGATTAACAGTTCGTCCTTATATTCAAGAAAGCCAGAGGATGATATATGAACAAGGTTTGCATAAGAGTCAATGCCTACATTCTTCTCTATTTGACCTATGCAGGCCACAGTCTGCAAAAAATGAGTTTCAAAAGAATAGAAGCACAAGCAACCTCTTGGCACAAGTAATTTTGAAGCTTCATTAACAGTACTTGTGCACAAGGAAGACAAATAATTCAGCACTTTGAATCAAAGGTCTGAAATATAAAGCAACTGAATGATACAGTGCATGAAATGTATTGTATGCCTTTTGTGTAGTGCTCAGGTGCAAACTGTGGTATAATTATGTGGCCCCAGACTTCAGGGTTATTAACAACTTAAGTGCAAAGTAATGTGGGTTAAAGGATCTTACATTTAAGAAATTTTCTTTACCAAACAATACTGTTGATTCCTTTTGTTCTTGTGTTATAGCATAGTTATAGACTCTTCAGGAAGGATAGGTAGGACAGGCAAGTGAAGGGATGGGTCTTTATATGAGGGAGGGGTTGATGATGACATGGTTAAGAGTCTCTGAGAAGGATAAAGATGCATGTTGTTGTGAGAGTACACTATCAATCACCCATCTGGGACGATGACACTAAGGAATTATTCCATAAAAAATTAAGGAATATCTCTAGGTCTGCTGTACTTGTCCTTATGAGTGATCTTAACTTCTTAGACCTCAGTTAGGAACACCATACAATGGACACAAGCAGTCCCAAAGCGTGTTGGAGATGATTCCTTGGTGGAGATATTAAGGGAACTGACTAGGAAACATGCCCACCTAGATTTGTTGTTTGGAAACAGAGGGATTCATGGGCAAAGTGGTGATTGGTGACCATCTCAGTCACAATGTGCACAAAGTAGTTGAACTTCAAATCATTGGTTTACAAATACAACCATAAGAAACCGTAGCATCATATAATAATTAAGGTTGAAAAGACTTTAAGATCATCAAGCCTAATTATCAACCTAACACCATGATCATGTTTACCATTAAAACGTATCCTCAAATGCCATATCCACATGTTTTTTTAACAATTCCAGGGATGGTGACTTCGCCACTTTCCTGTGCAGTCTGTTACAATGCTTGACAACTCTTTCAATGAAATTTTTTCCCTAATATCTAATGTAAACCTCCTCTGGTGCAACTCCAGTCCATTTCCTTTCATCCTGTCACTTTCTACATGGGAGAAAAGATTGACTCCCACTGAGTATAGCCTCCTTTCAGGTGGTGGTAGAGTGATAAGGTCTCCCTGAGCCACCTCTTCTCCTGGCTAAACAGTGCTGTGGAGAATTATGTAAAAGGCTTTACTAAACTCTGATAGACAACATCCGCAACCTTTCCCTCATCCAATAAGCAGGTCATTTTGTCACAGAAGGAGATCAGGCTGGTCAAGGAAGATCTCCTTTTCATAAACCCATGCCAGCTAGACCTTATACCCTGATTGTTCTGTACTTCTTGCATGATGACATTCAAGATGATTGGCTCCATGACCTTTGTCATGGGGTGACTTTACCTTTAAGGTGGTTTTGGGAGCTAAGGAAGTTGAAGTTGCTGGGGACTGATGGGAGACTTTTCTCCTGACCAATTATCGGTCATTACTGGGAATTGACAGCAGTTTTGACCATTGAAAAGTGGGATCAACTTGTGAACCCTACCTTAAGATGTAAATCCAGAGCTCTCTTGCTCTGTTTCTTGG